>NW_027632454.1:1562018-2058556 GCF_902686455.1 Sciurus vulgaris
TTACTGTAGAATTAGAGATATTGAAGTAATAATGAAAGAATAGACTTTTTTTAAAAGCTGTCTGTTTTATCTCAACTCCCTAAGGTCTCCCTCCCAGTGATGGGAACAAAGCCCTTAAAGCTGTTCCATGAAACAGCCCCAAACAGAGAGAAAGCAGAGCAAACAGTGTTCTGACAGTTAAGATAAACAGGATTTAAGATTACCAGACAAAACTGTTGACTAAAATCTACGCCCTGTTGTGACATATGTTATTAACTAGCACAGACCATCTTTGAAATTTCCCGCGGCTTTGTTCCCATTTCCCCCTTCCATGTGCGACCCCTCCCAAAGTGTGGTTTCTGCCTTTATAAGCTTGTAAGACTTTCTGCTGGGGGCTCAACTACTCTGCTCCTGCATGAGTCACGAGTTGAGCCCCAGCAAGCTGGAATAAAGCCTCTTGCTGTTTTCATCAAGTGACGCCTCCTGCAGTTGATTGGGGTTGCCGTCAATCCGTTGATCCGTGGGACAGAGTTAGGGTCTCCCTCTGGGGGTTTTATATTTGGGGGCTCCTCCAGGATCTGATGGCCCCCCTCATCCGCAGTGTTGACCTTGGAGGTAAGAAGGGGTACCCCGAGGTTGTCTGTCTTTGTCTTGTGTTTTGTTAGTTGGTCTGGTCCTGTGGGTGTGCTTTCTGTTTCACAGCCATTCTGCAACTCCTGAGAGTGGCCAAAAGTGGTGGTTACACATGCCTGGAGGGCCACAGGTTGCAGCCCTGGGGGATGCCCCAAGGGTGGAGGAGAGCCAGGGACACCTGGTAGTCTCCTACTGTAAGGGCGCTGATCGGGTTCAACTGTTGGATCGGAGATTGTCAAAATCGTGCCCATCTCATTCTGTTGCGTGTTTGTGGTGGACAAGGTGGGGTAAGTGGGTCCTCGTGTCCGTAACATTTTTGTTATTTGTGTTTCTAATGATATACGAACTGACGATGGGACAGACTGTGACAACCCCTCTTAGTCTGACATTAGACCATTGGACTGAAGTTAAGGGAAGAGGTCGCGACCTATCAGTTGAGATCAAGAAAGGTCCATGGCAGAACTTCTGCTCCTCAGAATGGCCTACTTTTAATGTAGGATGGCCAGCAGAAGGGACCTTTAACCTTTCTGTCATTTTCGCTGTTGAAGAGATTGTTTTTCAGGAGAAACCTGGAGCCCATCTGAAACAGCATCCCTACATTGTGGTCTGGCAAGAACTTGTGCAAAATCCACCCCCCTGGATTCAACCTTGAGTTGCAAAACCCAAGCTCCGGTCAGCTGCTCAAATCCTAGCCATCCAATCTCCCAGTTCTGGGGGGGAATCCAGTCACTCAGACCCCCACCAAGAAGATTTATCCAGAAACCCAAGCTGACCTCCTTCTCCTTGACTCACCTCCCCCATATCCTCCAGCCTTGGTCCCCGTAGGGGGTCAGGAAGAGCCAGAAAAACCACCAGCCCCTCAGTCACTCCCTCTGCTCCCTTGAACAAGTCTCTGCTGGGGCCCACAAAGGGCACCATGGGACCTATGCAGGGTACCAGGAGCCGCCACAGGATAACTCCCAACACCACCATTGCCCTTCCCCTAAGGGCTTATGGGCCCCCACCGGTGGCAACAGATGGTGGACCGGCTCCTCTTCAGCACCCCCAGTACTGGCCTTTTTCCTCTGCAGACTTGTATAACTGGAAAACTAATTATTCTCCCTTTTCAGAGGACCCCCAGCGCTTAACCGGTCTGGTGGAGTCTTTAATGTTCTCTCATCAGCCCTCATGGGATGATTGCCAGCAGCTACTACAGACCCTTTTCACTACTGAGGAGAGGGAGAGGATTTTATTGGAGGCAAGGAAGAATGTACCAGGAGCAGATGGACAACCCACGCAGCTCCCCAACATCATTGAGACTGCCTTCCCCCTCTCCAGACCCTACTGGGATTTCAACACGGCAGAAGGTAGGGAGTGACTGACAGTCTATCGCAAGACTCTAGTGGCTAGCCTCTGCGGGGCAGTGAGATGCCCCTCTAATTTGGCTAAGGTAAGAGAGGTTATCCAGGGGGCCACAGAACCACCATCAGTATTTCTCGAGTGCTTAACGGAAGCTTTCAGGCGCTACATCCCGTTTGACCCTACCTCTGAGGAGCAAAGGTCTTCCGTGGCCATGGCTTTTATAGGGCAGCAATAGATATTAAGAGAAAGTATCAGATAATAGAAGGGTTACAAGATTATACCCTACAGGATTTAGTTAAAGAGGCAGAGAAAATGTATCACAAGAGGGAAACTGAGGAAGAAAAGGAGCAATGGAAAGAAAAGGAGAGAGAGGAAAGAGAAAACAAAAGGGATCATAAGCAGGAGAAGAACCTTACATGGATTTTGGGTGCAGTAGTAGGTGAGAAAGAACAGGAACAAACTCAAGGCAGGGCTAAGAAAAGGTCAGGTAACCTGGGCAACCTCACTCCATTAAAGATCAGTGAGCCTACTGCAAGGAGAGAGGTCACTGGCCTAGAGAGTGTCCTAAGAAGAAGACTGGGCCCTCCAAGAAAGCATTAGCCCTAGAAGAAGAAGAAGATTAGGGGGGACTGGGCTCAGAACCCCTCCCCGAGCCTAGGGTAACACTAGAGGTGGAGAGGAAGACAGTTGAGTTCTTAGTAGACACTGGGGCTTAACACTCAGTCCTACTCGAAACATCTGGGCCCATCTCCCACAAATAATCATGGGTCATAGAAGCCACAGGGCACCAGCAGTGCTCATGGACTACCCAAAGAACGGTAGACTTAGGAACGGGATGAGTAACCCGCTCCTTTCTAGTAATCCCTGAATGCCCTGCGCCCCTACTTGGGAGAGATTTCCTAACCAAAATGGGAGCCCAGATTAACTTCACCCCTGATGGCCCAGAGGTGACCCGAAGCAAGAGAATGGCTACTGCTCTGACCATATGCCTGGATGATGAACATAGACTTTTTGAGGAAGAGGGAGCAGAGATAAGTCACATAAATGACTGGTTGAACAGGTATCCAGGGGCATGGGCCAAGACGGCTGGAACAGGACTAGCTGCAGAAAGACCACCCATAGTTATAGAGCTTAAGGCCACTTCTACCCTGTGGCTGTACTCCAATAACCCATGACTAAGGAGGCCCGGGAAGGAATTAGGCCCCATTTCCAGCGCCTCCTTCAGCAGGGTATCCTAGTGAAGTGTCAGTCACCATGGAACACTCCCCTGTTACCTGTTAAAAAGCCTGGCACAGGAGACTATCGCATGGTACAGGACTTAAGGGAAGTAAACAAGCGGGTACAGAACATCCATCCCTCTGTACTTAACCCTTACAACTTGTTGAGCTCTGTCCCCCCGGATCATATTTAGTTTACTGTCTTGGACTTAAAGGATACTTTCTTCTGCTTGAGACTACACCCTTCCAGCCAAAACATGTTTGCATTCGAGTGGAGGGACCCTGACTCTGGGACAACAGGACAATTGACTTGGACCTGATTACACCAGGGGTTCAAGAATTCCCCGACCCTCTTCGATGAAGATTTCCACCAAGATTTAGCCCACTTCTGTGCCAGCCATCCCCAGGTAACATTTCTGCAGTATGTAGATGACTTACTACTGTCTGGGGCCACAGAGGAGGAGTGCCAACGGGACACAGGACTACTGCTAGAAGAACTTGCCCGCTTAGAATAGCGGGCCTCCCCCAAGAAGGCCCAGATCTGCCAAAAGGAGGTAACGTACCTGGGGTATGCCCTCAAAGAGGAGCAGAGATGGCTAACAGAGGCCAGGAATCAAACTATGAATCAGATACCCATTCCTCGCTCACTCGGCCAGGTGAGAGAATTTTTAGGGACTGCGGGGTTTTGCCACCAGTGGATCACTGGGTTCGCTAACCTGGCAGCTCCCCTCTATGCTCTGACAAAAGAGGGTGCCTCGTTTAGTGGGGTGATGACCAACAGCAGGCCTTTGATGACATCAGGAAGGCATTACTGTCTGCCCCAGCCCTGGCATTGCCATACGTAGCAAAGCCCTTTGTCCTATTTTTGGATGAGAGGAGGGGAGTAGCCCGAGAGGTGCTGATCCAGGCTCTAGGGCCATGGAAAAGGTCAGTAGCCTACCTCTCCAAGAAGCTAGATCCTGTTGCTAGTGGCTGGCCTGCCTGTCTGAGGTCCGTGGCAGCAGTGGCAGTATTGGTGAAAGATGCTGACAAATAAACTATGGGACAAAAGCTAACGGTCATTGCCCCTCACTCCTTGGAGAGCATCATCAGACAGCGCCCTGACCAGTGGCAGTCCAATGCCCGCATGACCCATTATCAGAGTCTTCTACTGAATGGAGACAGAATCCCGTTTGTACCGCCTGCCATCCTCAACCCAGCTACCCTACTACCTGACACGTCCACCCAGGAGAGTGTGCTGCATACCTGTCTAGAAATACTAGCAGAAGAAATGGGGACCCAAAGGGACCTCCAAGACCAGCCCTTGCCAGATGCTCAGCTGACCTGGTTCACTGATGGAAGCAGCTATATAATAGAAGGTAAAAGGGTGGCCGGTGTGGCAGTAGTGGATGATGAGCAAATTATCTGGGCAAGCAGCCTACCTGAAGGAATGTTGGCTCAGAAGGCCAAGTTACTAGCTCTCATTCAGGCACTGCAGTTGGCAGAAGGATAAAAAAAATTAATATCTACACTGACAGCATGTATGCCTTAACTACTGCCCATGTCCACGGGGCCATCTACCAGCAGCGGGGGCTACTGACCTCGGCAGGGAAGGAAATCTAAAATAAAGAAGAAATTCTAAGCCTGTTAGAGGCCATTCAACTTCCTAAGAAAGTAGCAATTATTCACTGCCCCGGACACCAAAAAGGGGGGTCAAGTGTTGCCGGAGGGAACCAAAGGGCTGACAGGGAAGCCAAGCGGGTGCCTCAAGGACTTAACGTCCTATCCTTGTCGCGGGGGAAAAACCGATGTCTCCCCCTAAGGATGCGGTATACCCCTCTATTAGGAACTTTGAATATTCAGAACCAGACCTTGAGAAAATGGACAGATTAGAATTTCGCCTGAAGACTCCAGAGGGCATCAGGGAAACCTCAGAAGGAAAAAGAATCCTTTCTGAAAAACAGGCTATCATTTTTCTCAGACACCTTCATAAGTTAACTCATCTGGGCCCAAAACATTTAAAAATTCTTGTCCAGTCTTCACCGTATTACATCATGAAGCTCGGGGAGCTTGCAGATACAACTGTAAAAGAATGCAAGTCTTGCCAGATGGTGAATGCCCAGCGCAGCAAGCTACCTCAGGGCAAACGGCTCCCAGGAGACCATACTGGAAGTTACTGGGAATTGGACTTTACTGAGGTAAAGCCAGCCAGGTATGGATACAGATACTTATTAGTACTCATAGACACATTTTCAGGATGGGTTGTAGCCTTTCCTACCAAGAAGGAGACTGCTCAGGTGGTGGCCAAAACAATACTAGAAGACATCTTCCCAAGGTTCGGGTGCCCAAGGTAATTGGGTCAGACAACGGCCCTGCATTTGTTGCCCAGGTAGGTCAGGGACTGGCCAAAATCCTGGGGCTTAATTGGAAATTACATTGTGCTTATAGGCCCCAAGGCTCAGGGCATGTAGAAAGAATGAATAGAACTTTAAAAGAGGTCATGACTAAATTATCCTTAGAGGCTGGCATAACAGACTTGACAATCCTCCTTCCCTTTGCTTTGTTTTGGGTGCACAATACCCCTGGCTCCCTCAAGCTATCTCCTTTTGAAATTCTTTATGGGACTCACCCCCGACTCATTACCATAAAACACCTTCCTTCCCCAGAAACTTACCCCTCTCAATCTCTGCACACCAGATTAAAAACCCTTGAGACTGTGCAGAGGGAAGTGTGGAATTAGTTGGCCGGGGCCTACAAGCCTAGGGACCTGCAAGTACCTCATCAGTTCCAGGTCGGAGACTCAGTGTACATTTGGCGCCACTGTGTGGCCAGCCTGGAACCAAGGTGGAAGGGACCATACATAGTGCTGTTCATGACTCTGACTGCAGTAAATGTTGATGGCATCACCGCCTTGATCCATGCTTCGCATATCAAGCCTGCACCACCACCAGACCCAGCGTGGAAAGTGGAAAAAATGGACAACCCCCTCAAGCTCCACATTCACCATGTTCCTGCTCCTGTTGACACAGCTCCCACCAATAAGTAGTCCTAACCCTCATGCCCCCCAATGACTAACATTGCAGGTTCTCTCCCAGACTGGAGATATAATATGGAGCACCACCAGGGAGAATCCCCTTTGGGCTTGGTGGCCATCCCTAACCCCAGACATCTGTGCCGTAGTAGCTGGGTTAGATAATTGGGACATCCCTACCCTGACTTCTGAGGAGGCCCGTAGACGTTGGCCAACATCACCCAGGCCTTTTGGGGGAGCAGAATACAGCCTAGTTGAAGGGTACAACCCAGGCTGTAACTACCCATGCTCCTGTGACAATCTAAAACAGACCCGTTTCTATGTCTGCCCCTGGGATAAAATGTCACAGAATATGGCAAGGATGTGTGGAGGTATAGACCATTATTATTGCTCCGCATGGGGGTGTGAGACTACTGGCAACCCTTATTGGTGCTTCACCTCCTCCTGGGATTTAATAACAGTAGAGCAAAATCTTACAGCAGCCAACTGTAACAACCGAGGTTGGTGTAATCCTCTGAACATCTCCTTCACAGAGAAAGGAAGGCTATCACATGAATGCATAAAAGGGAGAACATGGGGATTCCATTTCTATTTGTCAGGATGGGACAATGGATTTACCTTCTCTATCAAGCTTAAGATTGAAATCCCAACCACTGTCCAGGTGGATGGTTGGCCTGCAGTACAGGACTGACCCCATGCATTTCCTCATTGGTGTTCAACACTAACAAAGACTACTGTGTCCTCGTACAGCTAGTACCTAGAGTTATCTACCACAAGGCAAGTTCTTTTGAGGCTGAGTTCGACCTACGGCCCCATAGACAGAAGAGGGAACCAATCTTGCTCACTTTGTCTGTCCTGTTGGGTCTAGGAGTAGCGGCCGGAGTAGGAACAGGGACCACTGCACTTGTTCAGACTCCCCAGTACATCGAAGGGTTATGGACAGGGGTAGATGAGGATCTGAAGGCTATAGAGCAATCAATTACAAAACTAGAGGAGTAACTGACCTCTTTATCTGAGGTAGTACTACAGAATAGGCGAGGCTTAGATCTCCTATTCCTCAAGGATGGTGGATTATGCCCTGCACTAAAAGAAGAATGTTGTTTTTACATAGATCACTCTGGTGTAATAAAAGACTCCATGTCCAAACTTAGAGAAAGATTAGAAACAAGACAACGAGATCGAGAAGCACATCAAGGATGGTTTGAGTGTTGGTACAGCCGGTCCCCCTGGTTCACCACCCTCATGTCTACTCTGATGGGTTCCCTTATTATATTGCTTTTACTTCTCACTTTTGGGCCCTGCATCTTAAATCGCCTAGTCACCTTCATCAGGGAGAAAATAAGTGCTCTACAGGTACTAATGCTCAGGCAGCACTACCAGTCCCTCCACCAGGGAGATAGCCTCGGAGAAGGGTATATAGAGACAGAAGTTCCATGATTAGAACTTACCAAAAAGCAAATGGAGGAATGAAAGAATAGACATTTTTTAAAAGCTGTCTGTTTTATCTCAACTCCCTAAGGTCTCCCTCCCAGTGATGGGAACAAAGCCCTTAAAGCTGTTCCAGGAAACAGCCCCAAACAGAGAGCAGAGCAAACAGTGCTCTGACAGTTAGGATAAACAGGATTTAAGATTACCAGACAAAACTGTTCATTAAAATCTATGCCCTGTTGTGAAACATGTTAATAATGAGACCAGACCCCCTTTGGAATTTCCCAGAGGCTTTGTTGCCCTTTCCCCTTTCCATGCGTGACCCCTCCCGAAATGTGGTTTCTGCCTTTATAAGCTTGTAAGACTTTCTGCTGGGGGTTCAATCCTCTGCTCCTGCGTGAGTCATGAGTTAAGCCCCAGCATGCTGGAATAAAGCCTCTTGCTGTTTTCATCAAGTGACATCTCCTGCGGTTGATTGGGGTTGCCGTCGATCCATGGGACAGAGTTAGGGTCTCCCTCTGGGGGTCTTACAATAACCTGTTACTGTGAAGCTGAAGCCAGAATTGGGAACAGGTAGTTAATGTAGAAATAGGGGATTGGGTCAAATTGAGGAAATGGAGGCCATAAAGTCATCTGCCTCTGGAAGTTGGAGACTGCCCCTGGAAGAATGGAATGTCAAGAATCTCCGGAGGCCATTGATTACCAAATTTACCTGCCTTTATCAAGGACTGCAAACAAGGGGCTGCTAATTGGTGCCCCCTGGGCCCTTATCTGCCTGAATCACCCTGGCCCTTCCCCTGCCCATGGCTTCTCACTTAATGCAAAACCAGGCCTAGTCATGTAGGCAGGAAGGAGAGATAAAGGGGAAAGAACTGGAGAACAAAAGAGAATTTAACCTCTAAAAGATGTAGGGTGCGCTCACTTCTTGGGACTTTAGAACATCAACCATGGCCCCCTTCTTCCTGCTGGGAGAAGTCTGTATTATTACCTTTAAATAAAACTTGCTTAATATGCTTGCCTTGGCGTGCTTCTCTAGTGTTCTGATCGATCCTCAGATGACCTTCTCCAGCTTGCATCTTCCGTTTTTTTTTAATGACATCAAAAGGAAAGAAAAGGGAACATATAGGTAAGAAAAAGGACTTATTAAAGATCATTCACACTGATAGAAACTTTTAATGCCTTGCAATAGTCCATGCAATTTGCCCATTTTAGGAGTTAAAAAGCAAACTGCCTAGTCCAAAACCTTAGAATAATGAAGCAGTAATTTACCCCACCCTGTAGTTCTTAATCCATACACTTTTATCTTGGATTCTAACTGCTGCTTGATTTACTAAGTTAGATTTAAAAGATGACTTTTCCTGTCTATGCTAGACTCTGAATGGCAATTTCTGTTTGCCTTTGAGGAACCAGATACTGTATCTCAACTAACCTAGACAGTGTTGCCTCAGGATTTAGATGGCCCTAACCTGTTCCTGACAAACCTTAGCTAAGTACTTAACAAAATTCAGAGATAAAACATCTGTGATTGTTCTCCAGTAAGTAAAGGATATCCTTTATATGCCTCCACCCAGGAGGAATATCAAAAGGCCATTATGGAACTCTTAAACTTCTTAGCTAATAGGAATTACAAGATCTCAAAGATAAAGCTTAATTATGTCATCAACAGAATCAATACTATAGAAAATAGCCATTATAGGACAATATTCTGCCCCAGGAATATCAACAAGGGGCCTTACTTCAACCTCCTGTCCTCAGCTTATCTATGAAGCAAGATTTAACCTGTTTGTCACAAAGGGGAAAATGAATCCTGGATAGGCAGCCATAGACAGCTCAATAACTAATGGCATATCTCACTGAGAAACTTAGCAAAGTAGCTTCATTCTCAAAAGTAATGGAAAATAAGGTCTCATAATTTTCTTTGACATCCAACCTTTCCTGATGAGATGGCTAAAATGTCCTAGGCACAAGGTTTCTGTTAAAACCTGTTAGATCCTTCCAGATCTCAGTCAAGGCTTACATTAAAATGTAAATATAGGAAGCCTAAAGGCTCAGTAGGAGACCAGTCTCAAACCCAAGAAAAAAAGTGTAAAAAAAGTCTTTAAAAGTCCAGCAAAGTATATTTTATGATAATTTACTAAAGTAATTAACGGCTATATCATTTTTCCAGGGCTCTTGTTTTTTTAATTATATGTTTTTTTGAGCTCATGATTTTTTTGCTCAGTTCTATTTTTTATTCAACTTGAGTTTTTGAACATCTGTTACATTGCAATGGAGATTCGCCTATAAAGTTACAAGGCCTTAGATTTTGTGTTATTTGTATGTTGTGCTGTCTGATGTCATGTTTTGTCTGTATCAAAACTGAGCGCTCCTAAAATTAAAATTTAAAAATGGATCCAAAATACTTTTAATTCACGTGATTTAAAAAGGTTCAAATAGGGTAAACTAATAAAGGTAAAATGTCTTTGAAAATACTCACAAGTCTCGAGGTGGTCAAGCTAATAAAATATTGATGTTAATAAAATGTCTAATATCAATTGTTTCTAGGACTTGTCTTCAACAGGAAAGAGACAGCAAATACTGTTCAGGACACTTGTCTGATATCTTGTTTTTTGCAGAATAAGTGAATTAGAGTTAACATGTATGGGAGTACTCAAATGTGTTTGTAGAGACATCGGATTAATTTACAAAGTTAAAATGCTAATTGTTAAATAACATCGAGTACTTTTAACTCCTTAAATTCCATGGGGTATCATACTTAAACATTATTGGTATTTTCATAGGTTGGTAAATAAAAGGGTTTAAACTTGCTTTGTGTCATCACTAAAGTAAAAACAAGTTTACTAAGAGTTATGTCCTAACAAGTGCAATTCTATATACAAAGGGTCCCAAAAGTCTCAAATGTGTTTCAATTAGAGTAATGTAAACAACAAAATATTTAATCTTATTAAAATAGAGTAATTTATCTAAATTCAGAAATTTCATAAGAGTTGTTTCAGAATGTGAACAAAAAGGGGTCAACAAATAGAAAAGAGAAAATAAAAGGTTCTGGGTATGGAAATGTATTTAGTAAAAGGAAAAAGGAAATGTTTCTGGGTAAGAAAGTGCTTGTGCAATGAAATACATGAGGGTCTAAGTAAGTGCTAAAAAAGTTTGTGTGCAAATAAAGGGCAAGTTTCAACAAGTTTGCGTGAAACTAAGTTGGTTGTATGTATGTGAGACAGCTAAATCTATTTAAGGTTTTTCGTAAGATGAAATACTAATGTTCTGATATAAACCAAAGCTTAATCTATATGGTAAAATGACAAGGATTTCTTAGAAACACTAATTTACTCTTAACTTTGTGTCTATTAAGTTTTATTCTTTAGAACAATTAACCTTAAAAATTGGGGTTTATACAATTATGGTTAAACAACTGTTAGACTATTGTACTATGTTAGAGTCTAAATTTTTCTTTAAAACTAAATTTGGTAGGATAAAAGTGTCAAGGTAATTGTGAAATGGTCACTAGTTGTATATTAAATGTGTTCATATTTTTCAGGTACACAAGTTTTTAAAGCAGGGAATTTATCAAGCTGCTATTCTCCAGATTAAACTTGTCTGTAATGGTAATTTTAAACTTATAAAGAGTAAATTTTATTGGGGATTTATTTCTATCATTTAATGTTCTAGTATCAGACCTGTTATCAATGGGGTATGTGTAAAATTTGTTACCTTTTACACTGAGATAAAGAATTTCAAATATAAATGTATTTATAAAAGTTAGAGCCTGACTTGTTTAAAGATTAATATTGTGAAACATGAAAACATTTTGCCACTTTATCACACAAAAGGAAAGTTAAAAGCTCTCTCAGCCTTTCTTTGATTCATGTTTTAGATACAATGTTAAATTGTGTTAATTATAAAGTTTATATAGGCTCAGGAAACAGTATATGCAAACTACTTAGTGAGATTTAAGAAAGAAGCAAAAATCAACATCAAAATTAGAACACTTAAGATTTGTAAAGAGCCACGTCTTACCTGAGATAAGGCTGTGCCTCCCACCTTACTGCACGTTAGACTGATTCCCAAATAAGTCAGACTTCAGCTTATTTAAAGTTATAGTCAAAAGATTGTTTTTTGTTGTAAAATTACTATGATCTCAAAAGGGGATATAATGTGGTTCTCAGTCAAAATTCAAGATAGCTATTATACAAGCAGAATATATTTTTACTCTTGCTAATTTCATTTTGCAAAACTGTTACCTGTTAATGTTTTGCAGAAGTAGCTGCTTCAAGAACACACAACCTAGGTAACTTGTGATAATAAGCCATCACCTATGGAAGAGAGTGGTAACTTCCAGTACTAATACAGACTCCAGTTAGATAAAAGGGTAATTAATTGTAAAGTTGCAGACACTGAAGTTAAAGCCCAGTACTCTTACTTTATGACTGGTGAGACTGGCTTTCTGGATGATTAAGATCAAACTTAGAGATTGGAATTAAATACAGAAGACAAGATAGACCAGTATTTGGATCTTTTCCCCTCAGTCAGCCTGAACCCAGGGAATAAGAGAACGTCTCTAAGGAGCATTGCAACTCTTGGTCACACTACCTCTTGATCAAGGAGATTGTTGAGACTAGAGGATGAAAAATCACTCAGTGCATCTGCTGCAGAGGAGGGTCATGGAAAATGGGAGACATCCCTTCATGCTTCCAAAGGAACTGACCTCATCAAGGAGACCCTGCCTAACCAAAGTCACTGGTGAATCCAGGAAGCCGCTCTTAAGTTCTCTATGAGTGACCCCTGTGGGAACCCAGCTGACTCTTTAACAAGACAGGAACCAGGTCAATTTGACCAGCTTGATCTTAGACACCCAGCAAAACAGTTAAAACCAAAATATAGCCAATCTTGGGCATTTAAAGGAAATAATAGTTAAGTGTAATATAAGATGTACACTTGTATTAGCCCACTAGAATAAAGACTGGAAGCTACAAATGAAAGAAAGATTCTTCAGCAAATGTGCCTGATAACTATCAAGACAAACTGCCAGAGTCAGAAGTTTTTAGTCAGTTTAAGGCCTGCAGACTTTCCTAAGCTACACAGGTAGACTTAATATATGTTTGCTCATATGATTATCTAGCCCTAAGTAACAGAAGTATAGAGATCTCTACTAAACACACGTTATACCAATAAAGGGATATTTTACAAAATCAGATGATATTAAGTAGCTTAACTATATTTTTTGGGGACATCAATGACATTAAGAGTTAAATGTTCTGTTCACATTCCTGATAACCTGGACAATGTTAAAGTCCCCAAATAAAGGCCTTGTCCTCTCCAGCCTTTGCTAGGCCTAGTTATGGGAACAATTTCTCAGTTCTTCCATCTCCTGGTGAGAGATTGACTTCTGTCATTTTCATGATACTCAGTGGCATGTTTCAGATGCTGCCACATTTACTTTGTACTAATCTAATTTCCGTACTCATTTCTTTTTGTTCTTCTATCATAGAAGCACCCACCCCCAGATGACTTTACAACCTGCTCTTCCCCAACCAGACTTCTTCCTTGGACCCCTCGATTGACCTGATTTTTAAAAAAAGGAACTCCAAACTGCTTACCCCTCACTGCCCCCTTTCAGCTTCTAAGCAGCCAGAACAACTGATGCCCCCTTTCATTTCCTTAACAAGAAGTTAGGAGTTCCTGTCTCCTGCAGTGAGTACAATGAAAACTCAGCTCTCAGATGAAGTTTTAAGGTCTTTATTTTTATGGGAGAGATTCTGAGCTGAGAGCCTAGTTCTTCTTCCTCCTCCACCGCCACCGTCTTCTTCTTCTTTGTCCTCTCGTTGTGCAGCTCTCTCTCTCCTTCTTTTCTCTCATGAAGCTGCTGCTTCTCTCTTCTGCTTCTCTCATTGCACTGCCGCTGCCTCTCTTCTTCTTCTCTGGTCATGCAGCTGTGCCTGCCTGCCTCTGCCACGCAAAGTATGCAGCTTTATGGGATATAACAGCCTATCACCTTAACAGGTCAGGTGTTTGGCCCATGGAGACTTAATGGTGGGAATGAGGACATGTACTGATCACAACCTAAGCACGGACGCGGAGGAGATCAGTCACCCAATAGAAAGCACTTCCTTAAAGTTGTTTTTCTTTGCAGTTGGGCTTCTCGACACCATCTTAGGGCGAGGCCAGCTACCACTGTGGGCCCTACAGGGCAGCAGTCTCCAACATCTCCCCGTTTCTGTTTTATTAATGGGCTTAGGATGAGGTCATCATGGTATCTCATGTGGCAAGCACCATCCTTACCCGTTATCGGAATTCTGACCTCCAGGTGTAAGAACCCTGTCTTAGGTTGGTGTGGGCCCCCATGAGCCTATCTGTGACTCTGGATCCCCGGGATCATGCCTATCTTAGGTTGCATAACAGCAGAACCTATTCTTACCCATCATTGGTATCTCACCAATCATGGGATGAGGATCTGCCCTAGGTTGATATATGTTTCTGTTTGCTTACCCATCTTTGGCTACTGATCCAACATATTTATCCACACCTGGGGAGATATGCCACTTTCAAGCACCATGAGTGCCATTTTGATGGACTGACATTCTCCCTGTTGTTGGCGTCTTACGTGCATAAGGCATCAGATCATTAGTCCAAATCCCAGTACCATAAGTATTCCAAGAGCCATGATGCCTGCCCATGATTTCGTCTCTAATCCTAATTGAGTGGTAAGGTTATCAAGAGTATAAGACCAGATATGCCAGCCTTTAAGTGGGTATCGATAACCTTTTGTGTTTGTAAAGCTGAGGCAGCTCTTTCAGCTACATTATTGACAGCTTGTGCTATTGGTATTGTAGTAGCTAATGCGCTCACTGCAGACACAGCCACCACTGTAACCACTGCTGCTGTAATGTCGAAGTTTCTTTTGTTTCTAGACAAAATCATAGGCAGCTCTTCATCAGTTATGGAGACTGGTAGAGGCAAGAAAGTAGGAACACACATAACCACTGCAAGAGAAAACTGGAAGGCATTCCAACATTGTGAAAGGAAACAAGTTACATTAGCATCAGAACAATTTAGGACGGTAGTACCATGGTTAGTTAATAGAAACATGAAAGAGGGTGACACACAACTGAAGTGGGAGGAAAAGTTATGCTTTCATTACAGGTAAGAGACTGAGTAGCAGATAGGAAAGAATTGTCCCAAGTAGAGGAGTTCCACTGACACAATTTATGTTCCACTCCCAGAAGGCTGAAAAATGACTGTATATTAGTATATCCTTTTGTGTTACAAAGCAGAAGCCAGTTATCATAAGGATTGACATGTTTCATTCCTAAGTGAACATCATCCTGGTAAAGAAAAAGACACAGCATTAAAAAAGCAGTCTGTGAATCAAAGGGAATTGCAGGCAATCCTGTCCAAGCATTGGTACTAAAAATAGGTGGAAGAATAGAAGAGGTATTAGTTAATGGTAAAGGATGATGACGTCTTAGATGCAGGTGTTGTTAATCTCTCTGGGATCGAGACTGGCGTTTTTTCACCCTGTGGGAAAACACATATGGAGCCTCGACTCCAGAAAAACACTGGATCCGGGCCTCTCCATTGTCTATTGAGTACATCCTTCCATTGTCCAAGGGCCTTTGGAGCCGCTGTAGGATTTTTGTGTCTATCTGTGGCTGTTTTTCCATCTTTGTCCAAATTTAGAAAATTTAAAGTAAATAATGTTATGTGTAGTTCATCTTTAGGAGACCTGTATGTGTCTCCTATTCCCCCTTTTTGTTTATTTAAAGCAGCCTTTAGTGTTTGATTGGCTCTTTCAATGATTCCTTGTCCCATAGGATTGTATGGAATTCCAGTGGAATAGGAAACATCAAAGGTACTTAAGAAATTTTTAAATGATGCAGAAATATATACAGGCCCATTGTCTGTCTTATTTAGGCTTTCCCCAAGTCACAAACGCCTGTAAGCAATGTGATATTACATCTTTTATTTTTTCTCCACTATGTAATGAAGTAAATATAACCCCTGAGTAGGTATCAATAGTTACATGAACAAATTTGAGATTTCCAAACTCTGAAATATATGTTACAACCATTTGCCATAGATGGTTGGGCAATAGGCCTTTTGGATTAATGCTATTATTAGGTGAATTTATGTATGTTACACAATTATTACAGTTTTTTACAATGGTTTGGGCTTGTTCTTTGGATATATTGAATTTTATTTTTAAGGTTTTAGAATTTACATGAAATTTACTATGGAAGTTTTGTGCTTCTTCTATTGTAGAAAAAACATGAAGATCCCTTGTGGCTAGATCAGCTATATTATTGCCTTGTGTTAATGGACCTGGCAAGTCTGTGTGAGCTCTTAAACGTCCTATGTAGAATGGCTCTGTTCTACTCCAAATGAGTTTTTGTAATCCTAACAGTATGTTGAATATGGTGGAATTTTTGTAGATTAAACAGGCGTCTTCCAGTTGTTGAACTACATTAACAGCGTAATGGCTATCCGACAGAATATTTACAGGAACTTTATGAAAATCTTTTAATGTTTGTTCTATTGTTAATAATTCTATTTGCTGTGCAGAAGCCTTTGGAAAAAGAAATGTTTGTACCTTGTCTTTATGAAAATATGCTCCAGTACCATTATTGGAACCATCAGTAACCACTACCACGGATTGTCTTATAGGATCCCTTTTTGTAATTTTTATTTGAATCACTGGATTTCTTAGATAAAATTGTATATATGGATGTTTTGGATAATGATTATCAAATTGGGCAGCAGTTGTGAACATAAGAATTGCCCAATCATTATTATTGCTTAAGTAAGAAATTTGTTCTGAATTATATGGGGTTATTATCTTGTCTGGAGTTTTTCCAAATACTATGATGGCTGATTTTAATGCCTTGAATATTATTTGTGCCATTGCTTCAGGATAAGAAACTATTCTTTTTCCTGGAAAGTAGGGTAAATGTATCCACATTAAAGGTCCTTGTTGCCAGAGGACTCCTGTAGGAACTAAATTATTTGGAAGTACTATGAGTGATAGAGATGCTGACAGATCTATACGATCAACCTGTGCCTCATTTATTTATTTATTTTTTGTACTACATCTAGGGTTTTTCTACCTTCCTCTATAAGTTTTCTGGGTGAAGAAGGATGAGCATCTCCCTTTAAGATATTAAATAAAGGTCCTAAATCTTGAGTGGTTAATCTAAGGTAAAGCCTTATCCAATTAATATCACCTAACAACCTTTGAAAATCGTTTAACGTATTAAGATGGTTGAATGTAAGAGAAGTTTTTAGGGGTGTAATAATTGTGCTGTTTATTTTAGCATCTAAAAATTCTTGAACTTGTTGTCTTTGTATCTTTTCAGGTGCTATAATAAGTCCTCTTGTCTTTAAATGACTGATTAGATCAGTAAATGCCTTATCTAGTATTGTTTGTTCTGGGTGGCAAATTAATACATCATCCATATAATGGTATATAATTTTATCTGGGTACTTATTTCTGATTGGTATTAAAGCACTATTTATGTAAATTTGACATATGGTTGGACTATTGGCCATCCCTTGGCGTAGGACTTTCCATTCATATCTGACATCAGGCTGTCCATGATTAATGGAGGGGACCGTAAAAGCAAACTTTTCTATGTCATCAGGGTGGAGAGAAATAGAGAAAAACAATCCTTTATATCTAATATTATTGATTTCCAGTCCTTTGGTAATGCTGATAAGACTGGTAGGCCCAATTGAATTGGCCCCATGGATTGCATTACGGCATTGATGGCTCTTAGGTCTTGTAATAATCTCCATTTACCTGATTTCTTTTTTATAACAAATATGGGGTATTCCAAGGTGATGTGGAGGGCCTTATATGCCCTGCCTCTAATTGTTCTTGTACTAATTCCTGGGCCGCTTTAAGTTTTTCTGCATTTAGGGGCCACTGAGGGACCCAGATTGTTTTTTGTATATTCCATTTTATTTTAATTATTTCATCAGTGGCCCCGAGGAAATACCCAATCCCTGTCTATCACCTTTTTGTTTAATTGATATTGGTTCCGTTATGCCTTGTTCAATGATTCCTAAGCCCTTTCCCCACTTGGGCCCTTGTTTTTTCATTATGTTTTGTGCTTGTTCACTGTATATTCCTTCTGTGGTTATTTTCATCCCCATTTGATTTAAAATATCTCTACCCCATAGTGTCACTGGGATTTGTTCTAAGACATATGGTTGGAAAAGTCCTTCTTGACCTTCTGGGCTTTTCCCTTGTAGCCGCAGGGAGCTCTTTTTTGGTTCTGTGGCAATACCTAATCCTCTCAATGTTTGATTTGCCTTTTGTGTGGGCCAATCCTTTGGCCAATCTTTTTCTGCTATGATACTTGTGTCTGCTCCTGTGTTTAACAATCCATTTATAATTTTTCCTTTTACAATTAATTCTAACATAGGTTTGTTTTTCAGTTCCATAGTAAGGCTGGCCAAATCAACACCTGTAAATCCCATACGCTTATCTCCCCTAAAACGTTGTTGTGACAGGAATGAGCCATGATGACTAGGTAGTATACAAAGCTGAGCTATTCAGTCTCCCGGAAAAATGGAAATATTGCCCTGAGGTGATGAAGCAAGCACTTCAATTTCTCCTGTATAATCTTGATCTATGACTCCTGGAACTATCATTAATCCTTTGAGTGCACTGTAGCTTCTACCTAATAATAGTCCCATGGTGTTCTCAGGTAGGGGACCCTTAAAGTCGACAGGTATGACTTGTACTCCAATTTCTGCCATTAGTATTGCTGTGGTCATAGAACAGAGGTCTAGTCCTGCACTTCCTGGTGTTACTCTCCTTGGTTTGTTACTGGATAATGTGTCCTGGCCACTTTTTGAATCACCCCATACATTTGTGCCAGGCCCTGGGGTTGTGGGTCCCGTCCCTTGTTTTTTGAGCTTCCACGAGGAGGGATAGGTTTACCATCTACATCTATCATAGATCTACATTCACTAGCCGAATGATTTCTCTTTCTACATCTTGGGCAGATTCCAGGTTCAGGCCTTCTCTGAGGTCTGTCTTACTGTTTTAACTGGGGACATTGTTTTTAAAGTGTCCTTGTTGTTTACAATAGAAACATGGTACTGGAGGTCCTCCTCTCTTAAAGTTTAGCCCTTGCATTGTTTGTGTTCTTTTTTCCTGTTCCTCTTTTTTCTCCTCTAAAAGGTCCTCTGTCCTTTTTCTAGCATATCTTTAAACGCTGGCCTCGGGTTAGCTAAGCACCCGTGAATCAACGTCCAAACTGCTCTCGTGCCCACCGGCAATGGTTCTACTTTCTCTCTCTTTCTTAGTTTCTGTCCTAAGTGATCCCACTGTGGTATATTTAAGAGTCCCTCAACTAAAAACCATGGCACAGCGTCCTCTATTGTTCTGAGGAAAAGCCTCACAGTCTTTGTTTTTAGAGGTGTTCCATTTGCTTTTAATAAGTCTCTAAGCGGACCCTCCATTCTTATCTGTAAGGTTTCGCCGCCCATTTTCTAAAGCTTTAAATGCTAATCACACTACAATGCTAAGCCACACTAAAATAACTAAAAACAGTAGCGCTCTGCAACAATACAATAAAACCAAAGACATGAACTCTTGTCAAACAACATACACACAAAATCTTATTATTTTAAAACGTGGCCAGTCCACTGGGGATTACATTACCCAGCTCCCTGTACTTGGGCCCTCTCCACTGGGGTTAATTTACCCTGCCTCCTGTATACTGCTTTAACCTTTCTTAACTTATTTTATTTGACTTGTTTAGTTTTAACAGCTGTTTTACCTGGATATTACTTACCTCTTTTGTGGGGGTGCGAGGGGTCCCGGGTTTTGGCACCACTTGTCTCATCCAGCAAGTACAATGAAGACTCGCCTCTCAGATGAAGTATTAAGGTCTTTATTTTTATGGGAGAGCTTCTGAGCCGAGTGCCTGGCTCTTCTTCCTCCTCCACTGCCGCCGTCTTCTTCTTCTTCTTCCTCTCATCGCACAGCTCTCTCTCTCCTTCTTTTCTCTCGCACAGCTGCTGCTTTCCTCTTCTTCTTCTCTCATCACGCCACCGCTCCCTCTCTTCTTCTTCTTTCATCACGCAGCTGCTGCCTACCTGCTTCTGGCATGCAAAATATGCAGCTTTATGGGATATAACAGCCAATCACCTTAACAGGTCAGGTGTTTGGCTCGTGGAGATTTAATGGTGGGTAATGAGGGCATGTACTGATCACGAGCTAAGCACGGACACAGAGCAGATCAGTTAGCCAATAGAAAGCACTTCCTTAATGTTGTTTTTCTTTGCGGTTGGGCTTCTCAGCACCATCTTAGGGCTAGGCCAGCTACCACTGTGGGCCCTACAGGGCAGCAGTCTCCAACAGTTCCTAAAGCTAAAGGGGGGAATGAAGCCAGAATTGGGAATAGGTAGTTAGTGTAGAAATAGGGGATTGGGTCAAATTGAGGAAATGGAGGCCATAAAGTCATCTGCCTCTGGAAGATGGAGATTGCTCCTGGAAGAATGGAATTTCAAGGAACTCTGGAGGCCATTGATCACCAAATTTACCTGCCTTTATCAAGGACTGCAAACAAGGGGCTGCTAATTGGTGCCCCCTGGGCCCTTATCTGCCTGAATCACCCTGACCCTTCCCCTGCCCATGGCTTCTCACTTAATGCAAAACCAGGCCTAGTCACATAGGCACGAAGGAGAGGTAAGGGGGGAAAGAACTGGAGAACAAAAGAGAATTTAACCTCTAAAAGATGTAGGGTGCGCTCACTTCTTGGGACTTTAGAACATCAGCCATGGCCCCCTTCTTCCTGCCGGGAGAAGTCTGTATTATTACCTTTAATTAAAACCTGCTTAATCTGCTTGCCTTGGCGTGCTTCTCTAGTGTTCAATCTTCAACATTAGAAGGAGCAGAACTCGTCACCGGTTAAAGGCGGTATCAAAGCCAGAGATGGCAACAGGCAGTTAGTGTAGAAATAGGAGATCAGGCCAGATCGAGGAAATTGAGACCTTTAAAGCCATCTGCCTCTGGAAGTTAGAGACTGCCAGCGGAAAATGGAATGTCAAGGACCTGCAGAGCCAATTGATAACCAAATTTACCTGCCCTTGTCAGGGACTACAGGCAAGGAGATGCTAATTAATGCCCCCTGGGCCCTTACCTGCATGAATTACCTTGGCCCTAGCCATGCCCATTGCTTCTCCCTTTATACAAAACTGGGCCTAATTACAAAGTCAGGAAGAAAAGAGGTAAGAGGGAAAGAAAAAGAGAAAAGAGAGTAAAACCTATAAAAGACAAGATTTGCTCAATTCGATGGATTCCACCTTTGTGTCCCCTTCTTCCACCTGGGAGAAGTACGCTTTCACTTTTCTTTAATAAAGCTTACTTTCTTCTCTATGCTTCCCTAGGCGTGCTTCTCTGGCATTATACTTCAACCCCTGAGGAAGCAGAACTCATCACCGGTAAATGGTGGTATCAACTCCCTCCTTAAGAATTGTGAAACTGCCTTCCTGGATGTTTAAAAACAAACAAACAAACAAACAAAAAACTGGAGACCAAAATCAAGGAAGTAAAAAGACCAAGGAAAAACCAGCCAATATTTGACCCTTGCCCTCTAAGTTCAGTGAGTATCCAAGAATGATAGGAGGCGCTCCTCTAGGGACTCTGAAATTCTGATGAGTCACCAGATCTGCCTATCAGGAAGATCAAGAGGTCCCTAGAGAACAGAAAGCCAGCTCATGTTGCATTTTCTACAAAGAAGAGGATCATTGGAAAAAAAAATGGTGCTGATATTTCCAAGAGAAGCCACATTTGGTTATCAGGACACTGACCTGATCCATCCTGGCACATGTCACCATGGGTAGAGGAAAGGAAAAGTAGTCAGGAGGTTTCACATGCATCCAAGTGTGATCTCTGAGGAATCTCAGCTAATTCATAAGAATAGATATGAACAAGGTCAGTTTTGAATAGTTCGGTCTTAAACTTCTGGCAGCAGAGTACAGTCTGTGTAAGACCCCCCAAAAGGAGACCCTAACTCTGTCCCATGGATTGACGGCAACCCCAATCAACCGCAGGAGGCTTCACTTGATACAAGCTGGGACCCAACTCGTGACTCACGCAGGAGTCTGAGGAGTCGAGTCCCTAGCAGAAAATCTTACAAGTTTATAAAGGCAGAAACCACACATCAGGAGGGGTCGCACACGGAAGGAAAAGGGGAACAAAGCCACCAGGAAATTCCAAAGGGGGTGTGGGTTTGCTGATAACATACAACATGTTTCACGATGTTTTACAACAGGACATAAGTTCTGGTCAACGGTTTCTGGTAATCTTATATCCTATATATCTTAACTGTCTGAGCACTATCTTGCTCAATTTACCCTTTTACTCTCTGTTTGGGGCTGTTTCCTGGAAAAGCTTTAAGGGCTTTGATCCTATCATTGGGAGGGAGACCTTAGGGAGTTGAGATAAAACAGACAGCTTAAAAAAATGTCCATTATTTCATTCCCCCATTATCTTTTTGGTAAGTTCTAATCATGGTACTTCTGTCTCTTTATACTCTTCTCCAAAGCTATTTCCTTGGCGGAGGGACTGGTATTGTTGCCTGAGCATTAGTACCTGTACAGCACTTACTCTCTCCCTGATGAAGGTGACTAGGCAATTTAGGATGCAGGGCCCAAAAGTGAGAGGTAAAAGCACTATAACAAGGGAACCCATCAGGGTGGACATGAGGGTTGGGACTACTTATCGGTGGGAGGTGTGTCAACAGGAGCAGGAACATGGTGGATGCAGAGCTTGTCCAATTTTTCCACTTTCCAAGTTGGGTCTGGTGGTGGTGAAGGCTTGACATGCAAAGCGTGAATCCAGGCGGTGATGCCATTGACTTTTACTGCACTTGGAGTATTGAGCAGCACTATGTATGGTAATGAGTGGGGGGTGAGTCCCATAAAGGATTTCAAAAGGAGTTATCTTGAGGGAGCCAGGGGTATTGCGCACCCAAAACAAAGCAAAGGGAATGAGGACTGTCCAGTCTCTTATGCCAGTCTCTAAGGATAATTTAGTCATGACCTCTTTTAAAGTTCTATTCATTCTTTCTACATGCCCTGAGCTTTGGGCCCTATAAGCACAATGTAATTTCCAATTAAGCCTCAGGATTTTGGCCTGTCCCTGACTTACCTGGGCAACAAACACAGGGCCGTTGTCTGACCCAATTACCTTGGGCACCCGAACCTTGGGAAGATGTCTTCTAGTATTGTTTTGACTACCACCTGAGCAGTCTCCTTCTTGGTAGGAAAGGCTACAACCCATCCTGAAAATGTATCTATGAGTACTAATAAGTATCTGTATCCATACCTGACTGGTTTTACCACAGTAAAGTCCACTTCCCAGTAACTCCCAGGATGGTCTCCTGATAGCCGTTTGCCGTGAGGTAGCTTGCTTGGCCGGGCATTCACCATCTGGCAAGACTTGCATTCTTCTACAGTTGTATGTACAAGCTCCCCAAGCTTCATGATGTAATATGGTGAAGATTGGACAAGAATTTTTAAAGTTTTGGGCCGAGATGAGTTAACTTGTGAATGTGTCTGAGAAAAATGATTGCTGTTTTTCAGGGAGAATTCTTTTTCCTTCTGAGGTTTCCCGGATCCCCTCTGGAGTCTTCAGGTGAAATTCTAATCTGTCCATTTCCTCAAGGTCTAGTTCTGAACATTCAAAGTTCTTAATAGAGGGGTATACTGCATCCTTAGGGTGAGACATCGGGTTTTCCCCCCCGATAAGGATAGGACGTTAAGTCCTTGAGCCGCCCACTTGGCTTCCCTGTCAGCCTTTAGGTTCCCTCCGGCAACTTTTGACCCCCCTATTTGGTGTCCGGGGCATGAATAATTGCTACTTTCTTAGGAAGGTGAACAGCCTTTATCAGGCTTAGAATTTCTTCTTTATTTTTGATTTTCTTCCCTGCCGAGTTCAGCAGCCCCCGCTGCCGGTAGATGGCCCCGTAGACATGGGCAGTATCAAAGGCATACCTACTGTCAGTGTAGATGTTAATTTTTTTTCCTTCTGCCAACCACAGAGCCTGAGACAGAGCTAGTAACTCGGCCTTCTGAGCTGACGTCCCCTTGGTTAGGCTGCTTGCCCAGATAGTTTGTTCATCATCCACTACCACCGCCCCGGCTACTCTTTTACCTTCTATTATGTAGCTGCTTCCATCAGTGAACCAGGTCACCTGAGTGTCTGGTAAGGGCTGGTCTTGGAGTTCCCTTCGGGTCCCCATTTCTTCTGCTAGTATCTCTTGACAGGTATGCAGCACACTCTCCTGGGTGGACGTGTCAGGTAGTAGGGTAGCTGGGTTGAGGATGGCAGGTGGCCCGAACTGGATCCTGTCTCCATTCAGTAGGAGACTCTGGTAATGCATCATTTGGGCATCGGACAGCCTCTGGTCAGGGGGCTGTCTGATGATGCTCTCCAAGGAGTGAGGGGCAATGACCATTAGCATTTGTCCCATAGTTAATTTGTCAGCATCTTTCACCAATACTGCCTCTGCTGCCATGGACCTCAGACAGGCAGGCCAGCCACTAGCAACAGGATCTAGCTTCTTGGAGAGGTAGGCCACCGGCCTCTTCCATGGCCCTAGAGGCTGGGTCAGCACCCCTCGATCTACTCCCTTCCTCTCACCCACAAATAGGACGAAGGGCTTTGCTACGTATGGCAATGCCAGGGTTGGGGCAGACACTAATGCCTTCTTGATGTCATCAAAGGCCTGCTGCTGGTTGTTACTCCACTCAAATGTGGCACCTTCTCTACTCAGAGGACAGAGGGGAGATGCCAGGGTAGAAAACCCGGGGATCCACAGGCGGCAAAGCCCCGCAGTCCCTAAAAATTCTCGCACCTGGCGGGGTGAGCGAGGAACAAGTATCTGAGTCATAGTTTGTTTTCTGGCCTCCGTTAGCCATCTCTGTCCCCCTTTGAGGGCGTACCCCAGGTAAGTTACCTCCTTTTGGCAGATCTGGGCCTTCTTGGCGGAGGCCCGATATCCTAAGCGGGCAAGTTCTTCTAGCAGTAGTCCCGTGCCCTGTTAAGCATTAATCCTCTGTGGCCCGGCCAGTAGTAAGTCATCTATATACTGCAGAAGTGTTACCTGGGAATGGCTGGCATGAAGTGGGCTAAATCTTGGTGGAGAGCTTCATTGAAGAGGGTCGGGGAATTCTTGAACCCCTGGTGTAATCGGGTCCATGTCAATTGTCCTATTGTCCCAGAGTCAAGGTCCCTCCACTCGAATGTGAAGATGTTTTGGCTGGAAGGGTGTAGTCGCAGGCAGAAAAAAGCGTCCTTTATGTCCAAGACAGTGTACCAAATATGATCCGGGGGTAGAGAGCTCAGCAAGTTGTAAGGGTTAGGTACAGTGGGGTGGATGTCCTGTACCCGCTTGTTTACTTCTCTTAAGTCCTGTACCAGGCGATAGTCTCCTGTTCCAGACTTTTTAACAGGTAACAAGGGAGTGTTCCATGGTTACTGACAATTCACTAGGATATCTTGCTGAAGGAGGCGCTGAATATGGGGCCTAATTCCTTCCCTGGCCTCTTTAGTCATAGGGTATTGACGTATAGCCACAGGAGTAGATGTGGCCTTAAGCTCTATAACTATGCGTGGTCTTTCTGCGTCTAGTCCTGTTCAAGCCCCTTCGGCCCACGCCTCTGAATACCTGTTCAACCAGTTACTTATGTGACATATTTTTGCTCCCTGTCTCTCAAAATGTCTATATTCATCACGCAGGCGCATAGTCAGGGCAGTTGTTATTCTCTTGCTTTGGGTCACCTCTGGGCCATCAGCAGTGAAGGTAATCCGGGCTCCCATTTTGGTTAGGAGGTCTCTCCCAAGTAGAGTCGCAGGAAACTTGGGGATGACTAGAAACGAGTGGGCTACCCATCCCATTCCTAAGTCTAATGTTCTTCGGGTAGTCCATGAGTACTGCTGGTTCCCTGTACCTCCTATGACCCTCGATTTCTTGTGGGAGATGGGCCCAGCCGGTTCAAGTAGGACCGAGTGTTGAACCCCAGTGTCTACTAAGAACTCAACTGTCTTCCCCTCCACCTCTAGTGTTACCCTAGGCTCGGGGAGGAGTTCCGAGCCCCGTCCCGCTAATCTTCTTTTTCTTCTAGGGCTAATGGTTTCTTGGAGGGCCCGGTCTTCTTCTTAGGACACTCTCTAGCCCAGTGACCTCTCTCTTTGCAGTAGGCACACTGATCCTTGTTTAATGGAGTGGGGTTGCCCAGGTTACCTGACCCTTTTTTTAGCCCTGCATTGTGTTTGTTCCTGGCCTTTCTCACCTACTACTGTGGCCAAATCCGTGTTAGGTTCTTCTCCTGCTTACAATCCCTTTTGTTTTCTCTTTCCTCTCTCTCCTTTTCTTTCCATTGCTCCTTCTCTTCCTCAGTTTCCCTCTTATGATACACTTTCTCTGCCTCCTTAACTAAATCCTGTAGGGTATAAACTTGTAACCCTTCTATTCTCTGCAACTTTCTCTTAATATCTATTGCTGACTTCCCTATAAAAGCCATGGCCATGAAAGCCCTTTGTCCCTCAGAGGTAGTGTCAAATGGGGTGTAGCACCTGAAAGCTTCCATTAAGCGCTCGAGAAATACTGACGGGGATTCTGTGGCCTCCTGGATAACATTCTTACCTTAGCCAAATTAGTGGGGCATCTCGCTGCCCAGTGGAGGCCGGCCACTAGAGTCTGGTGATAGACTGTCAGTCGCTCCCTACCTTCTGCCGTGTTGAAATTCCAGTAAGGCCTGGAGAGGGGGAAGGCAGTCTCAATGGTGTTGGGGAGCTGGGTGGGTCGTCCATCTGCTCCTGGAACATTCTTCCTTGCCTCCAATAAAATTCTCTCCCTCTCAGTAGTGAAAAGGGTCTGCAGTAGCTGCTGGCAATCATAGCATGTGGGCTGATGAGAGAACATTAAAGGCTCCACCAGCCTGGTTAAGCACTGGGGGATCCTCTTAAAAGGGAGGATGATTAGTTTTCCAGATATACGAGTCTGCGGAGGAAAAAGGCCAGTACTGGAGTGGCTGAAGAGGAGCCGGACCACCATCCATTGCCACTGATGGGGGCCCATCAGCCCTTAAAGGAAGGGCAACGGTGGTGTTGGGAGTTATCCTGCAGCGGCTCCAGGTACTGTGCATAGGCCCCGTGGTGCCCTGCGTGGGCCCCAGCAGAGACTCGTTAGGGGGAGCAGAGGGGGCGACTGAGGGGCTGGTGGTTCTTCTTGCTCTTCCTGACCCCCTACGGGGACCGAGGCAGGAGGGTATGGGGGAGGTGTTTCAAGGAGAAGGTGGACAGCCTGGGTTTCAGGATAAATCTTCTTGGAGGGGTCTGAGTGACTGGGCTTCCCCCCAGAACTGGGAGATTGGGCAGCTAGGATTTGTGTGGTAGGCCGGGGCTTGGGTTTTGCAACACAAGTTTGAATCCAGGGGCGTGGATTTTGCACCAGATCCTGCCAGACCACAATGTAGGGCTCCTGATTCGGATGGGCTCCAGGTTCCTTCTGAAAAACAATCTCTTTAACAGCATGAATGACAAATAGGTTAAAAGTCCTTTCTGCTGGCCATCCTACATTAAAAAAAGGCCATTCTGAAGAGCAGAAGGCCCGCCATGGGCCTTTCTTGATCTCAACTGATAGGTCGCGACCTCTTCCCTTAACTTCAGCCCAATGGTCTAATGTCAGACTAAGAGGGGTTGTCACAGTCTGTCCCATTGTCAGTTCATCCGTCCTTCTTTAGAAACCCAAACAACAAAAATCCTTACAGACAGGAGGACCCACTTACTCCACCTTGTCAGCCGCAAACATGGAACAGAATCAGACGGGCGCCAATCTCTGATTCAACAATTGAACCCAATCAGCGCCGTTACAATAGGAGATTCTCAGTCATCCCTGGCTCTCCTCCACCCTTGGGGCGTCCTCCAGGGCTGCAACCTGTGGCCCTCCAGGCACGTCTACTGACCACTGTTTGGCCACTCTCACGAGTTGCCAAATGGCTGTGAAACCAAAACCGAAAGCGTGCTCACAGGACCAGACCAACTAACAAAACACAAGACAAAGACAGACAACCTCGGGGTACCCCTTCTTACCTCCAAGGTTGACTCCACAGGTAAGGGGGGCCATCAGATCCCAGACGACCCCCAAATGTAAGACCCCCAAGGACGAGACCCCAAATCTGTCCCATGGATCGATGGCAACCCCAATCATTCGCAGGAGGCGTCACTTGATGCAAACCAAAAGAGGCTTTTATTCCAGCGTGCTGGGACCCAACTCGTGACTCACATAGGAGTCGAGGAGTCGAGTCCCTAGCAGAAAATCTTACAAGTTTATAAAGGCAGAAACCACACATCCATCGGGAGGGGTCACACACGGAAGGGAAAAGGGGAACAAAGCCACTGGGAAATTCCAAAGGGGGTCTGGGTTTGCTGATAACATACAACATAAAGATGGAGACGGTTGGCAAGTCACCGGAGAAGTCCGCTTTATTACAAGATGAGGCTTACATATATACTCTTGGGGCTTCCGGGTTAAGGGAGAAAGTGGCGTGTGGGTTTCTGATTGGTCAGGCTTGCTGCCGGCGGGAAAATAGGTGGCGGGAAGCCGAGACTTATGGGAAGAAGAAGCCGCTCAGGGGCCATCTTTGGTGTGGATCGGACTGCATATGGAACCTTACATTCCCCCCTCTTTGGTTTATGGGAATTCGGGATGTTGAATTTCAATCTGGCTGCTTCCTGCTGATCAGGGGCGTCGTCAAGGGGCCCGGGGCAGGGGGGTTGGTTGTGAGGGGAGAACAAAGCGTTGGCTATTATATTGTATAATAAGCCATGTCAGATCAGAGTAATATATTACTTCGTCCCCTGTAAAGTCCATAAAACTCCCTTGGAGCCATAAGTCCTCAATTTGGTCTAGGAATTCATTGTAGTCATTAGTCGGGTGGAGGAGCCATGCATCAGTGTCCAAGGCCCGTAGAAAGGATATTAGCCTTGGAAGAAGTTGGGGGAAGTCCATCATAGCAGGACGTCACCAGGCATTGTTCCCAGTAGGTAGCAGTTGATAGTTCCTGAGGAGAAGCTGGTTAAAGGCTTGGTTAGAAATTTTTTGTACTTGGTCTCTAACGAACCTTATGAGACAGGGGAGGAAGAAAATGATGCAATAAGTGAACTCCAATAAGTGGACCTAATAGAGGGAGGCAACTACATAATTTTTCCCTGTAGTGGTCACTGCTCCCGGGGTTGAGGCCCCTTTGCAAGTTGCACAGGGTTGTCCATATAGGGTTTTAATGAGTTCCAGTTTGTTGACAGGTGGACCAAATCCAGCTAGGGTCAGGGAAAAGAAGGGGAAAAAAGCAGAAAGGTAGGAAGTTATCATTCCTCCTGAATGGGTGAGAGGCGCGAGAGACGGAGTTTCAAAGAATTAGAGGGATCCACGGAACTGGTGTAGATGTTTGGCTTGCCCGTATTTATAGGGTCAGGATCCAGAGGAGTAGGGGGTGAGTCTCCTTGGTCAGCCGGGCAGGGTTTTAACCTGGAAATATGGATCCAAGGAGTGGTCTCGTTAGAAGGTAGGATGAGTTTAGCTGCGGTGGGGGTACTAAGGATTACTGGGTATGGTCCCAGCCATTTAGGAGATAAGGGTTCAGGTGTGGTTGGTGGAGTATAATAGGCAAGATACCCTGGTTTCAAGGAGGGAGGAGGGGAGGTTGCAAGAGGACGGGGAAGTAACCAGTCTTGATGTTTCCAAAGTTCAGCTCTAAGGTGAGAAAGGAGAGGGAGGCTGAGGGTATTTGGGATGTTTAGGGAGGTAGGAATGATTCTGGGGGGTACAGGAGATCTTCCATACATCACCTCAAAAGGGGACAAATTGGTAGGTTTCTTTGGAAGTAAGCGTAGTTTAAAGAGTGCCAGAGGGAGGAGGCGAATCCAGTCTAAGTGGAGTTCTAGGGAAAGTTTGGTGAGAGTCTCCTTTATGGACCGATTTGCTCTTTCAACCTTACCTGAGGCCTGGGGACGATATGGGCAGTGTAGATGTCAGGGTAAGGCTAGAGATTGACAGAGAGATTGGATTACTTGAGCTGTGAATTCCAGTCCGTTGTCCGATTGAAGGGAGGTAGGCATCCCAAAGCGTGGGATGATGGAGGTAAGGAGGTGATTGGCGACAGTGGAGGCCCTTTTGTTGGTAGTACGAAATGCCTCAATCCAGCCACTAAAGGTATCTAGGAAAACTAGGAGGTACTGGTGTCGGCGAGCAGGAGGCATGTGTGTGAAATCAACTTGCCAGTCTGCCGCCGGAATGGAACCGCGGGCTTGATGTGAGGGATATGGGTAAGGAACTGTAGTGGTGTTAGCATTTCTCTATCTTGGAATGTGAGAGGAAAGAAGGATTGTAAGAAACGAGACAGGCTTTGAGGACTGGAGTGAAACAGGTCATGCAGCATTTGAAAGAGAAGTTTCTTGTCCGGGATTGGACTGGGAGAGGACAAGTGAAGAATGGGGGGTGGGGTCTCAGATGACTTGCTAAATGCTGCGTTCTTGGCAGCAGCATCAGCTAATCGGTTTCCTTGTGTAGAAGGAGAGTTGTCCTTCTTATGGGCTTTACAGTGGATAATTCCGAGCCGCGTGGGTAGTTGGGACGCTTGTAATAGCTTGTGAATTAGGTCAGAATTGGTAATGGTGTTCCCACGAGTTGTCATAAATCCTCTCTCTTTCCATATTGCCGAATGGGAGAGGAGTGTGTGGAACACATATTTAGAGTCGGTGTATAAGTTTAGGGTTTTCCCTTCGGCCAGAATGCATGCTCGGGTTGCCGCGATAAGTTCAGCTTGCTGATTGGTGGTACCCGGAAGGAGAGGTTGGGCTTCTATAGTGGCTGTTAGGGAGACTATGGCATAACCAGCTTTGGGGGCTGTTGGACTTCTATATGAGGATCCATCCGTGAACCAATTGTGATCCGCATGGGGTAAGGGGCCCTCGACAATGGTAGAGGGAGAATGAGTTAAGGATTGTAATGTTTCTAGACAGTTGTGAAGTGGAGGCTCTGGGGTAGGGTGAACAGGAAGAAGAGTGGCTGGGTTGAGAGGAGAACAGGATTGGAAGGATATAGAAGGGTTTTCTAAAAAGGAAGTAATTAGGGCTAAAACTCATGAGGGGGGTAAAGTATGCAGGGACTTGTAAGCTAGGAGATCCTTTAGATGGTGTGGAGAGCATATAGTTAAGGGGGCTCCAAAAGTAAGTTTAAAAGTTTCCTGCTGTAGTTTTTGGGCAGCTGCAAGGACCCTGAGACAAGGGGCCCATCCCCTTACTGTGGGGTCAAGTTGTTTTGATAAATAGGCTACTGGGGCAAATGTAGGGCCCTGCATTTGTCCCAGTACCCCTAGGGCCTGTCCCTGATTTTCATGAACATAGAGAAGAAAGGACCTTGTTAAATCTGGTAAGTGTAATGCAGGGGCGGATAGGAGTTTGAGACGTAGGTTATTAAAAGGTGTTTCAGGGGAGGAGGGGAGTGGTTCATTTGGGTCTCCTTTAGAGAGATCGTAAAGGGGTTTGGCTAAAAGAAAAAAGTTAGGGATCCAAGCACGGAAATACCCTGCTAAGCCCAAAAAAGAGAGAATTTCAGCCTTGGTTTTAGGTACGGGCCAGGACGAAAGGGCTTGTTTCCTGTCAGTTGTAATGGATTTATGTTGTGGTGTGAGTAAGAACCCTAGGTAAGTGACTTGGGAGGCTGAGATTTGAGCTTTAGAAGGTGTCACTTTGTATCCATGTTGGGCCAAAAAGTTAAGCAAGGCAGCCGTGTCCCGTTGAGAGATATCCCAAGAAGGGCTACAGAGAAGGAGATCATCAACATACTGCAAAAGTGTGGAGAGAGGACAAGTGGGGTAGAAATTTTTGAGGTCATGGGAGAGGGTCTGTCCAAATAGATGTGGGCTGTCCCTAAAACCCTGAGGAAGAACCATCCAAGTGAGCTGTTCGGAGTGTCGTGTGTGGGGGTCGGTCCATGTGAAGGCAAAAAGGTCCTGTGAGGAAGGGTCTAGAGGTACGGAAAAGAAGGCGTCCTTCAAGTCCAGAACTGAGAAGTGAGTGGAAGAAGCTGGGATGAGAGAGAGTAGAGTGTAGGGATTGGGAACAAGAGGGTGGATGGGTATGACAGCGGCATTTATGGAACGGAGGTCCTGTACCAAACGGTAGGAACCATTGGGTTTTTTTATACCCAGAATGGGGGTGTTATAGGGGGACTGAGTGGGACGTAGATATCCTTTGCGAAGAAGGTCAGAAATAATGGGAGAAAGTCCGAGAAGGGTAGAGGTGGTTAAGGGATACTGAGGCTGATGAATAAATTTGGTAGGGTCCCGTAATTGGATGGAGACTGGGGGGCACTGAGCTATGGAGGGATTGTCCGTGTCCCAAACTGAGGGGTTAACAGGGTGGGAGATACGTGGATGTGAGGAGGTAGGATCCTGCAATAGGGCCATAAAAAAGGAAGTAGAGGCATCGAAAAGTGGGAAGGAAATAGACGCCTTGAATTGGGAAAGAATGTCCCGTCCCAACAAGGGAATTGGGCATTGAGGCATGACTAAAAAGGAGTGGATAAAATGTGAAAAGGAATTCTTAAGGCGACACAGAAGTGGGGGAGTTCTGAGTGGATATATGCATTTCCCTCCTACCCCGACAATAGGAGTGGAACTAGACTAGAAGTGGTGGCACCATGGAACTCTGTCAAAAGTGAGAAGGTTGCTCCTGTATCTAATAAAAAGGTGACAGACCGGCCATCCACTACAAGGGTTACCCTAGGCTCGTGAGTGGTGATATTGAGGGTCGGGTGTGGCCCAGGGCTCCGTCAGTCCTCTTCAGCCAATCCCACTATCGGAGGACAAGAGGGGGGCATTCTAGCGATTGGCCCTTCACCCCTTCGGGAGAAGGGGCAATCGGAGCCCCAATGTCCTGTTTGTTTACATTTGGGACAGGGTTTATTGGGGGGCCGTGGCTGAGGACAGGAGCGTGACCAATGACCCTCTTTTCCACATTTAAAGCAAGCTCCAGGAGGGGCCCTTGTAGGGATCAGGAATTTCTGTGAATGGGGAACAGGATGAGGAGTCCCCCTGATCATTTGAGCAACCATTAGTAAATCAGTTTGCCTGGCCTTATGCCTTAGGCGTTCTTTTTCGTCATCTCGTCCATGGAAAACCTTAAAGGCCAGCGACAGAATCTCACTTTGAGGAGTTGCCGGTCCATGTTCCAATTTTTTTAATTTGGCCTTAATGTCGGGGTAGGACTGAGCTAGGAAACTGGTCATAAGGATATGACGGCCCTCATCTGTGTCCGGGTCCAGTGTGGTATATTGCCTGAGGGCCTGAGTAAGCCTCTCTAGAAACTCAGTGGGGGTTTCATCCTTTTTTTGGATAATTCCCTGGACCTTCTGAAAATTAACTACTTTGCGGGCTGCCTTTTTTAAACCCACAATGAGACACGAGGCAAACCGGTCCCGGGCTTGTATGCCCTGATTTGTGTTGTAGTCCGATTGTGGATCGATTTCTGGGACCGCTTCAGGCCCTAGAGGGAAAGTAGGGTCTGTGCGATGTGTTTCATTCGCATGAGTTTGAGCTGCATCCCAAACTTGTCGCCGTTCCTCGGTCAGGAGGGTGTTGGCGAGGAGCATAAATATATCTTTAAAAGTTAAGCGGTAGGCTTGTAAAATCCATTGGAATTCCTTTATGTAAGTGGTAGGATCGGAAGAATAGGAGCCCAGTTTGCGCTCCATCTGAGATAAATCAGCCAGGGAGAAGGGGACGTGGACATGGACAATACCTTCAGCTCCAGCTACCTCCCTTAATGGGGCCATAAAAGTGGGAGGGGCTGGAGGGGGTCCATGGGAGCGCATGAGCGGCGGGCTGAAGGAAATAGGCGGAGCGGTGGGTGTAGGAGCTATGGGCGCGGGAGCCAAGGCGGCGGGGGGGGAGGGGAGGAAGGTGGCTCCGGGAGTATAGGGTTGAGAGGAGGGGCCCTATAAGGGGGAGGCTCATCAGCCGGGTCAAAAGAATCAAGAGAGGAGGATGGGGGAGGGGAGGACAATGGGGAAGCAATCTTACATGCCAGAAGAGCCTGGGAGGGAGAGCAAGTAGTGCAAAGTGAGGGGTTTTGGGATAGTAACCTAAAAGCTTCGACATAAGGGATCTCCTTCCACTTGTTCAGGTGCTGGCAATAGTTGAAAAGGTCCCTTAAAAGATTTGGACCTAAAGAGCCTTCAGGGGGCCATTTGTTCTGGTTATCTAGAGGGTAATGGGGCCAATCCTGAGTGCAGAATTTTGTCAATAATTTGGGTTTGATGTCAGGCTTAAGGGAAAGAGGTCCTAGATTTTTGAGGAGACACTGGAGGGGCGTGTCTGCCACCGGGGAAGATGGGGAGGTCCCCATGGTTAGAGGGAAGAAGGGTGTAGGGAGCGGAAGACCTCGGGCGAGGAGGGAGCAGTCTGCGAGGTAAAGGGCATCCCCAATGCCTCGAAAGAGACCCGGAGGGGGATCAATCTACAAGGTAAAGGGCGTCCCCAATGCCTTGAGAAGGATCCGGAGGTTCCGGAGACGGAACGGAAGGGAAAGCGCAATGGAGATCGTCACCTCGATCGCTATTCCCAAAGGGGTAAGGAACCCGGATGGCCACGAGGTTACCAGTACTGGATTTAGGCAGTTGGAGAGGAAAGGTGACTGGGGTTCCCTGGGGGTAGACACCAGTACTGGATTTAGGCAGTTGGAGAGGAAAGGTGACTGGGGTTCCCCGGGGGTAGATTAAGCTCCTCACTCCTCATAAAGTGTCTTTTATTGGCCTCTTTTGTATTCTGATGGAAGGGCACAGGGGTCCACTGTGACCATGAAGGTCGTGGTGGGAGGTTGTCCCCCCTTAACTCAGCGTCGGGAGGCTACCGGACGGTCACGGCTAGTACTCCCGCGTATAGCTGAGGTAAGGTGTGCTCTTCCAAGGGGAAACTTACGAATTTTTGAAGCCGGTGTTGAGTGTCGAGAGCTAGCGCCGGAGCAAGAGGACGAGGGTGGCCTGCCAACAGAGGAACGGAGTGCCGTTGAAGGCTAACTCCGTCCCGGGTTTCGGCACCAATAAAGATGGAGACGGTTGGCAAGTCACCGGAGAAGTCCGCTTTATTACAAGATGAAGCTTACATATATACTCTTGGGGCTTCCGGGTTAAGGGAGAAAGTGGCGTGTGGGTTTCTGATTGGTCCGGCTTGCCGCCGGCGGGAAAATAGGTGGCAGGAAGCCGAGACTTATGGGAAGAAGAAGCCGCTCAGGGGCCATCTTTGGTGTGGATCGGACTGCATATGGAACCTTACACAACATGTTTCACAATGTTTTACAACAGGGCATAGATTCTGGTCAACGGTTTCTGGTAATCTTATATCCTATATATCTTAACTGTCTGAGCACTATCTTGCTCAATTAACCTTTTACTCTCTGTTTGAGGCTGTTTCCTGGAACAGCTTTAAGGGCTTTGTTCCTATCATTGGGAGGGAGACCTTAGGGAATTGAGATAAAACAGACAGCTTAAAAAAATGTCTGTTCTTTCACCTGAGCAGTCCTACATAGATAACTCAAATGAAAAACAATGTTTTTTTCCAATAAAACTTAAGATGTACACTTGTGAGAGCCCTATCAAAAGTAAGAAGAACTTAAGGCTGTAAAGAAAGGGATCTTACTGTAAGCACAAAAAGACAAGAGGCAGACATCAGCAGTTTCAGAGAAGACTTTATTCCTTCACGGACTTGGGCACTGTGAAGGTCCACTTTCTGGATGGGAAAATGGCCATCAGCTATGGATGGGATTTTGGTTTCATAGGGTACAATGATGTAACTTGAAACCATATACTTGCAGTTTTGACCATCAGGGGCTAGTTTTACAGGATAAAACTTTAATTTAGGAGGGTAGTTGTAAAAAGGCTGAAACTCATTTTTGTCTGGGGGGGATAAGAGTCTGGATCCTGAGGGATGAGTGCTTACAACTTTCCCATTGTCTTTTAGGAATAATTTGCCTTGGGAGAAGGTCAAGATTTAGGACCCAGCATTCAGTATTCAACCTCCCCCCAGGGCCCATTGTTATTCGGAAAGAATGCACTGGGAAAGGTTTAAAGTTTGATGAATTTCCCCTCCCTCCTTCCAAGTCACAATGTCCCTCCATTTTCCTAGTGTGCTGTCTTATAGAAATATGTTTTTCATAACCCTTCAATACTTCCCACATAGCCCTACACAACTCTTTGTAAGAAAATGTAGCTATCTTTGAGAGTAAAACCTGTTTCTCTGAATCTTACCATAGCAGATTAACACAAACCCAAGGTACACTTATAGGAATGTCAAACCTAAAAGCTTCCAGGTGGTGCACCCAGCACTTTTCTTCTGTTAGGCCCTCCCATTTTAATGCAGGGAACAGGAAAGTCTGCCAGGGGTGGGAGGATAGGAAGGCAGCTGCACCTGAGAAGAGTAAGTGTGCAAACATGCTTTCTGTTGCACACACTTACTTGTCCTGGCAACAAAATTGGATCACATAAGCGGCACAGGAGCAGATAAAAGCTCTCCATAGTCAGGAGTGGTGCCTGATTTTTAGCCAAGATTCAAATGCTAGTTCTCTTCCCATCTCCTCTGTTACCTTCCCAGTGGAAACTTTAAAGCATCAAAAAAGATAGGTCTTTTTTGTCTTTACAAACAGATTAGACTTCCTATGAGAAGAAAATGGCCTGTTGCCACTTTATGAGCTCTCCTCCTCCTGATTGGTATTAGGGCCTGTGACCAGAGCTCTGCCATCTCTCAGGACTCAAGACTGTGGGAAGATAATAAGCTTACCTTGCATGGGTAGGAAGACTGTAAAATTCTAAAGGACTTTCCTGCCACAGTATCATGGTCATTGCTCCCTCTAGTCAAAGCCCCTGGATGCATATCACTTCCCAGACACCTCACTACAATTGACCTCAGCACACTGAGACTTCAGTGACTATGATGGGACCCAGAGAAGCAGGGAGACCGAGACTGTGGAGGACCCCTAGGTACCAGCAGGAAAGTGTGTCCCCGCCATCTAGTGGTCATGAGTGGCAATGGCAGGGATCTGTGCACCACAACCAAGGATATTCCATATAAAAAAGATTTGATCCTCCCAAACTAGTCCTCTCAATAGTGGTCACAGGGAAGCAACATGGTTTCCAGAACTTTCTAAACAATGAATTGGTTTTTGCTTCTACCTCTGGAGAAGTAAAGTCAAAACGTTTACAGGGTTTTGACTACTAGGCTTAACTGTGTTTGAAGGTCTTAAAGGGAACACTGAAACAATATTCTCTGAACTTCTGAATCACTAAGGAACCATGAGCCTAGTCCCTTGTATCTCAGGGTCTGTGCACCTTGGTTGTAACTGGCTAATACTGGATGCCTATATGCTGTGGGTCAGTGAGTGAGGTTATCATAAAATATCTTTTTGCAAATTGGTGAAAAAGATCCTGTTCTTGGAGGAGAGACCAAAGGAAGGCATAAGTATTTAGCCCCAAATATGCACCTGGAGGGGTCATGAAAATTAGAATTCCTGAGCCACTTTGAGTCAGATACTGCAGGTCTGGGGTGTGTCCTGAGAATCTGCTTTGCTATCAATTTCTCTGGTGAAACAGATGCTGGTTGGGGGCCAACTGTTGGGAACACTGTAATGTACAAAGCTGCTTCCCCTGACCTTTCCGGTGCAGCCACTTTCCCCGCCTCTCAACTACTGTCAGTCTGTGAACATCCTGGCTAGCTATTGGTTAATCAGTCAGCTTGCAATTATCCTTCTCCATTATTGGTCCCCTGTTAGTCCAGCACAATTCATCTGATTCACAGTAGCTACCCCGCCATCTTTTCTCATCTTTCTGTCTCTCTTATTTACTTTCTCTATCCTCCTCACTTTCACACTCTTTCTTGCATGTGCCCTCTCTGGTTCCCTTTCTTTTCCTCTAGTTTTCTCTCTTACCCTGACGGGAGACACTCTGTTTGCTTAATAATCTCCCTTATGTAATTTCCCATGTCTGGTGTGGTTTCTGTGGATCCCTTACAAACACAACCTGAACCCTAGTGTGACTTAGGCTGAACTGCTAAAGGACAGGAGCAAAGGACCTTTAAATGTTTATCAAAGAAAAGAAAATGAGTTGCTAACACCTAACCTCTGGATAGCACTTCCCAGTTCAAGCTCAACTGATAGCTAATACCTCCAGGTTATAAGGATCACAAGTTCCAACACAAGTAATTACCCCCTGAGGTTACCCTTTCCTGCCTTTGGGAACATCTGCATGAAATAAAGGAGGTGGGGGTTTATCAAAAAGCAAAATATTCCCACACCCAGGAGCACCAGGTCTGGGTCCCAGCTCTCTCTTGAGGAGTCTATTATCTCTGTTATTTCTTTTAAGTAAAACTTGTTTTCTATGCATGCCTTGCCTCACTCAGTTGTCAATCTTCAACACCAGGGGACCCAATTCTGATTTCTTATATCAATGGGGGACAGATAGTTTTGAGTGGTGAGAATCCCATTCTAATTAAGAGAATTATATTTTAAAGTGGGCCCACTGTGATGACCCCCATATGTTTTCTTTTCCATGAAGCAATTTACCTGCATCCCTGCCTGGCATAAGTGGATGGGCAATGGCACATTCCTCAGCAAATTACCTATATGAAAAATGCAGGCCTGAAATAATGTTGATAAGATGGACCCAAGTTACTCTGAAGAGGGAGACTTCTGTGACCCTTTGCACAGACCAGATTCTGAAACTCAGGGTGATAAAGATAATATCAAAGAATTTATGGTTAAGAATCTAATTGGAAACAGCATGGACCAAGGTGACCTAGACTTGTCATTGGCAGTGGGGTTATGACAGTCTGATGTCATCCAGCTGTCAAAAGGCATACCTGGGCAGGACTCTCTTGAAACTTCCCTGAGATCCTCCAATAAAACTAGAGTGCAGGAGAGGAACGCTTCTCTCTCCTCTTTGAGAGAATTCACTCTCTCTTGAGAGTGTCCCCTTTCCCTTGTACTACTACTTCAATAAACTCATGTCTGTTACTTTGAGTGACATGACTAAAATCTTTCTAATTTGATTACAAGAATCAGGATTTGAAGGTGGGTCTTTGCACTGTATCATTTTCCCAGACATCACCACTTCTGTAAGCATTAAATATTTTAAAGAGTTCTCAAGATCTGTATTGATCTTACTTCTGCCACATTGTCAAGCTTTCTGGTTTTTCCAACTATTCAGGAAAACTCAAAGGGAGAAAGTATAATATAGAGCTAAACACCAGGACTGTCTTTCTCCTCCACATAGTGGATGCTCCAGTTGATATAGTTTTTAATATGCATTGTAGATCTATTGAAATATGATTTGCTTAAAAATAGAACAAATAATTATTTACAAACATGCCTAATGAGAAAATGCTACATATAATGCAGAAAAAAAGCAAACACTTTCAGAGTCCATTTATCCATTGGACACAATAGGCACAGTGCCCACATCCTATAGGAATGCTTTATTTTAAAATCTAAAGAAAAATAAATGAATTTAATATGTCCTGGATTATATTCTTCTACATACAATGTAAATTTTAACCTTCTTTAATAGAGAAGGGTATTTGAAAGCAGAAGCAAGTCTCTAGGACTCTTGAAAGATGTACTCCAAAATGTGGCCATAATTAGGTCATTCTCAAGGCTTATATGGATTTAATTCATTTTCCCCACATTTTTATTAGTGCATTATAGTTGTACATGATGCTTATATTTGTTACATATTTTTACATGGCCACAAACTGTTATTTAACCAATGATTTCCTAGCACTTCCCCTCCCTCCTCATTTAGTCCCACCCCTTGATTCCTTTTCTTTACTGATCTCCCTTGGATTTTTAGGAGATCCACCCACTGCTTTGTTTTCCTGTTTTCTCTCTCTAGCTTCCCTAGGGAGACATATATCCCTTCATCTTTTCAGTTTGTCTTATTTCACTTAACATGGTTGTCTCTAGTTTCATGCATTTTCCTGCAAATGACACAATTTTATTTTTCTTTATGGCTGAATAAAAATCAATTGTGTATCTCTACCACATTTTCTTCATCCATTCATCAATTAATGGACACATAGGCCAGATCCATAGTTTAGCAATTGTGAATTGTGCACTTATAAATATGGATAAGTATGTATCCCTGTAGTATTATGACTTTAATTCTTCAAGACAAATACCAAAGAGTGCTACAGCTGGGTTATAAGGTCATTCTGAGCCTAGTCTTTTGAAGAGACTCCATACTTATTTCCATAATAGTTATACTAATTATTAGTCCCATCAATAGTGTAAAAGTTCCTTTTTCTCCATATTCTCTCCAGCTTCTATTATTTGTGTTCCTGGTGAATGCCACACTGACGGACGTGAGATGAAATATTAGTGCAGTTTTTTTTTTGCAGTTTTGATTTACATTTCCCTAATTAGTTATTATGTTGAACATATTTCCATATACACTTTTTGCCATTTGTATTTCTTCTTTTGAGAAGTGTCTGTTTAGTTCACCTGTCTATTGATTAATTAGGTAATTGGATTTTTTGGATAGTTAATCTTCTATTGTTTCTTGCTACCATTCTCTACAAATGAAAGGGAATTGAGAAAAACAGCAGGTCAGTAAGCACTCTTTTTTTCAAGTGAAAGAGAATCAACTGGTATTAGGGCAGAGACTCAGTGTTAGAGTGTCCACCTAGCACACATGAGGTCCTGGGTTCAATTCTCAGTACCACATAAGAAAACAAAATAAAGGTATTTAAAAAAAAAAAAGAAAATCAATTCAAACTAACATAGACAAAGGTGGGGGCAGTGTTTTATTTTACAATTGAAAATCCTGGGGGTAGTTGTTCTGACTGCAGGCACAGCTGGTTTCTGTGATGTCTTTTTTTTTTTTTTTTTTGTCTTTTTATCTCTTAGTTTTCATCCCATTTTGTGGTATCCTCTGTAACTGAAGCCAGAATTAAGGACAGGTAGTTAGTGTAGAAATAGGGGATCAGGTCAAACCCAGAAAATAAAGCCATGAAAGCTACCTACCTCTGGAAGTTGGAGACTGTCCCTGGGAGAATGGAATGTCAAGAATATCCGGAGCTCATTGATTACCAAATTTTCCTGCCTTTTTCAAAGACTGAAGCATGGAACTGCTGATTAATGCCTCCTGGGGGCTTTGCCTGACTGAATCACCTTTGCCCTCTCCCTGCCCATTGCTTCTCACTTTATGCAAAACCAGTCCTAGTCACTTAGGCAGGAAGGAGAGATAAATGGGGAGAGAACTGGAGAACAAAAGAGACCTTAACCTATAAAAGATGGAGGGTGCGCTTACTTCTGGAGACTTAGAACATCAGCCAAGGTCCCCTTCTCCCTGCCAGGAGAAGTCTGTATTATTACCTTTAAATTAAACCTGCTTAATATGCTTGCCTTGGCGTGCTTCTCTAGTGTTCAATCTTCAACATTAGAAGGAGCAGAACTCGTCACCGGTAAACAGCGGTATCACCAAGGCAAGCATATTAAGCAGGTTTAATTTAAAGGTAATAATACAGACTTCTCCTGGCAGGGAGAAGGGGACCTTGGCTGATGTCTTACAAGTTTCCCAGAAAAGTAAGCGATACCCTCCTCATCTTTTCAGGTTAATGTCTCTTTGTTCTCCAGTTCTTCCCCATTATTCTCCTTCCTGCCCTGCTTATATGGCTTGCCCCTTGGTGATACCGCCCTGTTATACCTGGTGAAGAGTTCTGCTCCTTCTAATGTTGAAGATTGAACACTAGAGAAGCTACGCCAAGGCAAGCATATTAAGCAGGTTTTATTTAAAGCTAATAATACAGACTTCTCCCAGGCAGGAGAAGGGGACAATGGCTGATGTTCTAAAAGTCCCAAGAAGTGAGCGCACCCTACATCTTTTATAGGTTAAATTCTCTTTTGTTCTCCAGTTCTCTCTCCCCCTTATCTCTCCTTCCTGCCTATGTGACTAGGCCTGGTTTTGCATTAAGTGAGAAGCCATGGGCAGGGGGAGGGACAAGGTGATTCATGCAGGCAAGGGCCCAGGGGGCATTAATTAGCAGCTCCTGGCTTGCAGTCCTTGATAAAGGCAGGTAAATTTGGTAATCAATGGGCTGCAGAGATCCTTGACATTCCATTCTTCCAGGGGCAGTTTCCAACTTCCAGAGGCAGATGATTTTATGGCCTCCATTTCCTCGATTTGACCCGATCCCCTATTTCTACACTAACTACCTGTTCCCAATTCTGGCTTCATTGGCATGCTTCCCTAGTGTTCAAACTTCAACATTAGAGGGAGCATAGCTCATCACCAGTAAACGGTGGTATCATAACTACAAGATGGCAGTAAGCTTTCTGTGCTCACCTCCTACTAGTCATTTGTGGGCCTCTAAAATAATCTGTCTGGACCAGTTAAAACCAATTTGTCAGGCTGTGCTTCCTTGTTCAGAAGGTTTCCATGCTCTCATTTCTTACACTTGGTCATCTTCCCACCTCACCCAACATAGGGTGAAATGCAGAGGAAGGATCCCAGGAAAAATCAGGAGTTACTTCTGAAGAAGAGAAAACACACTGGAGACAGATAAAAATATTCTGAGCAGATTCCCCTGCTGTGACCAGTGTGGCCAAACCTTCAGTTCCATTGAGGGATAAAAGGGGATTAGAAAATCAAGATTCACACAGATTTTGAAGATTACACTGGGATAAAGTGGAGCTCTGCTCTCTGATGTAGATGTAGGTCTAAAGAGTTATACCAGCAATTCTTATTTATGTATGTCTCATTATCGGGTTAATGACTATGAAAACATTATTCTTTGTATTCAGGAATGTCACAGAAAATAGGACATCTAAGTAGCTTTTCCACAGTTTCAAAGTTAATTAGCTTTGTGTAGCTCTCAAGAAAGTCCATTATTAAAAGTTATTCTAAAGTGAGCAGACACAGAAGAAGTGAAGCTGGTGAAATATTTCGGTTGTCTAGCATAAAAATTTCCTCCTTTCCAGGAACTATAAACCTGAGATCAAGATCAGAGTTGATAGGACTCTTACACAGAGCCTCTTCATGCAGGGCATTGAAGCAGCAGTCCAGCATCCTGTGCCCTTGTACAGAAACATTTCCATGCACCAGGCATGCCATAACAATGAAGTCATCACAGAAACCCAAACTCAGTCACTGCTATCCCAATCTCTGCCACCGCTTTCCACACTGATCTGCAGGGGAATAGCTAGCTACACCACAGAGGTGGGAAGCCTTTATTTCAGCTCATGGCACTGTTGAAGGATCTAGGTATCAGGACATTCCCACTTCAGAGATGAGGAGATCAGGGCTCAGAGGGTCTTAAACTTCCTTCCCAAGTCCACTGGACTTGAAAGTGGTAGAATCAGAACATAAAGATCAATCCAGTCTCCAAAGCTGTGTTTTAAATCATTCTTGGTCTACCAGGTCAGTAATAGTCTCCCTGAGGTACAAAAGGATTATCATACACCTTGAAAAGGAAGAGGGAAATCAAAAAGGATGAAGACTCCCTGATAGCACCTCCCAGAGGCCCCGCACCAGTTTGTGGCCAAGTTTGGAAGAATTCTTGTCTGCTTACATCTTCTAGTTGTTTTCACACATATTTATTTCCACATTGCCTTTGAAATTTTTACACTTGTTATTTTCTGTTTACTTATTTTTCTTAAGTCACCTTGCCTGTTATACTTACAAAAATGTATTTAAATCCTCAGTGGTTTATGGAAATTTTCAATAAAAATAACTATCATTTTCCCCAAATAAAAAAATTGACTTCAAAATCCCTGGAACTACTAATTTAATTACCAGTCATATGTGCACCATTCCAAATCATTCATCTGAGGCAGAGTCTTCAGACTGAGCTTGAGGAATTGGAGTTACTGGGTCACACCAGAACCCAAATGATCCCTGTGATCTTCTGTCACATGCAATTATCCAGGCACTCCTTCAATCTCCATTGCACTCTGAGAGCAAGGTGAGGGAAGTCCCAACTTCCCTCAGCCAGGAGGCCAGGAAGATGTCCTACCCCAAATGTAGTCAAGTTCACACACTTCAAAACCAGGTTTCTGGTTCTGGTCACTGCATCCTTAGTTTCCAACCACATACCATGTTAGATGTGATGTTATTCAGGGGTCATGGTTCTTTCCAGCAACTTCTTTCCTGACCATTGAGTCATGTCATGACTCCCAATTTAACTATTCTGTGATTTTTGCTTGTTAAGTGCTCTAGGGAGAAGAAACCAGGTTTGCATAGTGTCCCCAGGAAGTTGGGCAGTACGAGGCTGAGCAGTCACATATTTTCCCACTGTCCTGCTGTCCATTTGCTTCTCAAATGTCTGCCAGAGACAAATCTCCATGGAAAAACAGAGGAGCCACCAAAGGAAAAAGGGGTCTTTGAGAGCATGCAGGAAAATGCCCTTAGTGTACAGAGGAGCAAGCTAGCCCTGAGGGCCTTTGTCTCCCCATCTTGCACAACCTACTGGGTCACAGCTATATTGAATCAATGTCCCCTGACTCCTGACACATGTTTATCATTTATTCAACTGAAAATATTTCCACCACAAATTACATTGGGGTTCTAGCTCTAAGGACAGATGATTAACCCTTCACTCTAGAATAATCTAATTTCTGTAATATTACAATGCAGTCACAATGATATTCTCTTACCTGGGAGATTAACCACATGATCTACTAGACTCTAGTGATCCTATAAAAATAGAAAACAGGCTTGGATTACCTAAAAATATCTAAAAAGTCCCACCTCACCCCACCCTGCTCCTAAAATCTCCAAGACTGTCCATCCTATGAATGGGAATGGCTTTATGTGAACATTTAAACCAGATGCTCCACATGGACTAAATTTTATCTTCCTTAGAAAGCACTATGGAGGGGTGGGGAGATAGCTCAGTTGGTAGAGTGTTTGCCTTGCAAGCACAAGGCCCTGAGGTTCAATCCCCAGTACTGCTAAATAAATAAATAAATAAATAAATAAATAAGTAAATGAAAGCACTATGGAGTCATTGTGTATTTCAGGAGTTAGGCTGTGGCCTGTGCTCTTTTTCTTACAGTCAGCCACTCTACTTCCTGTTGTTCAGCCCTATATTACAACTGAGTTTCTGTCTGGCTACCTCTGGGTCCTCTCCCAGTGTTGGTGGGGGATAACCAAGAGTGGAGGCTGCTTCCCACCATCCAAGATACAGCACAACTGCACCAGGAAGAGATCTGAATAGGGGGCAAGTGACACAAACAGTCTAAGAGGTCAAAGGTCTGTATCATTCAAGGGCTGAGCTTGTGCCAAGAAAACAGGATTCCAAGGAAGACTGGTGTTGTTGGAAAGTGATGGGAAACAACAGAATTCCTTCCCCAACCAAAAATCCTCTGCACTCACTCTGATTTTACTATTTGGAAAAGATCTTTAAATTTTACAGATTATTTTTATACTAGCAAAAAACTAGAGGAATCTAAATATTCAAGAGGAGCAATATCACTGAATCAATTGGTACATTGTTCCATATCTCTTATGCACACTTAAGAATTATAGTTAAAAATACTGTGGTTTAAGTAACCCAGAAAACACTCAAATGTAAAAAAAAATAGAAAATTGCATATATGATGAGATTACCACTGTGCCATCTGATGATGCACTTGCTGAGCAAAAGATCTCAACCATATTCAACTTTAGTGCTGCTAGTAAACTTGTGGGGTGGTGTGCAGAAAAATAGAGATATGTGACCTGATTAGACTCAGTGTCCCCACTTAGAGCCTCAGAGCAGCCTGAGACACCCAACTATCTCCTGCAAACCCTACACAGCTGCCACTGGAAACTAATGTTTGGAAGCTCATCTAGGTGTGTCTAACCTGTCCTGCCCCATGGAAGGTGCCACGCTAACAATAATGGCACTGGATATTGCAGAATCCAAGTCATCTTGAGGGTTTTTCCCCTAAATTTTCAGAATTGAAATGAACATTCCCATGGGACTGAATGTGTTAATGTTGTCTGGGAATTGAGCCCTGACCCAGACCTCAGGGATTTTACCATCCAGGGAGAATATTCACAAGTGAATCTTTTGCTTCTGGCTGGTCCTCTAGCATTGTAAGGAAAATCAAGGGTGCCAGACTATGTTGTCAGCCACTGCTGCAGTTTTCTGAGTCTTTTTTTCTCTCTCCCTCTGCCTGAACCCCCTCAGCAGGACTCCACAAGGAATTTCCTTCATCAGCACTGTTGAAGGTCATATATCGATATGCTGCTTGTTACCACTAGGATGAAACTAGAGTCCTGGTCTCCTTACTGTCTTTACTTCTTGTTAACGCTGATACTTGCACTGGTGAGAAAATACTAGGAGACTTTGGGTCATGTCTGACATGCCCAAGAGTCTGTACCAGCCTTCAACTCAGCACCAACCTAGCCCAATGTGCCCAGAAGAAATGGCTGAAAAATTAAACCTCAATTAGCGAAGTTGTGACGCCCAGAGGGACATGGCAGGCCATGGCTGGGAGGACTTTGGGCATATTTGTTCCAGCCTAAGTTTGGGTTAGCAAGGGAAATGGTCTTTCAGAAAATGGTCTTAGTTAGGGAAGTGGCCCATCCCTCATATCAAGACCTGAGGAGCAGGTCTGGCAACCATTAGCTTTCACTTCATGGGGGAATGTGGGGCTTCTGGTCCCAAAATGTTGCATTTTCTGTTGTACCTCATGGCTTCCTCCCCTCTTCTTACCCCACATCCATTTTTCTCATCATCATGGGCAAGACAGCTGTGTATTGGGCATCCATGAAATCCTGGGTATGTGCCTTAAACTTCCTAGTCAATCTTCCAAGATAAACATTTTTTTCAATTTCAAAAATGGAGTAATGTGGCCTATGAAAGTCACATAATATCCTGACATGGTCTGGTTTACTCACATATTGCCTTCATTATAATCTCTTACACTCACATAATACCCTCACTGTGACCTCTTACACTGATATCCAACATTACTCTGGCCTCTGACATTCATATAATACTTTACTTGACCTCTGACACTCACATAACACCCTAACTATGGCCTATAACACATAGTATTTTCACTAACTTCTGACACTCAACTAATGCCCTCATTGGGGCCTCTCACTCTCACATATTATGCTCAATGTGACATCTGACTTTCACATAATATCCTACTGTGGCTTTTGACATTCACATAATACCCTAACTTGGCCTCTGATTCTCACAAAATATCCTCACTCTTATGTTGACATTCGCATAATATCAACACTGTGATCTTGACAGTCACATAATATCACTATGGCCCCTGCCACTGACAAAGTATACTCACTATGGCATCTGATGCTCTCAAATATACTTACAATATTCACATATATTCATATATTTTTTTCAGAATAGTCTTTGAGATTGAAAATTTTTCCTGTGACCTCTGACATTTAAAAAAATATCTTTTCATTTACAAAATGTCTTTCACATATTACACACATTGTCACATGAGTTCCTCACATAATACACACAGTGTAACATAACACACTGATATAATACCATACTGTGACCTCTGACACAGAATGTTCTCAATTGATCTCTGACACATAATTCCTTTATTGTTACCACTGACACATTATATCCCTGTAGTGACCTCAGACACACATAATAGCATAATTGTGGCTTTCTACACACATACTCAGTGAGGTCTTTGAATCTTACATAATACCTTAAATGTGGCCTATGACACTGATATAAAACCCTCACTTGGTGTCTGACACTGACATATCATTATGAATTTTGTACTCACATGACACAATCACTGTGGTCTCTGACTCTCATACAATTTTCTCACTGTTATCTCTGACACTCACATATTACCATACTGGAACTTCTAATATAAAACCAACAATGTGACCTATAAAACACAAAATATCCTCTCTCTCCCTGCTTCCTGAACCCACTCATAACTTGGCCTGTGACACTGACATAATATTCTCACTGTGATCTCTGATCCACACATATTATTCTCTGTGACTTCTGACACATAATTATCTCAGTATGATCACACTCACATAATAAACTCAGTGTGAACTCAGGCACTCAAATAATACCCTAAGTTTAACCATTGTCACTGATAAAATACACTAATGTGATCTCTGATCCTCAAAAATGCACTCACTGTGATTTCTCACACTCATATAATACCCTCAGTGTAACCTCAGATACTAATATAACACCTGCATATGCTCTCTGACACATAATACCAAAAATGTGGCCTCTGACACTCAGAATAGTCTCATTGCGGTTTCTGACACTCACCTAATACCTTCAATATGCCTATTGTCCATTACAGAATACCTTCATTCTGCCCTCTGACAATTATGAAATATCCTCAATTAGCAGCCTCACAATATTTTCACCAGACTTCTGATGTTATATAATTTACTCACTGTGGCTCAAACACTCCCATAATACCTTCATGTGGCCTCTGGCATTTGCATAATATCCTCACTTGTCCTCTGATACTGACATAATATCCTTACTGTTCTTGTGTCACTCACATAATACCCTTACTGTGGACTATGATCACACACACAAAAAAATTCTCACTATGTCCTCAGGCACTCACAAATTATTGTCACATGGCCTCTGTCACCCACAAAATATCCTCACTGTGGCCTCTGACATGAACACAGAATAGTCAGTATGATCTCAGACATAGTCTCCTGTGGCCACTGACACTCACATAATACCCTCATTTTGTCCTATGCCATTCACATAATATCTTCACTTGTCAGCTGAAACTCACATAATACCCTACTGTGTTCACTGACATTCACATAACACCCTAATTCTGACCTCTGACACTGATAATACCATCACAGTGACATGTCTCACTCATATTATTTCTTTAGTGTGACCTGAGACACAAACCTGATACCCTCAATGTGTCCTCTAATTGATATCGTATCCTCACTGTGGCTTCTGATGCTCAAATAATTATCTCAGAGTGACCTCAGACACTGACATAATACACTAACAGTACCCCCTGATATATAATATCCTACCTGGGGCATCTGACACTGCAATAAAACACTCACTGTGACTTCTGGCACTCACATAAATACCTCACTCTGGTCTCTGACACTCACATAATAGCATATCAGTGGCCCCTAACACTATTAAAATAACTCACTGGACTCTAACACTATATAATATTTTAGCATGACCACTTAAACTAACATAATATACTCACTATGACACTGAACACTCATTTACTATCTTCACTGTGTCCTGTGACACTGACATAATACCCCATTTTGTCCTCTTACATTCATTTAATAATATGAATATGACATGGACACTCAAATAATATTCTCAATTTGGCCTCTCCTCTGATACTCACATAATATCCACACTGTTGCCTGTGACACACATTTTATTCTCACTTGGTCTCTGATATTTATACAATAACTTCCATGTGGCCTCTGATATTTATAATGTCCTCACTTGGCCTGTGACTCTAACAAAATACCCTCATCATAACCTGTTACAGTCATAAAATATCCACACTATGGCCCCTGATGTTGAAAATATTTTCTCATTACATCCTGTGACACCTAATATTCTCACTTTTCCTGTATCACTCACATAACACTCTGTGTGATTTTGATACTCATATATTACCCCCACTGTGAACTCTCACACTCAAACAATATCCTTACTGTGACCTTTGAAACTGACTTAATATCTTCAGTGTGGCCTCAGATTATATCCTAAGTGTGAGCACTGACACTCACATGGTACACTTACTGTGGCCTGTGATGCTTACGTAATACCCTCATCATGACTTATGGCTCTCACATTATAACCTCTTTGTGACCTCTGATGCTGATATAATATACTCACTGTGGTCTCACACACTCACATAATAACCTCTCTGGGACCTCTGACACTTGTAATACTCTCAGTGTGAACTCTGACACTCATAATAACCTCACTGTGACCTCTGATTCAGATGTAATGTCCTTTCTGTGGCTTCTGACTCTCACACAATTCCCTCAAAGTGGCCCTTGACATGCACATAACACCTTCACTTTGTTTTTTGACTCTCAAATATTTTCCTCAATTTGCCCTCTCTTTCACATAATACCTCCCTGTGACTGCTGACGCTCAGGTAGTAACCTCTGTTTTACCACTGATGCTCACCAAATACCTACATGGTGACCCCTGAAGCTCACATTATACCATCAACATGGCTTCTTACACTCACATAATATTGCCATAGTGACCTCTGACACTGAAAACATATCCTTTTTGTTACCTCTGCCACTCAAAAAATACCTTCAGTGTGACTTCAGGTAAAATCATGATACTTTTACTGTGGCCTCTAAAATTGATATAATAACCTCACTTTTTTCTCTGATACTCATATCTCCTCATAGTGGCTTCTGAAACTCACATAAAACACTAAGAGTGACAAGACAACCTTACTATGACCACTGACACTGACATAATATAATTATTGCTTCCTATGATACTCACTTTATCTCCCTATGACATGTGACACTCAAAGAATATCTTCTGTGTGACTCTGATAGTCATAAATTAGCCTGACTTGACTTATGACACTCAATGTCTTCATTCTGATATCTCACACCCAAAATAAGCTCATTGTCACTTGTGACACTCAAAAATATCCTCACTTGCACTTTGACAGTAATGTCATACCCTCAATGTGACATTTGACACATTACACCCTCACTCTGACCTCTGACACAAATGTCCTGCATTGACCTCTATCACTGACATAATACCCTCATCTAATATCTCACACTCACATATTACCCTCACTGTGACTTCTATCACTTACTTATTACCCTTACTGTGGTCTATGACACTCATAAAATATACTCACTGTGGTCTCTGACAGATACATAATACCCTCCTTTGGCCTCTAACTCTGAAATAATATCCTCAGTGTGACCTCTGTTACTCACATAATAATCTCAGTGTGACCTTCCTCACACACATAATAGCCTTACATGGCCTGAGTCACTCACAGAATACCCTCAATGTGTCTTCTGGCTCTCACATAGTTCCCCTTCTGAGCCCTGTGACACTCAAATAATACTCTCATTGTTCTTTTTTAGAAACTGACATAATACCTCTGTGGCCACTCATACTCACATTATGTCCTCACTGTGATCTTGACACATTATTTTCTGAAATGACTTTGGACACTTTTATTTATCTTCACTGGTGCCTCTGGTGCTCACCTGATTTTCTCACTTGTTATGTGAACTCACATGATATCCTCACTGTGAGTCTGATAGTCACATAATATCCTCACATGACCTCTGACACTCACATAATGTCCTCACTGTGACCTCTTATAATCACAATATAACCTCACTGGGACCTCTGTTACTTATGTAATACCCTTACTTTGGATTATAACATTCACAAAATATTCTCACTTGGCATTTGACACTAATGTAATGTTTTCACTTTGACCACTGACACTCAAATAATAACCTCACAGTTATTTCAGATACTCAAATTATGCAGTCAATTTGACCTCTGACACAGACATTATATCCTTTATTGGCCTCTAACACCTAATATCATTAATGCAACCTCTGACATATAATAACTATACTGTGATCTCTGGCACTCACATAATACCCTCACTGTACCCTCTGACACTCACACAAATCCCTAATTCTGGTCTCTGACAATCACATAATACACACTTTTTGACCTCAGTCACAGACTACTACCACTCTGGTCTCTGTCACTCACATAATATCACACTTTGTTCTTTGAAAGTCACAAAAATATTATCACTGGGTCCTCTAACACACATAAAATATCCTCACTTTGACCTCTGATATTGACATAATACCCTCATTGTGATGTCTATAACTGATACAATATCCTCTCTGTGAATTCTTACACTCATAATGTCATCATTTTGATCTCCGTTACTGAAATAGTATCCTTATTCTAACCTGTTATAACACACCCACATAACACCCACAGATTGGCCTCCTATACACATATTATATTCAAGGTGACTTGTCATGCACATAATACCTTTTTGTGACCTGAGATGAGACACTTACATCATGCTTGCAACAAAGTCTCTGACACTTATATAATATCCACATTTGGTCTCTGATATTCATATAATAAATTCAATCTGGCTTCTGACAATCACATAATATTCTAACTCTGACCTCTGTCACTCACTTAATATACTCACTTTTGCCCCTGATATTCACATAATATCCTCACTTGGCCTCTGAAACTCACAAAATGTCATCACTATTACCTCAATACTCATGTAACACCCTCAATGTGGTCTCTAATATTCATCAAATACCTTCAATGTGGCCTTATACACTCACATACTATAATTGTCACCTCTGACACTCACATAATACACTCACTATGGTACAAGATGGTCACTGTGATTTGGGACACTCATAATATCCTCATGCTGGACCCTGGTGTGACAAAATATTCTTACTGTGGCCACTGACACCCACATAATTCCCACAGTGTTCTCCCTGTGATTGACAGTATATCTCAACTGTAGCCTCTAATACTCATACAATATCATTTCTGGGACAGTTGCCACTCACCATAATATCCTCATTTGTTTCTGACACTCTTATAATACCATCACAGTGGCCTCTGACACTTACATAATATACACAATTAAACCTCTGATATTCACAAAATATCCTCAATGTGGCCTCTGATATTAATATAATACCCACTGTGGCCAATAAGACTCACATAATTCCCTCACTGTAGCCTCTGACACTCACATAATATCATCACTTTTACCAGTGACAGATAATATTCTCCTGTCACACATGTGACCACTGTGACCACTGTCATTCATTGAGTATCTTCCCTGAGGCCTCTGACATTCAATAAACATAGCCTGGCCTCTGACACTAATATAATGTCATCAGAGTGGCCTCAAACATTTATATAAAATCTTCACTGTGCCTTCTGACACACAATAACCTCACTATGGTCTTTGACTCTAACATAATCTCCTGTGCCCTCTGATACTCTTATAATACACTCACTGTTGCCATGACACTCACATATAAACCTCAATGTGACCTCTGACTTTCACATAATATCTTCACTCTGACCTCTGAAACTCACATAACATATGACCTCTCACACTCACATAATACCCTCATTTTGGACTCTGACATTCACATAATATCCTCACTATGAATAATTACATGCACATAATGTTCATACTGTAACCTCTGACTCTTCCTCTGGTCTCTGACACACATAAAATATCCTCCATGTGACCTCTTAAACTCACCTTACACTCCCACTATAACATCTGACAGTCAAAGTCTTTATCTGTCCTCTGACACTCATATAATATCCTTACTATGGCCTCAGGTTCTCACATGATATTCTCACTCTGACCACTAACCTTGACAAACTGGCCTCACTATAGCCACTGAAATCCAGATATTACCCTCACTGTGGCCTCTGACACATAATATTTTCACTCCAGCAACTCACATTTACATGATATCTTTAATCTCCCTACCAGCACTCACATAATACCTTCACTATGCCTCTGACACTCTGGTAATTACCTCACTATAGCCACTGACACAGAATATCCTTATGTGGTCTGACACTTACTTATCCTCATTCTTGTTCCTTTTACATAATATTCTCCCTTGACCTCTAACACTCACATAATATCTTTACTGTAGCCTAAAATACTCACGAAGTATTTACCCGTGGACTCTCACATTCATATACAATCCTCACGTGACCACTTTTTAAAAAATATCATTTTTTAAAGATTAACATGTAAATTACAGAAAAAGTAAAAGTACAAGCAAAGAACAAACTTATTAATTTGCAAGCAGCTTACTTGGACATGGCTTCCATGTCATGAGTATACATACCCAACATCACATTTTATGTGTTTGAGATCATTGTGAATATCATGCTTTTCCACACATGAATATTCATCAAAACAAATTCTAATACCTACCTCATTTGACCACTTACATTCACATATTATCATAACTCTGATACAATAATCTCACATTAATACCCTCACTCTGGCCTCTGACACTCATATAATATTTACACTTGACCACTGACATTAATGTAATATCCTCACTGTGGAACCTGACACTCATATAATACACTCACTGTGACTGAAGACACTAACACCCTTAATGTGACTGCTGACACTCACATAATATCCTTAGTATGCACTGTGTCCTTTAGTATTAACATAATATTCATACATTAGAATTTATAACTAATATAGTAGTGGTCCTTTGGCTTTTAATGCCAACATATTATCAATAATTTTACATGCAAAATTAATAGTTTCCCTGAGTCCTTTCAAATTCATGTAATATGGAATATGTGGCCTCTTAAACTCATATAAAAACTGTTTATTGTTGCCGGGTTTGTGGCTTATTGTTATAGCACTTGCCTAGCACAAGTGAGGCACTGGATTCAACCCTGAGCAACACATAAAAAATAAATAAATAAAATTAAATTTAAAAAAGAATTATCTTATTTTTCTAAACTATCCCTTGTTCTTTCTATACTGATATTATATTCATAATATAGCATTAAAAGTGCTGTAGTCACTAGCCTCTGGCTGTTCATACTAACATGCTTTCCATTCTATAAAATCTAAACCTAACAAAATAGCTGCCTGGTACCCATAATGTGAATGTGATAAACTTGTTGTATCCTCTAAAACTAATAGCTGCCATGTGGTCTTTAATGCTAAAGAAATATTCTTACTATTTCACATTAAACTAATATAGTAGATTCCCTGGGACCTTAAAGATCATTATAATATCTGCAGTGACCATCTAAAACACATATAATAGATCCCCTGTAAACTTCAAAAATAATACAATATTCCTATTATGGCTATTCCATGTCCTTTTTTCAACAGTATATGCATACATTAGCATGGAAGACTATACAAGAGCTGTTCTGTCCTTTAATAATAATATAATTTGTCTGATATTACAACATCAGAAATGGATAACACAGCCATTCAGAGTACTTAAATACTAATAAAAAATCCATACCAGAGTATCAAATATGAACACAGAAGCTGTGCTGTGGCCTCTAAATCTAATGTGTTATTCATAGCCAAGAATCTATAATGAATATACTAGCTCCCCTACCTTGAAATACTAATATAACAGCTATATTATCACCTATGAAACCAATAAAATGTATCTCCTGTAGCCTTTAATATTACTTTATGCCATCTTTTTTACAAACCCTGGAACCGATATAACTTACTTGTGAATTTTAATATTCACTTAATATCCTTGATATAACATCTAAAACTAGTAAACCAGTGTTCTGTAGCATTTAACATTAGCATATTTATATTATACAGCCTTATGCTAATAAAATATCTGCATTTTGGCATTAAACAATTTTTATGAGTTATCATTAAAATTAATGTATTAACTACCATGTTGATTTTAATCCTAAGATATGCATACTTGAGTTTCTAAAAATGACCTAAAGATTTATTTGTGACTTTTAATACTAATATGATATCAGTACTATGACATATCAATCTGATATGATAGCTGCCTTTTAAAATTGATGTAATATTCATACTATAGGAAGTACAACTAATATAATAATGGCCCTGAAGTTTTAATACTATTACATTTTCCATAGTATAGCATTTAATATTAATATAATAGCTTCTATAGACCTTGGATATTGATAGAAGTGTGCAATAACATCCATATCAAATATAATAGCTGTTATGTAGTCTATTTTACAAAAATAATAGCATAATAAAACACCTCAAGATAATGCAATATCTGTCCTTAGTTATTAATAGTAATACCAATACTACACCATCCAAAAGTGATATAAGAGTTGTCCTGTGGATTATAGTCCTATTATACAGTCCATATTATTATAGAATTCTCATGACTAGGGCTGCTTTTCATGAGCTTCACTGGCATTGAGCAGAGAGGTAATAAGAGCACTAACTGGAACCAGTATGCAAGTTCTCAACAGGCTTCATTAGAAAAAATCCATGCCCAGTAACTGAAAGAGTTCAGAAGGCAGCTGATCAAGACACTCAAAAAGCATAATCTTTGTCCCACTTCTCTGGGAGGAACCTGTCACCAATAATGTGAATTCAATGAAACATACCTCTGTCATACACAGGGCTTCATGTCACCTGGTATTTGACCCTTCAGATATGAGTTGCAGTCTTGCACCTGAGACAAACCAGGTGGCCCCTAAATTCTATGGTCTCTTTTTCAGGATCACCAAACCCTGAGTGCACAGCTGCAGATATGAGGACATGAGGAGAGACATATGTAGCCTGCACTGTCTTGCTGCTCCTTGCTAACACAAGACCAGAGGGCAAAGTCTGTGGGCTGTGTTTCCAGGGTGTCTCCATCTCATACTGACCTTGATTGTTTTGGGCTTCACACTGTGGCCTTTAATCATGGGATTTGCCTAATTTGGATTTCAGTAGGGAAGCTGTGGTCATAATATATCACTTTAAAATTTTTATTTTGTCTACATTGTTCTAGCTGTCAGAAATATCATAATTTTAAAAGAGTTCATGTTCTGGTGATTTTTCTATTGAGAGTTTGGCACACTACACCTTTGTATTGGATGCCTTCTTAGAAAGGGAAGAGTACACCATCAGAGCTTGGTGGCTCAGTGTTTGAATCTGGTGATGCTGTGCTTCAGAGTGTGAAAGTCAGGACTGGAACAACTGGGTACAGAACCATTTGAGGGTATTGCTAGAAAGTTGTATTTGAGACAAGGGAATAACACTCAGGAAGGCTTTATTGATATACTTGTTCATGGGAATTCTTTGTTAATGCAGTGAATCTGTTTTCTGTGGAATCAAACCCCTCCGAACCCAGGATTTATCACCCATTTTCTGTGATTTCTTTTTTCTCCTGGTTTGGAGAATTAAGCAAAGATCCCAGCAAATCAATTTTCAGGCATTTTCCAAGAGTTGTCAATGAAGATAAATTATCACTAGCTGACCTTGTTAGCTTAAAGGCTTTTTACAGTGACTTGGAAATTAACTGATCTTCTGCTCATTTCATGGTCCTATCAGGCCTTCCAAAGCTCATACAGGACTCTTTCCCCTTCCTGAAGAAACTTAGTGTATAGGGAATGTTATCACATAATGCCATAATGTCATAAGATGAATACCTACAGGAGCAGGAGATAAGAGGGTAGAATTTTCCATGACTTTGATTTTTAGCACTTAAAAAATAGTGACTATTTTCTTTTTTCAAATGCACTGGTGCCTCAGGGCTTACCAAACTCAGCACCATTCAGAGTTGCAGGACTTCCTTGTGGTGATACTCTCAATTTTTTGTTCCCCAGTAAATTTCAAGGAACACAGAAGCTTTCAGCAATGCACTATTCTGGGAGCCCTCAACAGGGGTGATTGTGCATATGAGTATTGATATTCTAGTCTTTCCAAGCCAGTGGTCTATCATCAGATTCTCACCTTTATGGGTTGGTAATGAGAAGTCAATTAGTTCTGTGTTCACAAGAAAAATAGTTCTAAACCTTTGAGATGGTTTGCTAATTTTTGATATTCCTTTATAGAAGAGTAGAAGATCAGCTTCTTGTGTTCATTCAAAAGTGGGCACAGGGCACTCAGAGAACCAGCATTAGATTAATGACTATCCCCTGAAGAGAGTGATTACCTTGTCCTTTTCCATTCGTCAAAACTGAATTGTCAGTCCTTCTCTCTGCTCCAGTAACCTTAGCTGTTGAATAAATATTGACTTCTGAGTTGGTTCTTTGTTCTTCTACTGGGCCTCCTTTCCAAATTTTAGTTAGAAGAATAGAAATAAACTTCTTCAACAACACACACAAAAAGAAGTGACCTGCTGTGACTTTGAAAGAAGAATACAGATGTTCCATAAAGAATTAGAGAATTCAACTCCCATGGTTGTGACCTATGGTTATTGAACAAATTTTGGCAATTTCACACCATCATTTCTTCTTGATAAAAATTGCATTCATGAATTTTATAACCAAAATATTTTTATCTATGTGAGGCATTTAGAAATGGAAACAGAGATGCCAGTTCCTTGGTATTTAATGGGGTACCTGGAACTTTGCCTACTGCCACACAAGCTTTTCCAAAAGATCTCTGGAATTACCACTGCTATAGGACAATGGAGACAAAGAAATGAGACTTCTGATGACTACAACTTGGAAGTGAAATACCATGGCTCTTGCTGATTTATTTATTTATTTTTTGAAACCAGATGCTGAGGTGTATTCACTTAGATGGTGAAGCTACAGGTTTTGGACAATAGAACTCTCTGGTGCCAGTGATTCCTTGTAGTGTACCCATATCATACAATGAGAAGAAATATTGAAACAACTCTAAATTTCACTAGAAGCATTGGAAAGTCTATGGCTCTCTATCTCTGAAAGTCAGTCATGTCAAATTTCCAGTGAGGCTGAATGGAAAAAAAGGACAAATAGAAGTTGATTTCCCCTCTTTCACTGTTCAACTCACATTATGGTAGAGTTGTATCTCATCCCTTGTCCCTCTCCTTTCTGAGTTGTGTTTTCTGAATGTTGGTACATTACACACACATGACACAAATATTAGGGTTCCCAAATAGTACGTATATAAATGGCATTATACACCTTCAAAACCATGTCCTAGAATAATACCGGAGAATGAATGGCAAAAGTGAGCAGGCCTTGTAAGGTATAAAGACTTCATCAGGACTCCCACATGGCCAGAAGGAGGAAATGGGTCTGATTCAAACTGTCCTCAAAACCAGGTGAGTTGGCTACTCCTGGGACAGTCTGGGGACCAGATTCAGTGTGTGTTGGTGTAAACATGTCCCATGTCAAGGAAAGTTGGGAGAAACATGCATATCAGTGAGCTATTAGAACCATCTTATGTGAGAAAGGGCTATGGGTATGGAGACCCCATTGAAGTGACCACACTTTCTTGGCAGCAGAACACACAGAATTTGGAACCCTAGTAGCAAGGTACCCACATTCCAGATAAACTCCCATTCTGCTCGCTTGTTTTGAGACAGCAAGCCCAGAGCCATGAGTTCTTGTTGTCTTCTCATCTTTGGATTCTTATTTCTCAGGAAAGTCCCTAGTAGTGGCCTTTCCCAAGATTGGAAGCACTGTATCAATGTTGGGACCAACAAATCTGGCAATTTATCCCAAGAAGACCAGAGGGGAAACAGGACAGGCCATTGGAAGTGAGTAAAGCCTAGCCCTCCACTCAGATTCCTATTTAGATAGCACCAGACTCTCAGAAGTTTTTGCCTGTGTGTGTTTGTATTTGTGTCTCATATTTGTGATTCATTGAATTTGATGTTGATCAAGCTGTGATACTCTCCTTTAAAAGAGCACCACCTTACATCATTCCCTCCACACCTCAGAGAGACATAACTACATGTTTGAGTGAGTACTAACTAGTACTTCACAAGCCCTAGTAATCGTACTTCTTAGCAAGTCTTCTCTAAACACCTTAGGGAGCTTTTCTACTTACCTCAGAGAGCTGGCAATACACACCTCAGAGAAAACTTTTGTCTCATCACAGAGACCTTTCCTATACACTGCAAATAACCCTTTTATTCACTTAAGGGAACACTTACACTCTCATCAATAAGCCTTCCTACAAACATCATAAAGCCATTCTACACCATTCAGAGGGCTCTCCCTACATGTAAGAGAGCCCACCATACATAAAAATGAGAACCCACTAAACACCAAAGAGAATCTTTCCTTCACACCTCAAACTCACTTCTCTATATGTCTAAATAATGCCTCCCTACTAATACCTAGACCTTTTTCTACACACCTCAAATTACCATTCATATACCCCTTAGGGACATTGCCTCCACTCTTTAATGAGCAACACTTACACAACTCAGAAAGCATTTTCTATACACCCCAGAGAGTACTCCCTATAAATTCCAGTGAGATGTTAATTCAAACCTCAGAATTCCAATGCTACAAACATCAACACACCTTACTACACAACTTGGATACAACACACTACTCAACAAAATGCCCTCTCTACTCACCTCTAAGTGTTGGCCTGACACACCTCAGAGAAGACTCTGGATACATTGTTGAGTGGACTTTCTAAACAATATAGGGATTTCCCCTATTGTACTCAAAAAATACTCCTATTATATCTCATTGTGTTCTACCTAGTCATATCAGATAGATTTCATTATTTATTTTTGAAGACCCTAACTACACAACAGAGAGCACTCCTATGAAGACAAAAGCCCTTATACACCCCTCATAGATTCCTCTTGTACACTTAATAAAGGCCTCCGTACACACCTCAAATAATCTGCACTAAAAATCTCAGAGAACCTTCCCTTCACACTTCGGTGAACACTTCCTGCACACATAGCAGTCACCTCTCCACACAGCTCAGAGAACTACCTACTAATATCAAGTGCCCTTTCTACAGAATTCAGATGGCCATCCATACACACCTCAGACACATTTCCTATAAATATTATTTATCAATCATTGTGTCAATGTTGGGACTAGAGAACCACTGCTACACACCACATACCATGCCCCTACACACCTCAGAATGCCATCATTTCACTATTCAGAGTGCCCATTTACACACCTCATAGAGCTCTCCTTTCAAACTTCAGTCAGTCTTAATTTATCTCAGAGATCTCTCCTTACCATAGATGTCCACAAATACACACCTCAGTTAGCTATTAATTTTTACCAATGAACACCCACCCTATACACCTCATTCAATAGTCCTCCCTAAAAAATCTCAGAGAGGCTCCCATACAAAACTCAGAATGCTCTTTCAAAAAACCTTTAAAACCAGCTACACATCTCTTGTAGCTGCCAAAACTAACCAGAAAGTCCTCCATATTTACCTCCAAGTGCCAAAACTACAAACCTAAAAGAACCCTCAAGATACTCTTCTGAGTGACCTACCAAAATACCTCAGAGATTCTCTCTTCTATCCTCAAATATTTCTCTCACCACACCTGAGTTTATTCTTGCTACTCATACCAGAGACTTCACTATTCACTGTAGAATTCTCTCCCTACATAACTGAGATAACATTCCTACTATGTAAAACAGCCTCCTACACCCCTCATAGATTCCTTTCCCCATGTAATATAACCTCCCTACACACCTCTGAGAACCCTCTAAACACATCAGTGTGCTATCCCTCTGAATTTCAATTACCTCTCAGTACACACCTCAGTGAACCTGCACGGCAATGTTCAGAGTCCAGTCTATTCATCTCCATGATTCCTAACTTCAGACCATATAGATCCCCTAGATCCCCCTTCCACACTTCAAGGGGCCCTCCCTTCTATATCAATTTGTCCTCCTAACTCATCTAACAGAGTTCTCACCACTCACATCAAAAAACCCTACAAACACAACTAACTGAGCTGTTTCTACTCATCTAAGTGCACCCTATCTTTACACCTGAATGAACCCTCCCAAATCAATTGAAAGGACCCTCACATACACTTCTTGTAGCTCTCTAACACACATCATAGAACCATCCTGCACACCTCATAAAGTCCACAAAACACAGCTCAGAGGCCACATGCTACCAACTTCAGAGACTTCTCTACACACCTCAGTTTAACCTTCATACACAACAAAGTGTACCCTCCATACTAATATCTTGAGCAGTTCCTGCACACATCAGAGAAGTCCCTAAATAACTCAGTGAGTAAAGCCTTACTTCTTTGCACAAAGAAACAATGTTTCTTTGCAAGCCCTCTATAAACATCTCAAAGAGCCTATATACTCACCTCACTGAGGTCTCAACATACACACCTAAGAGAACACTTTTTACTCTCCACTATGGCCTTCCCTATACACCATAAATACTGACTCTTACTCTGAACCTAAATCTAGCACTAACATAAACCGAAGTCTTCCCTACATGTCACAGAGTCCTCCCTGAACCTGAAACTGATGATGACTTGACCCTGACACTAAACCCAAATTCTAGGCCTAAACTAACCCTAACCTCATAGTGGTTTCCCATCTACACCAGATTTTTCTCACTACTCATCTCACCCCTTTCTACTCACCTCAAATGACCCTCCAATCACAGCTCACAGAGTTCTTTCTACAATTTCCAGTGCACATAACCGGTGAAACTCTGTGAGCCATCCCTGCTCACTTCAGGGGGCCCTCTCACACACAAAAAGGAGCCCTAGGACAAGCATCATAATACTGTCTTACAAAATTTATACTCACCTCCTTATACAGCTCAGCAACTACACACTACCAATATTAGAGACCCCTCTTTACACAAATCATAGTATGCTCCATAAACATCAATGCAAACCATTCTTACATCAAGAGTAGTACCTACTTGTGTAGACAACCTCAGGTAGACATCCATGTATACCGTACTGAGTACAAATTACATTTCTGTATGAGACCTTTGTACTTACTAGACTTCTATGCAGTACTCTTTAAACACCTCATGGAGAATTTCTACTCATCTCAGAGAGCCTTCCCTGCACATTTACAAGAGCTCTTTCCATTCACCTCAGAGGTCTTTCCTATATACTGCAAAAGTCCTACTTATTCAGTTATGTTAGCCCTCTCTTTCATAGCAAGAAGTTCACTGACAAACAATACAAATACTCCCTATAACTTTCAGAAGGCCCTCCCTGCATACATCAGAGAGACCTCCCTACACAAAGAGAACCTCTTTTAACTCCCCAGAGAACACTTCCTACACACCACAAACTCATTCCCCTACACAAATAAGTAATCCCACCCTATTCACATCAAATCCCTTCCTACACACCTCAAAGCCTTTTCTACAACTCACAGAACACCCTCCTATGCACCTCTGTGAGCCCTCCAAGCTCAACTAAGAAAACCCTCCCACACACCACTAGGAGATCTCAAACACATTTTGTAGAACTCATTTACACATGTCATAGTTCCCTCCCTCCACAGTCACATACTACCAACCTAAATAACCTCCCAAATAATCTCAGAATACTCTCCTTAGACATCAAAGAAAGCTGTTTCTACTTACCTCAAATGCATTTCCTACACACTTCAGAGGGACATCCTTACATATTTCAGTTCATACAAATTAGATTCCTTTGCAAGCCATTTCTACTAATTAAACTTCTTTGTAAGTGCACTATAAACTCCTCAGAGAGTCTATCTACTGATGACAGAAAGTCCTCAGTATACATCTCATTGAGCCCTTTTGACTCACCACAGAGACCTTCCCTATAAATTGTAAATACTGAATCTGACCCTGAACGTGACACTAACCCTAGTTTAAGCCTAAACCTCAGCCCTCCTTACATACCAGGGAGTCCAGGGTGTCCTGACACTGACACTGACCATGAACCCGAACCTCACCTAAATCCTGACCCTAAGCCTAACATAATAGTGCCTTTCCTCATTCATCAGTTTGTTCTCCCTACTCCTCTAACATATCTCTGACTACTCACCTCAAATGGCCCTTGACACACAATTCGGTGAGCTCTTTCTACAATTTACAGAGAACCTCGGCGATTCACCTTTGTGAACCCTCTCAACTCATCACAGAGGGCACTTTCACAAATGTAGTGGAGTCCTCTGACACGCATAATAGTCTTGCCTATACAGCTGAGAGGCCACTCCCTACAAACCTCAGAGGGCCCTCTCTACACACATTTTAGTTTCCTGCTGACACATCAAAGAATATCCTCACTACCCATCTGAAGAATTGTCCCTACACACCTCAGAGAGACATCCTTACAGACCTCAGTGAGTACTCGCTATGGTTTTTTGGAAGTCTTTCCTAATCACCTCAGAGAACCTCTGTACTCACCTCAGGGAACCCTCATAATACACCACAGAGAGCCATTACAACAATTAAGAGAGCCATTTCAACACACTACAGAGGCCTTCCCATTACAATCTAAATATTGATTTGGATCGTAACACAAACACTGAACTGAACCTTAACCCTCTAACTCTAACACTAAGCCCCTAATTCTAATACTAACTCTAAATATAACCTTAATTCAAGCCCTGACCTCAAAAACTAACCTTAAGCCTAACAGTAGCCCTTCCTTCTCAGCTCAGAATAATCTCCATACAAAAATCACAGGAACATCCCTACACATCTGAGTGCCCTCCTGACACACTGAAAAATGTCCTCACTATATGTCTCAAGAGAAGTCTCTACACACCTGAAATAGACATATCCCTATACAAAGAAATGAGTACATACAAGACTCCTTTTCAAGTCCTTCGAAACACTTGAGTGAACCTTTCTATTAACCCCTAAAACCCTCACTACACTCTTCAGAAATCCCTTTTGACTGAACTTCCATATAAACCAAAAATACCCTACTTCCTTTTTTTTTTTTTTTTGGTAGGAAAACATTTCTGAAGCCTTTATTTACAAAAGCTTTAAAAACAAATAATACCCTCTGTTTTGCAAATAATGTTTTGTTTAAAAAGGACCACCCAGTTACAGCATTGTAATATGAATAAAGAATGTACAAGGGAAACAAACTAATGTTTCTAACATTTGGAGATTTGCTAATATTACTGATTGAAGTGTAGATAACAACATTATAACTTGTAGTCCATCATTTCAGGGTAGAGTTAATGATTACCAAAAGGTCTTCCTACGCATGCTCTGGTCTGGTTACATATTCTGCATGGCTAAATATTTCACAGTCTCTTTTGTCAATATATATAAAATAGATTGCAAAGATATACACAAAAAAATAAACAAGCATTACACTCCTCAGGTAATTTTATTAGCTATATATATGTGTGTGTGTGTATATATATATATATATATATATATATATATATATATTGTATTTTGTTGTTTTGCACCAAATCTCTCCAGTACTTCTTTGTAGCAACTATGAAAGCACAATTTTTGTCTTTTAATTAGATACAAAATATACCTAAAGACTTGTTATCTTTGGACTTTAATGAAATTGATTTGTGTAATCAACAAATCAATAGCATCATTAAGTATGGCTATAAAATAAAAAGGGTTAACATTGATGGAATAAAAAGCAGATCAAGGGAAGTGTGCTATCATAAAACAAGTGTAGCCTCAATCTCTTGATTGCCAGTTTCCTGGCAGATACTAAATATCCAATCATAAGGTTTTTTTTTTTTCCCTGAAAGGTGTAAAGCTGGTTTGAAAATTCTTCAGTCACAGAGCAGCCTACATATGCCAATTAGAAACTGACAGACACTAGATGTGCTTGGAAGATTAAACACTACATACAGAAACAGTAGTTATTAGCTCCTCAGTAGTTTGTTGTTGTTAGTCTTGCTGAATCAACAATTTGCACAACACCTGTGCAATTATATTCTGTAGGTCAAAAACAAATACTGTAGAAAGTTGGCAGATGGTCATTTTTCTAGCTAAGAGCAAGAAAAACCACAATTTCTGATAAAACAGAGGATTGGAATCACTCTCTAAAGTGCACAATTGATGGTCCACAATCTCAAATAGCTCAAACTCCTGCAGAATGGAAGGGAGAGACATGAAACAGGAAAATAAATTACAGTCAGTGCTAGTTAATTTAGGAAAGGGGCTGGGGGGACAAGCTCAAGTAGGTAAAGTTTATCAAATTATTCAATATGATGTAGCTTTCCCCACTGTGTCACACATGCTTGCTAACAAATATTTTAAATTAAGGCCAAATTTAACCTGAATATATTTCTATTTATTAAGATCTGAGATAGGAATGGTCATACTTAGTACTGAAAGGCAAAAACAAATGGGCTACAAAAGGGGGGAAAAGGTACTGTCTATTGTTCAAAGGATTCAACCAGAGATAAAACCTATATACAAGCACGTGTGTAGGTCAAATAAAATAAAAAGGACTATTTCATGTCATGACTGCTTGTTGGCTTCCTCTTCATATGCATTCCCTGTGCCATTCTGTACATAGGATGAACCAGAACCAAGGCCATACAAATGACCACAATATTTGGCATCATCAATATGATCTTCAAAGAACATTTCTCTCATTTTGAAAAAGGCCATTCTTGTAAGCAATGAATCAGATCCTGCCTGATGTTGTGGTCCTATCCGTTCCAGCTCTAACTGTTCAGCAACTTCCTGCAATCCACCTTTAAGATTTTTGCAGCTCTTCATGAGGTACTTCACATCATAAATGACAGAAAAAAACAATTGAAGGATCTCAAAGAAGTCAAGTTCTTCTTCAGGCAAATTGGAGATGGTCAGGATTTTGATTAAATAGCCAAAGTCATAACCACTGTGAAATGATAACCATTTAACCCCTTCACAGAGGACCACCCCTGAAGTCATAAGAAGTTCTGCAAAGTACTGGGTCTCAATTCCTTCCTCCTCATGTTTTTTAAATTGGATACCAGACGTTGTCAGTAGCTCTATAGAATCCTGGGCATACATGTCCTCCGTCAAATTAAATTTAAAATTAAACTGCCAGGTTGAAGTTCCTGGAGGGTATTCTCCTTGTTCATTCATAAATGTCAGTCCTAGCTGAATTATCTTTAACAAGTCTACATTACATCGCAATAGTTGGTACTGATAGTCAGCATTGCTCCTGAATTCTCCAATGGGTCTTGCAACCACACCTGGAAACTCGGTGTCCATAGCAACGTAATTGTATTTTCGGATAACTTGACGAATTTTCTTCATCTCTTCATCCAGGTTACAAGCCCAAACTTCACAAATTCTTTGGCTATGATCTACAGTTGCTGCTGGCATAGTGAGGGCACAAGGGAGTCTAGATGCCAAGCATCAAAATGTTATATTTGATTGAAGATCTGTTTCATAAAATACTTTGTCATTTATTTGTGTACTTGGGTCTCTGAGCTCGCGCTCCTCCTCCTCCTCCTCGCCATAGAGGCAGCACCTGGCGGCGGTGGCGGTATCAGCGGCGGCAGCAGGTGCCCCATAGACACCGCTTGCCCAGCAACTGGGAAAGGGGAGCCGGAGCTGCGCCGCACCGTGCTGCGCCGTAGCTTCTCGAACGTCCTAGCGGGGACGCTAGATGATCACCCTACTTCCTTAATTGAGCACTCACACTCATGTCAATTAGCCCACCTATGAACCTCATAAAGCCCTCCTACACCCTTCAGAGACACCCCTCCCACAATACCTCATAGAGCCCTCCTTCCACAATGAAAAGAATCTACTTTCACACCTTGAAGAAATTTTCTATATGCCTCAAACATACATCTAAGGATTTCCTCCCTACCCACATTAAAAACACTTTCTACACAACTCTAAATCCATTCATACACACCTTAGGGACATGCCCTGCACACTTCATTGAGAAAACTCTAAAAAATTCAGAAAGCCTTCCTTATACACCCCAGAGAGTAACCCTTAAAAATGCCAGAGAAATGTCAATTCAAACCTCAGAATGCTCATGCTACATACCTCAGCAAACCCTACCCACACATCTCAGATAGACCTCAATATTCAACAAAAACTCTTCCTACTCACCTCCAAGTGACTTACCTATATGCCTGAGAGTTTCTGGGTACTATCCTAAAAAAATCCTTTGACCACAGGGTGTTCTCCTTGCTTATATCAGATGGATGTCTGTATTTACTTCACAGGGCCCTCAATACACAACTGGGCTAGCACTCCTGCATGGGCAAAAACCATTTTTTACACCTCATAGATAACTTCTGCACACCTAATGCAGACTTCTCTATACACCTCAGGAAGCCGACAAAACAAACCTCGGCGGGCTCTACCCTTCCTACACACCTCACAGTCACCTTCCTCTATATCGCAGAAAGCCCTCCACACTCATATCAAGCACCCTTGCTACACAACAGAGGGCCATCCATTCACACCATAGAAGCCCATAGTACACACATCATTTATCAGTCCTTACAGAACTCGGACAGTAGTTGCCAAATACTACACACTGCCTCTCTACACTACTTGTAAAATTCAGAGGACACTGTTATACACTCATAGAGCCCTCCTTTGAAACCTCAGTTTGTCCTCTTTATTCACATCAGAATTCTTCCCTTACTCACCATAGAAATACATATCTACACCCCTTAGAGAGTACATACCTCTCACCAAAGAGGACAATTCCTAAACACCCCATTCAGCTGTCCTCGCTAAAAAACTCAGAGGGGCTTTCATACAAACTTCAGAATGTCATTTCATCAAACCTCAAACCTCAAAAACCACTACCTGTGCATCATACGTAGCCTGCACTATTCACCAAAAAGTCCTGTCTATTCACTGCCCAAGACCAAAACTACAAAACTCAGAGATTCCTCTTTATACTCCATTAAGTGCCCTCCCAAAACACCGCAGAGATTCCCTATACTACCTTTAAAGGATCCTCCCATCAAACTTTAGTACGTTCTCCACACTCAAATCAAAGGTATCACACTATTCAGTTCAGAGGACCTTCCCTACAAAACTGAGATAGCATTTCTCCTCAGATGTAAAGTCCTCTTACAACCCTCATTGATTCTTCTGCACACCTAAAGGGACCACTCTACACACCCCTGAGAGACTTCTCCTCACATATCAGTGTGCCATCCCTATGCATTTCAATGAGCCCTCACTAAACACTTCAGGGAACCTACACACCAAAGCTCAGAGAGCCCTCCTTACTCATCTCAGTGAATTCTACCTACACACCAAAGAGATACTCCATTCCACACCTCATAATGCCTCCCTTTCTATATGAATTTGTCCTCCATACTCATCTTGTAGAGCTCTCTCTGTTCACCTCAAATAATTCTCTGAGCACAACTCACTAGTGTTATTTCTACTCATTTCAATAAACACTCAGTATAGACCTGTGTGAGCCCTCTCATCTTCACATTTGGACCACCCGCACATGTCTTAAAGCCCTCTGATATGTCATAGAATTCTCCTACACACCTCATAGTGCACTTTTCACAGCTCAAAGACCATGCACTACAAACCTCAGAGAGTCCTCCCTACACACCTTAGAGTATCCTCCATGGACATAAACAAAAGCACTCTCTAATCACCTCAAAGCCATCTCTACACACCTCAGAGAGACATCTATGCATACCTCACAGAATACAAACTATACTTGTTTTAAAGCCCCTTCTGATAACTATATTTCTTTGCAAGTCCTCTCTAAATAATTCAAATAGACTATCTATGCACCTCAGAGATTCTTCAATGCACACCTCAGAGAACTTTTGATTCACTACATAGGCCTTTAATATACACCACAAATGCTGACCCTGATCCTGAACCTAACCTTAAACCTAACCCTAACTCTAATCCAAAGCCCTCTGTACATAAAATAGGGGTCCCTTCCTGACCATGATACTGACCATGATCATGACCTTGACCCTAAAACCCAAACCTAACCACAACCTGCACCCTAATCTCATAATTTTCTCCCTTCTACATCAATTTGCCCTTCCTACTTATCTCTCAGAGATCTCATTTCTTACCTCAAAAGGCCCTACAAACACAACTCACTGAACCCTTCCTACACATCACAAAGCACCTTTCCTCTGCACTACTGTGTGACCTGCCAACTCACATCAGTGGTACATCCACACATGTTAAATTGTCCTATGACACACATCATGGAACCCTCCTACACACCTCATAGAGCTCTCTTTACACAGCTAAGAGGCAACATGCTATCAACCTCAGAGGGCACTGCCTACACACCTGTGTGTACCCTCACATGCATCAAAGGTAGCCCTCCCTACCCATCAAGAGCAGTCCCTAAACACCTCAGATAACTATCCCTACACACCTCAGTGAGGCATGTCTAAATACCTCACTGGTTACAAAATATACTCCTTTCCAAGAACTCACTACTATTTTTCTTGGCAAGCCTTCTTTAAACACAACAGAGAGCCTGTATACTCACCTTAGAAAGCTACTAATACACATCTCAAAGAGTCCTTTCAACTCATAACTGAGTCATTCTATATACACTAAAAATACTGAACAAGACCCTTAACATAACCCTAAGCCTAACCATAACCATAAACACAAGCCCTCCCTACATACCACAGAGGGCTGTCCCTGACTCTGACACAGAGCAAGATATGAATCCTGACCCAAAACTGTAAGCCTCACCCTAACTCTAACAAAAAATTTATAGTTCTTTCCCTTTTATATCAGTTTGTCCTCCCTACTGATCTCACTGTGCTCTCAATAGTCACCTCAGAAGGCTGTCTGTAAACAACTTACTGAGGTTTTTCTACCCAGCAAAGAGCACTATCCCTATGAACATTTGTGAACCATTTCAGCTCACTTCAGGGGACCCTCCCCCACACATAAAGGGGCCCTCCTACAACCATCAATGGGCCCTCCTTACATACCTCCGAGAGACGCCTATGCAAAGAGAACCAAGAGAACATTTCCTCCACACCTAAAACACCTCCCTACACATCTAAGTAATCCTTTCCTATTTAAATCAAAAGCCCTTTATACTCATTTAAAAGTGCCATACATACACACCTTAGGGATGCTTCCTCAACACATTTATGAGCAAAACCTAAACAATAAAGAAAGCCCTCTTCATACATCCCAAAGAGTACTCCTTAGAGATAAAATTCAAACTTCAGAATGCCATTGTTAAACACCTTAGCAAACACTACCTACACATCTCAGATAGACCTCACTACACACCAAAAAGTCCCCCCTAATTACTTCTGAGTGCTGTCCCTGCACAGCTCAAAGACCACTTGTGATATCCTTGGATTGGCCTTCCTAAACAGCATTGATATCCTCTCTAGTTTCCTCAAAGAACACTCCTATCACACCTTAGTGTATTTTCCCTATTTTTATCAAATGGATCTCACTATTAACTTCAAAGGGCCCTTGTCCACAAACCAGATAGCAATCCTACACAGACAAAAATCATTTACACCCACAGAGATTATGCTGCACACCTGATACCTCTGAACACATAGCAAAGCACCTGAACTACAAACCTCAGGGGGACCTCTGTCCATACTTCTGAGTGCCCTACCTACACACATTACAGACATCTCCCTATACAACTGAGAAAGCCCTTCCTGCTCACAACAGGTGTCTTTACACCTCAAAGTGCCTTCAATACATATTTCAGAAATACTTCCCATACCCCTCATTGAGCAATTTCTACACAGAGTAATGTCACTAAACACCACACACCACATTTCTGCACACTTCACAATGCCCTACTTTCAAAATTTAGTGGGCCTGTAGCCCACTTCATAGAGCCCTCCTTTCAAACCTCAGTTAATCCACCCAATTCATTTCAGAGATCTATTCTTATTGACATTAGGGGGGACATTCCTACACAACTTAAAAGTTCACCTAAGAGCATCATCCCAATACACCCCAATCAAGAGTCCTCCCTACAAATCTCAGAGAGACTTCCATAGAAACCATAGAATTCATTTTAAACAAATCTCAAAAAACTCTACCTATATATCTACTAGATAACTCTCACTACCCTCACTATTTACCTCCAGACACCATAAGTTCAAACCTCAGATATTCCTTTAAGTACCCTCCTAAAATGCCTACAATTCCATCCACTATCTTCAGAAAACACACTCATCACACCTCAGTGTGTTCTTCTGACTCATATTAGATATATCTCACTGTTGCCTTGAGAGGACCCTCCCTACACAACTGAGATAACCTTTCTTATCTGTCACAAAGTCTTCCTTCACCTCACATATATCCCTCTGCACACCCTAATATGGACCTATCTAGACATCTCTGAAAGCCCTCCCTAGACATATCAGAGTTATGTCCCTATGTATTTCAATGACCCCTATTTTTACACCTGACATAAACTACAATACAAATTTCACTGAGCCCTCCCTACTTATATCAGTGAGTCCTACGTACACACCATATAGACCACCCAATCAACTCATAGTTCCCTCATTTCTATGTCATTTTTGTCCTCCATACTTATCTCACAGAGTTCTCACTACTCACTTTAATTATTTTGTTTTCATTTCTTTTATTAAAATATTTTTAATTTTTACAGACACATTTTGATTCATTGTACACAAATGGGGTACAACTTTTCATTTTTATGGTTGTACACATTGTATATTCATGTCATTCATGTAATCATACATATATAGGGTCATACTGTCTGTTTCATTCTGTTTTTCCATCCCCACTCCCTCCCACCCTTTTTTCCTCTTTTGAACACCATCCAAAGTTCCTTGATTCTTCTTTTCCCCCTGCTACTGCCCATTATTATATATTTTCATGCACTTTTCAGAGAAAATATTTGGCCTTTGGTTTTTTGGGCTTGGCTTATTTTACTTAACATGGTATTTTCCCACTTCTTCCATTTACCAGCAAATGCAATAATTTTAATTCATTTTTATGGTTGAGTAATATCCATTGTGTATATATACCATACTTTCTTTAGCCATTCATCAATTGAAGGGCACCCAGGTTGGTTCCACAATGTAACTACTGTGAATTGAGCTGTTATGAACATTGATGTACCTGCATCACTGCAGTATGCTGACTTTAATATTTGGGTATAAACAAAGGAGTGAGATAGCTGGTCAAATGATGGGTCCATTCCAAGCTTTCTGAGGAATCTCCATACTGCTATACCAATAGTATAGCAATAGTATAGTATAGCAGAGTGACTATACCAATTTGGAACTCTACCAGCAATGTATGAGTGTGCATTTTTTCCCACATCCACGTCAACACTTATTATTGCTTGTGTTCCTGATAATAGCCATTCTAATTGGAGTTAGATGAAATCTTAAGTGGTTTAATTTTTATTTTGCTAATTAACAGGGATGCTGAGCACTTTTGCTGATCACCTGTATATCTTCTGTGAAGTGTCTGCCCATTTTCTTAGCCCATGTATTGATTGGGTTCTTTGTATTTTGGGTGTAAAGTTTTATAAGTTCTTTATAAACTTTGATTCTCTGTCTGAAGTGTGTGGAAAAGATTTTATCCCACTCTGTAGGCTCTCTTTTCACATTGTTGATTGTTTCCTGTGCTGAGAAAAACATTTTTAGTATCAAACTATCCCATTTATTGATTTTTGCTTTTATTTCTTGTGCTATGGGGGTCTTGTTAAGGTTGTCTGGTCCTAAGACAACATGATAGAGATTCAGGTCTACATTTTCTTCTGTTTGGTGAAGGGTCTCAGGTCTAATTCCTAGATCCTTGATTCATTTTGAGTTTAGTTTTGTACAGGGTTAGAGATAGAGGTTTATTTTCATTTTACTGCATATAAATTTCCAGTTTTCCCAGCACAATTTGTTGAAGAGGCTATCTTTTCTCCATTGTAAGTTTTTGGCACCCTTGACTAGTATGAGGATACTGTACATATGTGGGTATGTCTCCGTGTCTTCTATTCTACCATTGGTCTACCTATTTTGGTGCAAATACCATGCCATTTTTGTTACTATTGCACTAGAGTAGAGTTTAAGATCTGGTATAGTGATTCCTCCTGCATCACTCTTCCTGCCCAGAAATGCTTTGGCTATTCTGGGTCTGTTCTTCCAGATGAATTTCATGATTGCTTTTTCTGTTTCTATGAGAAATGTCATAGGGATTTTAATTGGAATTGCATTAAATCTGCATAGCATCTTTGGAAGTATGGCCATTTTGATAATATTAATTCTGCCTATCCAAGAACATGGGAGATATTTCCATCTTCTAAGGTTTTCCTTAATTTCTTTCTTCAATATTTTGTAGTTTTCAATGTAGAGATCTTTTACCTCTTTGGCGAGATTGATTCCTAAATCATTTTTATTTTGGGCTATTGAAAATGGAGTTGTTTTCCTTACTTCCCTTTCAGATGTTTCATCGCTTACATATAAAAATGTTCAGATTTATGCATGTTGACTTTATAACCTGCTACTTTGCTAAATTCATTGATGAGGACTAGAAGTTTTCTGGAGGAGTTTTTTGGATCCTCAAAATATAGAATCATGTCATCAGAAAACAGGGACAGTTTAAGTTCCTCTTATCTTATTTGTATCCCTTTAATTTCTTTTATAAAATTTATTTTTATTGTAAACAAATTGCATACATGTTGTTTGTTTGTACCTGGAGTAATGGAATATCATTTTCATAATCATACATTTACATTGGGTAATGGTGTTTGATTCATTCTGTTATTTTTTCCTTCAAACCCACTCCTCCCACCCCCCATTATGTGTCCTCATCTGCTTATCAGCGAGATCATTCATCATTTTTTTTTTAGAGATTGACTTATCTCCCTTAGCATGGTATTCTCCAATTTCATCCATTTGCCTGCAAATGCCATAATATTCTTATTCTTTATGGCTGAGTAATATTCCATTGTGTATATATACCACAGTTTCTTTATCCATTCATCAATTGAAGGACATCTAGGTTGGTTCCCCAATCTGGCTATTGTGAATTGAGCAGCTATGAACATTGATGTGGCTGTATCTCTGTAGTATGCTGATTTTGAGTCCTTTGGGTATAGGCCAAAAAGTGAGATAGCTGGTCAAATGGTGGGTCCATTCCAAGATTTCTAAGGAATCTCCACACTGCTTTCCAAATTGGCTGCACTAATTTGCAGCCCCACCAGCAATGTATGAGTGTACCTTTTTCCCCACATCCTCTCCAACACCTACTGTTGCTTTGAATTCTTGATAATTGCCATTCTAATTGGGGTGCGATGAAATCTTAGGGTAGTTTTGATTTGCATTTCCCTTATTACTAGAGATGTTGAACACTTTTTTATATATCTGTGGATTGCTTGTAGATATTCTTCTGTGAAATGTCTGTACATTTCCTTAGCCCATTTGTTGATTGGGTTATTCATATTCTTGGTGTAGAGTTTTGTGTGTTCTTTACATATTCTGGAAATTAGAGCTCTATCTGAACTATGAGAGCCAAATATTTTATCCCACTCTGTAGGTTGTCTTTTCGCATTGCTAATAGTTTCCTTTGCTGAGAGAAAGCTTTTTAGTTTGAATCCATCCCAGTTATTGATTCTTGCTTTTATTTCTTGTGCTATGGGAATCCTGTTAAGGAAGTCTGATCCTAAACCAACATGTTGAAGATTTGGAACTACTTTTTCTTTTATAAGATGAAGGGTCTCTGGTCTCATTCTGAGATTCATGGTCCATTGTGAGTTGAGTTTTGTGCAGGGTGAGAGATAGGGATTTAGATTCATTCTGCTGCATATGGATTTCCAGTTTTCCCAGCACCTTTGTTGAAGAGGATATCTTTTCTCCACTGCATATTTTTGGCACCTTTTCTAGTATGAGAAAATTTTATTTCTTTGGGTTTGTGTCCGAGTCCTCTATTCTGTACCATTGATCTATCTGTCTGTTTTGGTACTAATACCATGCTGGTTTTTTTTACTATGTCTTTGTAGTATAGTTGAAGTTCTGGTATAGCGATACCCCTTGTTTCACTCTTTCCACTAAGGATTGCTTTAGCTATTCTGGGCTTCTTATTCTTCCAGATGAATTTCGTGATTGCTTGCTCTTTTTCTGTAAGTTACATCACTGGGATTTTAATTGGATTAGCATTGAATCTGTATAGCACTTTTGGTAGTATGGCCATTTTGACAATATTAGTTCTGGTTATCCAAGAACATGGGAGATCTTTCCATATTCTAAGGTCTTCCTCAATTTCTTTCTTTAATGTTTTGTAGTTTTCATTGTAGAGATCTTTTACCTCTTTGGCTAGATTGATTCCCAAGTATTTTATATTTTTTGAGACTATTGCAAATGGAGTGGTTTCCCTTTCATATGTTTTATCGCTTGCATAATAATGCTTTAGATTTATGCATTTTGATTTTATAGCCTGCTATTTTGCTGAATTCATTGATGAAGTCTAGAAGTTTTCTGGAGGAGTTTTTTGGATCCTCTAAATATAGAATCATGTCATCCGCAAATAGTGACAACTTAAGTTCCTTTTTCCTATTCATATCCCTTTAATTTCTTTAGTTTGTCTAATTGCTCTGGCTAGATTTTCGAGGACAATATTGAATAGAAATGGTGAAAGATGATATCCCTGTCTTGTTCCTGTTTTTAAAGGGAATGCTTTCAGTTTTTCTCCATTAAGAATGATGTTGTTCATGGGTTTAGCATAAATAGCCTTTACAATGTTCAGTTATGTTCCTACTATCCCTATTTTTTCTAATGTTTTGAGCTTGAAACGGTGTTGTATTGTGTCGAATGCTTTTTCTGCATCAATTGAAATAACCATATGATTCTTATCCTTAAGTCTATTGACATGATGGATTGTTTATTGATTTATGAATGTTAAACCATTCTTGCATTCCAGGGATGCACCCCACTTGATCATGGTGCATGATTTTCTTAATATGTTTTTGGATACTGCTTGCCAGTATTTTGTTAAGAATCTTTTCTTCTACATCCATCAAATATATTGGTCTAAAATTTTATTTCCTTGATGTGTCTTTTCCTGGTTTGGGCATGAGAGTGATATTAGCTTCATAGAGTGAGTTTGGTAGTGTACCCATCTTTTCTATTTCCTGGAACACTTTGAGATGTATGTTAATGAGTTCTTCTTTGAAGGTCTTGCAGAACTCGGTTGAGAATCCACCTGGTCCTGGGCTTTTCTTGAATGGTAGGTTTTTAATGGCTTCTTCTATTTCATTGCTTGATATTGATCTGTTTAAAATGTGTATGTCCTCCTGGTTCAGTTTGGGAGGAGCATATGTCTCTAGAACTTTGTCAATTTCCTCAGTAGTTTCTGTTTTGTTGGAATACACATTTTTAAAGTAGTTTCTCATGATGTTATGTATCTCAGTGGTATCTTTCATGGTATTTCCCTTTTCATCACAAATATTAGTAATTCAAGTTTTCTCTCTTCTTTTTTAGTGTGACTAAGGGTTTGTCTATTTTGTATACTTTTTCAAAGAGTCAACTTTTTGTTTTGTCAATTTTTAGAATTGTTTCTTTTATTTCAATTTCATTGATTTCAACTCTGATTTTAATTATTTCCTGTCTTTTACTACTTTTGCTGTTTTACTCTTCTCTTTCTAGGGCTTTCAGCTGTAATGTTAGGTCATTTAGTTGTTGACTTTTCATTCTCTTCTTGTATGTGCTCCATGCAATGAATTTTCCTCTTAGTACTGCTTTCATAGTGTCCCAGAGATTTCGATATGTTGTATCCTCATTCTCATTGACCTCTAAGATTTTTTTTTTATCTCCTCCCTCATGTTGTCTGTTATCCTAATTTAATTCAATAGCATATTATTTAGTCTTCAGGTGATGGAGTAAATTCTGATTTTTATTTTGTCATTGATTTCTACTTTCATTCCAGTATGATCTGATAGAACACAAGGCAGTATCTATTTTTTGCATTTCTAAGGGCTGCTTTGTAGCATAACATACGATCTATTTTCAAGAAGGTTCCAAGTACTGCTGAGAAGAAAGTGAATTCACTTGTTGATGGATGGAATATTCTATATACATCTATTAAGTCTAGGTTATTGATTGTGTTATTGAGATCTATGGTTTCTTTGGTTGGTTTTTGTTTGGAAGATCAACTAGTGGTGACAGCAGTGCATTAAACTCACCCAGAATTACTGTGTTGTGGTCTATTTGATTCCTGAAATTAAGAAGGATTTGTTTGATGTACATGGATGCACAGTTGTTTGCGGTGTAAATATTTAGGATTGTTATATCTTCCTGATTTATGGTTCCCTTAAGCAGTATGAAATGTCCTTCTTTATCCCTTCAGACTAACTTTGGTTTGAAGTCCATTTTATCTGAAATAAGGATGGAAACCCCTGCTTTTTTACTGAGTCCATGTGCCTAGCATGTTTTTTCCCATCCTTTCAACTTTAGTCTGTGGATGTCTTTTTTAAGAGATTAATCCCTTGAAGGCAGTATATTGTTGAGTGTTTCTTTTTAATCCATTCTGCCATTCTATGTCTTTTGACAGACGAGTAGGTCATTAATGTTCAGGGTTATTATTGAGATATGATTTGCATTCCCAGTCATTTGGGCTTATTTTTGGTTTTTAACTTGACTTGATTTCTCCTTTAAGTGGATTTTTCTTTAAGGTAGGTCCTCTCTTTGCTCACCTACATTGTTGTTTTTCAGTTCCTCCCCAAGGAATATTTTGTTGAGAATATTCTGTAGCATAGGTTTACTATTTGTAAATTATTCTAACCCTTGTTTATCATAGAAAGATTTTATTTCATCTTCAAATCTGATGGTTAGTTTTGCTGGGTATAGGATTCTTGGTTGACAACCATGTTCTTTCAGAGCTTGAAATATGTTGTTCAAGGCCCTTCTGGCTTTTAGAGTCTGGGCTGAGAAATCTGCTGATATCTGTATTGTTTTTCCCCTATATGTAATCTGATGCTTTTCTCTCACAGTCTTTAGAATACTATCTTTATTTTGTATGCTAGGCATTTTCATTATAATATGCCTTCATGTGGATCCATTGTGATTTTGTGCATTTGGTGTTCTGTAAGCCTCTTGTAATTGATTTTCCATTTCATTCTTCTGGTTTGGGAAATTTTCTGATATTATTCATTGAATAGATTGTTCATTTTTATGGTTTGTATATCTGTGCCTTCCTCAATCCCAATAATTCTTAAATTTGATCTTTTCATGATGTCCCATAGTTATTGGAGATTCTGTTCATGATTTCTTACCATCGTCTCTGTATGGGCAACATTATTTTCAAGATTAAATATTTTGTCTTCATTTTCTGAGGTTCTGTCTTCCATGGGATCTAGTCTTTCGGTGATGCTTTCCATCGAAATTTTTATTTGGTTTATTGTTTCCTTCATTTCAAGGATTTCCTTTTTTTTTAAGAATTTTTATCTTTTTGTTGAAATGTTCATTTGCTTCCTGCAGTTGCTCTTTCAACTGCTTATTGGTATTATCATTTATTGCCTGCATTTGCTCTCTTATCTCATCCTTTGCTTCATGAATCATCTCAATCATGTATAATCTGAAGTCCTTTTCTGACATTTCTTCTACCATACTCTCATTGGATTCTATTAATATAGAATCTAGATTTGTTTGAAATATTTTCTTCCCTTGTTTTTTCATATTGTTCATGTATCTTCCCCTCTAGCAGTGCAGATCTGGGGTATTGCTGTTCCCCCCTATGGACTTTTAGTGACTCTATAGGTTTCCAAAACCTTTTCTTTAAAGGGGAGATCAATATTAGCAATGGCCAGTTCAGACAGTAGGCAATCCTAGCCCTAGTAGCCCCTATGAGGACATTAACAATATTGTCATAGTAAAAAGTATGAGTTAATTTATTACCTTCAGATAACAGATTTGCCATAAGATCTGTAATTTCTCTTGGAGGAAAAACAGGATGCAAAGGAATGTAGAATATAGCTGTTAATGGAATGAGAAAAGAATATATAGAAATTCTAGATAATAGAAAGAGTGAGAGTATAATCAAAAGAAGTTGGTTTTTAACATGCAAAAAGGGAGAAAGAGACTCTGAGAGAACAGGTAAACAAAAGGAAAAGAGAGCAAGAATAGTAAAGAAATAAAAACAAAATTGTTCACTAAGGAGATAAAAGAAAATGTACACTATAACAGTCATAGTATTCAAACCTCCCAGTCTTCAGTAGCCTGATGCATGAGAGGTACCTGAAAACAAGCTTCAAGTCTTCAGCAGGCATCTTAGGATTGGATTTTCCCCACCTAAATATCATAGCTATGACTTCCAGGATTTTCCAAGATGGACACTCTGCTTAGCAAATGTGTTGGCAAATGGGGAGCTGCAGCTCAGAGTGTGGGCATATTCAGCTAGAGGTCCTGGAGGTGGGGTGCTGTTGGTCAGGCAGGGTTCCTGGAGGTGGGGTGTGTTCAGTCTGTTTGCAGGATCCTGGAGGTAGGGTGCAATCAGTCGGTCTGGGAGTCCTGGTGATAGGGTGCATTCAGTTGGTCTGGGGTCCTGGTGGTGGGGACCAGTCAGTAGATATGAGGGCCCCAGAGGCAGGGAGTGATCAGTCGGCCTGAGGGATCCTGGAGATGGGGATCAGTCAGTCCAGCCAGGGATCCTACGGGGTCTGGCTTTTGTCTCAATATGGTGGCAGCCACGATTAACCAACCTGCACGTACTGTATCAGTGAACTTCCAGGAAACAAAAAGCAGCTGGCTGTCCACTGGCAGTGGGCTGTCAGTCTGCTGATTGCTCTCAGACAATCTGGAGGTGAACCTCGGGCAGTGGGTGATGTATATGTGAAAGGAAGGCAAAAGGCTGGCAAATGGCAGATGATTAGCGCCTGACAGTGCACTCAAAAAGGCATCAATATACTGACTGACTGCAGGTGATCACAGTAGAGAAATGGGATAAACATCAGGGGATTGATAAGCTGAAAAAACTGCCTCACCAAGAAACAGATATCTTCTGCTTGAATCCTGATTTATGGAGAAACAAGAAAAGCAGCCTCCCTCTACTCTGCCATCTTGGATCCACCTGACTACTCACTTTAAATGGTCTTACGAACACAATTGAGTCTTTCCCACTCATCTGAGTATGCATTCCCTATGCACCTGGGTGAACCATTAAAAGGCTTCTTAAAGGGCCCACCCACTCATATCTAAGAGACTTCTGACACACATAACAGAAAACTGCTACACTCCTTATAGAGCCACTTTTACTCATCTCACAAAATACAAGTATGAAAGTCATTCATACAGCAATTAGAGTACCCTCAGTACACATTAAAGAAAGTCTTCCCTACTTAACTCAAGAGCAGTCCCTACATGCCACACAATCATCTCTACATGCCTCAATGTGTACAAACTATACTGCTTTAGAAGCCATCTCCCCTAACTATACTTCTTCACAAGCCTACTCTAAGCACCAGAGGGCCAATTTATGCACTTTTGAGAATCCTCAATACACACCATAGAGAAGCCTTTCAACTCACAACAAAGGCTTTTTCTATACACCACAAATGCTAACCCTGATCCTGAACCTAACCCTTACCCTAGGTCCAGCCATAACCTCAACTCATAGTGACCTCTCATTCACATCAGTTTGTCCTCTCCTCTCAATTCAATGAGCTTTCACTACTCACATCAAACAGCCCTCTGGAAACAACTCACTGATCTCTTTCTATTATTCATGGAGATCCATACCTATGCAACTCTGTAAGCCCTCCAAAATCACCTCTGTGGTCCTTCCCAGAAATGTAAGGGGAACTCAGACAAACATTGTGAAAACCTCTTAAATACCTAATCAAGTTCACACTACACAGACCAGAGGAGTACACTCACTGCAATATCAAAGAGTCCACCCTGTAAACATCAGAGTGCATTGTTGACACCAAAAAAAGCCTTCACTACACATATTGCAATCTGTACCTACACATTTCAGAGAGAAAACCCTACAGAGCTAAGTGAGCACACAGCATACTCCTTTTCAAATCCTATGTACACACCTCAGCAAACCCTAACCAAATATATCAGATTGACCTCACTGTTCACCAAGGAGCTCTCCCTACTTACTTCCAAAGGCTGTGCCTGGACACCTGAGAGTTCTCATGATTCTTTTTTGACTGGCCTCCCTAAACACCACAGAGATTCCCTCTACTATCCTCAAAGAAAACTTCCATCACAACTCAGTTTTCTCCTTACTCATATCACAGGCAACTCAGCCTTTCCATCTAACAACAGTGGGCCCTCCCACATACATAAAGGAGCCACCCCACACCATCAGAACATTTATACATGCCTTAGAGAGACCTTACTACACAATGAAAAGAAACCACTTTTCCACCTCAGAGAACCTTTCCTACTCACCACAAAAACACTTCCCTACACATCTAAGTAATCCCTCCCTAATTAAATCAAGAGACCTTCTTACACACTTGAAAGTGTTTTGCTGTACATACTCACATTAGGGACACTTCTTCCACACTTCTGTGAGAAACAACCAAACAATTCATAAAGTCCTCCTTATCCTCCAAGCCAATTGATAAATTAATCCCCTGATGGGATTAACTGAGTGGTTACTGAAGGGAAAAAGGGTTTCACTGGAGGAGTTGTTTCATTGGAGGCATGTGTTTGTGGTATACATTGTTTATCTGGTGAGTGTCTCTTTCTGCTTCATTCATATTAGCCACTTTCCTGCACCACACACTTCTGCCATGATATTTAACCTCATCTCAATGCCCAAAGAATGCACCACATTTTCATGGACTGAGATCTCTGAAACTCTGAACTCTCAAATAAAAATTTCCTCCTTTATAATTGGTCTGGTCAAGCCTTTAAGTCACAACAGAGAAAAAACTGACATAAACACAGCCACAGCCCTTTTTATAGGACCATTCACATAAAGTACAAACAAAATACAGTGAAAGTACATTATATAAATGTTAATATAAATGCTCCAAAGATAATGTTTGTGACTTTGTGTATATACCTTGAATCAGAATGTTTCTGTCATTGACTAACCACAACATAGTGAATCCTCAGCCCTGACTACACAATAAAAGCAACAGTTAGGGCATTTTCATAACATTTTTGCCAGTTTTCTAAGCAAGGGAGTCTTGGGAAAGCCATTTTGAGACTGCACCAACAGTGGGACAGAGTTTTAGTAGTAAAGTTTATAAATTCTTACAGTTGTGTTTGTCTAACTAAACTATCACTCTTCCTATGCAGATCTCTAAGGACAGACACATAATGATCCCTTTCTTTGGATCCTGTACTTCCCATATTTTATACCTGACTCTGACTCACTCCCCTGACCTCCTTTCATTTGAGGATGTTTTTTAGATATAAGGTGCACCACCAGAAGGGTTACCTATTCTAATGGGTGGAGAAAGTTACCCTGTCTCTGGACTTGTGTGGGTCACCAACTGTCTTAACCAGTGCAACCAAACTCCCAAGTCCAGCCAGGGTCAAAGGGGGATTGGAAAATAGTCACAGACGCAGACCTTGAAGATTAAGCTGGTATCAGGTGGAGCTCTGCTATCTGATGGAGATGCAGATCTAAAGAGTTATGCCATCAATCTTTATTTATACATGTCTCATTATCATGTTAGAGACTATGTAACCATTATTCTTTGTATTCAAGAAAGTTACAGAAACTAGGACATCCTATGTTGCTTTTGTGTAGTTGCATGACACAGTTAAAATGTGCAATGTTAGGAGATTTGTGTAGCTCTGAAGAAAGTCCATTGTTAAAAATTACTATAAGGTAGGTAGGAACTGGAGAAGTGGAGCTGGGGAAACATTTTCTAGCATAAGAATTCCTTCCTTTCCAGGAACTGTGTGCCTGAGATCTCTGTCAGAGTTGATAGGACTCTTGCAGAGAGCCTACTCATAAAGGGCATTGCCACAGCAGCTAAGCATCCTCTGCCCTTTCACAGAAACACTTCAAAGCATCAGGTGTGACACAGCCAAGAGGTCATCAGAGACCCTCAATCTCAATCACTGCTCTCCCATCCACTGTCACCACTCTCCATACTCTGGTTCACAGGAGACAGGGAATATCAGGAGACACCTCTAGTCTTCCCTCTGCATCATAGATTGGACACAAGGTTACACTTCTCTGGAAACACCTCCCCAAACTTTAAGGAACAAATCCTAGTTATTTTCTGCACCAGAACCTGGCTCAATTACCAGCCAGGAAATGGAAAAAAAATGGTCTCTGAAGAAAAATATAAATTATTACCCTAGTAACCTATTACCCTATTACACTAGTAACCTCATAGGTCACTGAAATATAGGAAATGCCAGAGTCAAGTGATTTGGTATAAATATGTTTACCTTTCAGCATTTCATGATTCAAAGATTTAGATGTTTGTTTCTGTTTCACTGAGAGAGCAGACCTGTCATTTCATGTTTAAGCCCAAATGCTCTTGATAAATAATGAAACTACTGAGACTATAACTAGGAAAAAATAACATGTAAGTGGCCAGAATGATTCAGTCTGAAATGCTGGCACCTTTGCTGTGGTTCTTACACAAAGAACTGTACTGACACTACAATTTACAGAGGGACTCCTAGTCACCAGAGCTGCAAACCCACACTGGGCTGAGGAGTTTGCCTCTGCTGAGAATAAAAGTCCTGCAGATTTAACAGCCAGGAAAGCCTGTTTCTCATCTTCTTTCTGGCTTGTGACCCAGGACTACTGCTGCCTGCATGAAAGCAAATGCCAGCATGACCCACTCCTCAGAGACCCAGGAGGATTGGCTCTACATCCAATCTGACAAGAATCACCACATATAGCCTTCACCATTGCCAGGGTGCTGAATTCTCACCAATTCCACATCCAGAGAAAAATCTGAAAAACCAGATTCTTAGAATCTGCCATATTTTAACATACATTTTAAAATACATACATACATACATACATACATTTTAAAATACAGCAGATTCTAAGAAATTACAGGGCTGGTCAATAATGGAAGGTGTGAAGAAATAATTTTAAAATGTGTATTTCTGCCCTTTGTGCTTATAACCTAAGTAGAGTGTTCACTGCAGAAAAACAATTCCAAAAAGAATGAAAGAAAGCCTCTTCCTGGGATCCCATTTTGTCAGTACACTAAACTTTATTTAATTTACAAGGGGGAGCAAGTTCAAGAGATCTTTTGGACAGAAGTTGCTACAAATGAGTTTTCTACCAGAATATCAATACATTTTTCTTTTATAAGTTGATAGGAATTAGCATTGAAGAGAATTAAGCTGTTTAAATTTTGCAGAAATAAATTGTGCACATTTTCTAAGATGGTGGGGTTTGCTTCTTGGTCCACAGGAGGGAACATAACAACTGTGCTGCTCTATTGATCACACTAGAGTCAGGTGAACCTCTATCAAGAACTATGGATATCCTTTATTTACCAGACACCAAATGGATTTCTTCTAACTCCCTAGTCTACTGCTTGCCAGCTTACATTTTGGGAGCAGTCTTAGTCCTGTAGCTTCACTGAGTCCTGCATACTGAAAGGGCAAAATACTGTGTTCCAGGTGAGTTTTTGGAAATGAACTTGTAAACATAGAACTTCTAAGGGACACCCTTTCTCTCAATTCTGCAGAGACTTAAGATGGTGGTTTCTGCCTCATATTTGGTAAATATATGGAGTTTACAAAGGGTATTCATAGGGACAAGGCTGCACACCCTTTTACAAGAGATATTTTTTGAGGTAGAAATGGTGTACTTAAGTCAACTGTCCATAAGTGCAACAATTAGTTCTTAAAGTATTTTGTATATTTTAATTGGACTATGAAAACCAAACATTTTTTAGGGAAGTATAAAACTTAAGAAAAAAACATGATAATCAGGTTACTCAATGTACTGATTTACTTGAAATAAAATCAAAAGTAAAAAGAGCAACAGATTTTCCCTACTGGGATACAAAAGTCACCTGAATAATTCTAAATTATTATAATCAAGTTCATCTTGTTCTGTGATTTAAAAAAAATAGCATCCAGGGCATGGGGTTAAAAAACAATGAAGACTTACATGCTTTATCTTGCAGAACCCTCTGAATTAGGATAGCATTATTATTCACTTACATGCTAGAATGTTGCAGTAGTACCACTTTATATCATGTGGATATTGGTAAATTTTTTCTTTTGTACCAAAGACTGTTCCTCACCGACCCACGTTGTTATTGTTTAGATATGTGATTTTAGGCAGGACAAATCCTAGGGACAGAAATGAAGCAGGGGTAGGCACAGTGCAAACTCCCCCTGCCTGATTCCAGCCTTGTCTCATCCACCCTGCATCCCCTATCCCCAGTGTGGTTTATTTCAATCTAGTTGAAGTTCTTTGGCTCCCATGCCATTTAGCACTTAGCATTTTGCCTGTTAATCTGGGAAACTTTATTAGACTGTGGGCCCTCAAGACTGCAACTGCATCTTGTTCCCCATGGCGTCTCCCAGCATCTAGCTTGTTGTCTGGAGTACAGATGATTACAGCAATTATCAGTGACTTTCTAAATGATAAGATGCCAAATTATTCATAAAGAGATGTGATAAAAAGGTAAGTGTTAAAAAAAAGATCAAATATGTTTACCTTTTGAGTTGGTCATTTTGCTTGCCAAAATTATATATGCCAAGTACCATCTCTGTGTCAGAGCCTGATGTACATGATGAGATTTAGGGTCTCATTGGAAGAATGGTAAGCTAAAGTGATTTTAATTGATATCTTGCTTCTCTGGCTTACTACTGGAGTTAGGGTATCATGATGGGACTATGTCCTGGGAGCAACTGGATTTCTTTCTTTCCCCTGTCTCTTATTCCTATCACATAAAATCTAGCTTTAGTCACTCACAGCAACACATTGATTTTTAAACATTTTAGCTTAGGGAAGCAAAAACTAGTAATTGTAAGTAAAATTAGCAATGAGCAAATCTAGTACTTTAAAAAAACTTTAGGCTGGGCATCCTAATCTTTGGTGAGGATACAAAAGGCCTCATTGTCTGAAAGGCTAAATGTTTGAACAGCAGGACTCTGGGAATGAGTAGAGCAGAAAGGACTTATAAGACTACAGTGAGTTCCTGGGGGCAGGACTCAGAGCTTGTGGGATTCAGCCAGTATTTGTAAACAATGAATGGCCTCTATTTTCCTCCTTATTGGAAATTCTGTCACATGATTGAAATATGTCTTGTTGACATCCTGGGAAAGCCTTGGGGAATGACTGGAACTATGCTAATTTTCTCATCTGGTATTAGCAACAATAAGTATTGTTCATATTTAATGGTGTTCTGTACATTATCTGGATTTCTGGGAGTTGAGATGTTTATACCAGTAGTTCTGAAACTTAGCATCCAGTCACCTTGATGGTGTGTTAAAGATTTCTGAGTTCTTAGGTCTTAGATAGGGTCTGACATAAACATTTCATTCAAGTGCCTAATAATGCTCTTGGTCCAGGAGTGATATTTTGAGAATGACTGAAGGTCAGTGGTTCCTACTTTACATTTACAAATCTGAAGAATAAATTTCATTTTGTGTTGTGAAGGGAGGTGCTGGTGATTGCCCCAGAACAATCCACCACTGAGTTTCATCCTCAGCCCTTTATATTTTGAGACAAGTTCTTGTTAAGTTGCTGAAGTTGGCCTTGAACTTGTGATCCTCTTGTCCCAGTCCTGAGTTACTAGGACTTACAGGAGTACAGGCCAGTTCCACTTTACTTGGCTTTGTTACTGTATTTAAATCTACTTGTTGAGTGTTTCAATTTTAATTTCACCAAGTAGTCTTGTTTTTTCTCTTGGTGCCATTCAAAAGGCAGGTATCCCCCCAAAAATAATACAACACAGTCTGGATGGCTGACTTGTTATATGGTCTTGGATCCTCTTTTTCTGATTGGATCATAAAACTAAGGGAAAACAATTATGCACCATTTAAAATATTACTAATCTTCCAATTAAAAGGGTAGTTGAAGATAGAAATTTTTTAAAATGATAAACATAAAAACATGGTAAGAGGAAGATTTTTCTGAAACTAGACATTGCAATTGATAAATCTTCAGCATTCAGATTATGATTATGTCCCTTCCAACCTTATAAAAATTATCTATCAAAATAACAAGCCTCTTTCACATATGCTATTAATGTACTGTCAAAGAAAAAAAAATGCAGGCTTGGCCTACAACAAACTTTAAATGATACTGGCAGGTTTCCTGTTTTGATATTTACAAAGGTAGACTGGAATCCTGAGGGTCACTGATAGGGCTGAGGAGATTCTGCACATGATAATTCACATACATTCATTGTTCATTCATATACAGCTATTAGAGCAGGCTATAGCATATATTAAAGAAATCCAAAGTAGGAGAAAAGGCACTAGCTGTTCTGGAAGAGCTTTCAAACTGAGATATATTTTAGTAAATAGATAGATGCCAGAAACACTGTGCTAAGTGTTCAATATCAAGGGCCCAGAATTACAAATAAAGTGAAATGTCTTCCAATTAAATAATTTGGCTTTTTGAGCTAACATGTCTGTACCATTCCAACATTTTAAACAGATTTTTATCAAATTTGAAATGCAACCAGTAGGTACAGATACATGTTGAGATCCAATGAAGCTAGTCAAATTTGCATTTGAGAATGTGTGCTAAATTTTTTAGTTTGACAAATCCAAGCCAGTAAATATTTGCAATGCTTGGCAGTAGGAACTGTAAGACATATATAACATGTGAATAACAGGAGAGTAAACAAAGTGAGCAGGAACTGAGGGACTGAGTGGTTCTTTGCATCCCGTGACTGGACAGATTCTGAGGAAGAAATGCCACCTGAGCTGAGATGGGAGAAGGGACAGGATTTTGATAGAGAGCAAAGTATATTTTAGGACTTAATGGATCTGCCTGGTTAGAATAGAGAAATTATATTCAGGAAGAGACCTGGCAATAGACGAAGTCTGAAAAGGAGGCATGGGCCATGAGTTGTTCCACCTTAATCTGCTGTTATACCTTCAGACATGATATCCATGTGAAGAAAGAAATCAATAGAACATGGAAGGAACAGGAAGATAGGAGAAAATTATTGCACTACTTCAAATACTGATGGGACAATGTACATACAAATCAATTTGGAAGACGTTTCATAGGCAAGATTGAGAAGAACTTCAGTTTGGTTTGAGGAGTAAATAGGTAGTAAAAATGAAGAAGAAGCAAACTTACTAAGTGACTATGAGACTGGAAATGTTTTAGAAAAAATAGCTAATATGCATTCAGGTCTTCCTGTGTGCCAGACATCATGTCTTCTCATTAAATACTACCAGTATTTCTGTTATAAAGATGAAGAAACAAAGGTGCAGATATTGCCCAATTTACCCAAGATCACACACTATTAAGTGGCAGAACCAGATTCAAATTTAGTTTGTATTCTTAACCACTACTCTCACTGACTTATAGCACCAGGAAGAGCAGCTTTCATGGAAAAGAAGCATTGGCTGGGGATGACTAAATTGGAAATGGTTGTCAAGTCCAGGTATTCCTATGGAGAAAAGTAGGCTGAGGACAGAAGTCTGGCCTATGCTACAATGTAAAAATTACTGTGGTCCCCCTCCCCTGTGTCCCATCCCCCACTCTCCCACACAACACACTGCCCTTAGTCAGGAACTGATGTGCCTTTCTGTTAATCATATTTTCTTCTTGGTTTCTAAAAGCTGCCCCAGGTTATCTCAGATCAGTCATCCCAAACATCTTTTTGATGCTACAGGGTTGTCTGTCCATTCCTTCTCTGTAGATTAGATGCTGAAGGACAGAAAATTGAAGAAAATAAAAATCCATTGACAAATGGGGTCCAATCTGGAGCATTGGACTCCAGCTTTGCTTGCAGCTTCTGTCAGAAATGTGTCCCCAACATTAACTACTTTCTGGACCACCTGTAGTATTTCTTATGTTCATTATAATTTGTACTTTTATCCCTACCATTTCTATTAAATATTCATTCTGTGAAGGAAAAACTGGGGGCTGAAGTAAAGAACCAATAACAAGGACTGAGAAACATGCCAATAAAGACAGGCTAATCAAGAACTGTGATAATTAAGTGTACATAAATAAGTTAGGGGCAAATAACAGTGATGTATTTTAAAACATCAGACAAGACTAATAAAACCAAAAGGGATTCTTTTGAAATTATCAACAAGATATACAATGACCCAAACTGGAAATTTAAAAAAAACACTCACAATGAAAATTCAAGACCTGATCTCCTCCACTGTTCACTCCAAGTCAATTATTATAGTGGTTAGAACCATAAATAAAAGAGTATAAAGTATATGTGAGGAATTTGAAATCACAGTTGAAGTGGATAACATTTTAGAAAAAAAATTAAAAATTTAAAGCACCAGGAAAGAAACAGAACCTTGAATACACCAATAACAAATGAATACATTGAAAGAATAATTAAGACATGCTTTAGCCCCTGCCAAAGTAAGAACTGGGATAATTTAGTACAGATAAATTCCAATCAGAGCTTAAATTTAGGTGGTGTTGCTTATGAGCTATGACCTTCATTTAGTAAGAACTTTAACTGTCTGTTCATTTGTAAAATGGAGATAATTAAACTTACTTTGTAGCCCCTAGATATCAAAAGAAATGACAGCCCTTGATAAGCAAGAAAGCACAGAAGTAAATAAGTTAGTGAAATAGTTTGAAAAATGCAAAAATATATTTACTTGTTCTACAAATATTTATTGTACTTCTAACAGGTGCCACACTCTGCAGTTTGATATTTAGTGCTGAAGTTTAATATTTAAACTTTCTCTGTCCTAAATAGGAATTATGCTACAAGACAATATAGAGAATCATTTTGACACATATCATCAAAAGCAATAAAATATCTAGGTGGGTGAAGACTGTCAGGAATTAATAGAAGGCCTTTACTTCAACTTGTTCAGTTGGGAGCACAAGTGATAGATTTGCTTCAGACCTGACACTTGTCACTAAAACATACACTTTTTATCCTGCTATTTATCATCTTAGTTAGTTGAAATATAGAAATTAACTTTACACTGTTTTTTTTTTCTTATGAGTCATCTTTATAATAAGCTTAATATTATTTCTCAACAAAATATTTTTACAGAGGTTGGGGTTAGAGCTCAGTTGTAGAGGGCTTGTCTGGCATGTGTGGGCACTGAATTTGATTCTCAGCACAACATATGTACAAATAAAGGTCCATTAACAACTGAAACAAAAAAATAAACTGTGCACAATGAATCTAAATGCATTCTGCTGTCATACATAACTAAATAGAACCAATAAAAATATTTAAAAATACTTTTTTAACTTTAAAAGAGATACTTCTTCTAAATACTTCAAGATAAGCAATCCTAATTTTTAGTTTACTAAGATAAATCTTTGTAGTGCTCTGGAAAACTAATGACAAATTATAAAATATAGTATTATAAATTATGATTTAGAAAGAGTCTGATTTAAAAATATTTTCCTCAATATTTGAAGCAGATCAGCATTCCTAGATAGCCTAGAACCTTTCAAAAATAGTATTTGAATATGCTTTAGTAACATCTAAATTATGTACTTTTTAAATAACTTGTCATATAGAGCAATTAAGGACATTTTATGGACTTTATTCTTCTTTGCTCTAGGTAATCTTACAATTGTTATCTGCAAATTAATCTATAAAACGGATTGGCAAGTGATCCATCATAGGGATGCCAATCCATTTTATAGAGAACCAAATTACTGTGGTCAGTTTGGGAATGTAAGGAACCCCATTTTTTCCCAGGGGATTTTTAAAAATTATTTTAGTTTGTCCCCTGCAGTTCTTCACACTGCTTAACATCCACATGCCAGTGTCAATCACCAGTCTGAACAGAGCTGCTTCTCCAGTACTGCTTTCTTAGAGCTCTCAGAAAACCTAATGACATCTGACTGCAATTAAGTGCTCGTTAACTGATCAAATTTGCCCCCCTGTGCTAGTTTCCTTGTATCATGAGAAGAACATTGTGAAACTCTCTATCCATTTGGTTTGCTCATTTCATAACATGGATAGTCTACATTTATGTTAGCATTTTAAAAAGTGGTTTTTATATATTCAAGTATATTTGAAAATGCGTGTTGTATTAAGTGAATTTTAATGTTTTTGGTTTTACATGGTCTTAGCTCTTAAGTGCTGAACACTATTGACAGTGAAGAAACTTTCTTCATATTTTTATTGTAACTAATAAGTATGTGAATATTTTTCTCTTTAATTTTGCATATGCTGAACTGTGCTTGTATACACAGTATAACCAGCTGTGCCTTCCTTTGCCTTTAGTTTAATATAAATGATTTATATATTTGTATTATTAAGAGAAGGTTATTGAAAGACAAAAATTAGTATCAAAAAACTCTGTAGTAAATTTTATTATTTTTCACAAGTAGGAAAAATATGAAAATATATTCATATCACTTTTTTCTTTTAGTTTAAATTGTACGAGAATTGCCTTAGAATCTCTTGTCAATTGAAATTAAGTAAATGTGATGTCCAAGTAACAACTTTATAAGAGTATACTAAGCCATACTTAGACAATAAACATTCATAAAAGAAAATATTTTAAAGAGCATTTTTTAAACTTTGAAACCACTTAGATGTTCATATCTTTTTTCCTCCCTAACAGAAATCGAAAATAGGAAATCACCAGTCCATAGCATTCAGACTGCTATACTTTCTAGGTGAGCATATTGTTATTTCAAAAGATTAGCTCTGATTTTTCCTATTGAAAAATCACATCAACCTGATATATTTACTGTATCAATAGAAATTGTGTTTCTCTAAATACCTACAACCATAATTAACATTTAAAAATCTAATATTTTGAAAGCTCACTGGTGATGAGCTCAAAAAACAAAGAAATGATTTTATAGCACCTTTGTGAATATAGTCACAATTTTTGATGGATCAAAAAATGTACAGTAATACAAATATAGAAGGAGATAATGAAGGCATTACTTGTGGAAACTAAGACATAATAAACTGCTTTATGTTTTACTAAATTGATGGTAATAATGGAAGAAAACCTGGCAAAAATTCTTCATGAATCACATCACTGTGGAACTACCTGCAGTTACAACAAAGAAATTAATAAAATGCAGTTTAGAACAGTGATTAAAAAAATTTTGTGTTCTGTAAAAAAAAATCAGTAGTCTCCATTCCCATGGCACCAAACCTATACATGAAGGAGGAATTTTCCAAAGTAGATAAATAAACTAGAAAGTGCCCATTGAAGATTAGGTTAATGGTAATCCTTAACTACAAAGTAACAGAAACCAACTTGAAATGTAACTAAATACCTGATCCAAACCAGGCATTAAATGGCAGGGATTATGAAAAGGCTAAAAAGTGAACTTTGGGAAACAATATTTCTTGAATTTTCAAATACTGATATTAGGCTCAGTTAGAAATTCAGATTTTCAGTTCAAATCAAGCTTCTCTCTGTTGTGTGGAGACACAGGCTTTTATGGAAAAAGAAATCAACAACTCCAGTAAACTGTAACTGTAAAATAATGGGACTGGCTCCAAAGTCCACAAATAGACATGACTACTACTCCATCATAGGTTAATTCTTTACTAAAATTAAAGAAGCTGGTTCAGGGAACTGACATTTCCTGAAGGTTAAATGTGTGTGCTAGAAGAGCTGAAAGAGACCTTTAAGAAGAGACCAGTTTCTTGATCAGGAAATGTTTATAGAAGCTGAGAGTTGCCTGTGTCACTGAAATCATTGAAGGTAGAACAGAGATGGACATTCCAATTTCATTTCCCCAAGGTCTAGCTGTAATTAACTACTGGTTCAAAACTGTTAGTTAAAGAAACAACAATAAAAATTATAGGATAAGGGCTGGGTTATAGCTCATTTGTAGAGCACTTGCCTTGCATGTGTGAGGCACTGGGTTCAAATGTCGGCATCATATGTAAATATATAAAATAGAGGTCAATTGACAACTAATTATTTTAACTGTAGGATAAAAGAGCACATACAAAATGCAAGTTCTTATAGAGAAACTGAAATAAGTCAACAACAAGAATTTCAACTAAAAGTTTTTTTAGATGTATAATTTTTTAATTTTGATTCATTGTACACAAATGCAGTACAACTATCATTTCTCTAGTTGTACATGAAATGTGATCATATCATTTGCATATTCATACATGTATATAGGGTAATGATATTTGTCTCATTCTACTATCTTTTCTTCCCCTGCTCCCTGCTCATCCCTCATTTCTGTCTACAGAATTCATCCTTCTACCATTCTTCTCTTACCTCCCCATGCCCCCATAATATATCATCAACCAGTTATCAGAGATATCATTTGTCCTTTGTCTTTCTGGAATTGGCTATTTCACTTAACATGATATTCTCCAAATCTACCAATTTACCTGCAAATGTCATAATTTGATTCTTCTTTATGGCTGAATAATATTCCATTTTGTATATGTACCACAGTTTGTTTATCCATTTATTTATAGAATGGCATTTAGGTTGGTTGCACAATCTAACTACTGTGAATTAAGCTGCTATAAACTTTGATGTGGGTGCCTCACTGTAGTATGCTAATTTTAAGTCCTATGGGTATAGGCCAAGGAGTGGGATTGCTGGGTCAAATGGTGGTTATGGTTTTCTAAGGAATCTCCATACTGATTTCCAGAGTGGCTGCACCAATTTGTAACCCCACCAGCAAAGTATGAGTGTACCTTTTCCCCCACATCCTTGCCAACATCTATTGTTGCTAGTATTCTTGTTAATTGCCATTCTAATTGAGGTGAGATGGAATCTTAGGGTAGTTTTGATTTCCATTTCTCTTAATATTAGATTTGTTGAACAGGTTTTCATATATCTGTTGATTACTTTTAGTTCCTCTTCTAAAAGACACTTCTGTGAAGTGTCTCTTTATTTCCTTAGCCCATTTATTGATTGGGTCATTTGTATTCCTGATGTAGTTTTTTGAGTTCTTTATAGATTCCAGAGATTAGAGCTCTATCAGAAGTGTGTGTGCAAATATTTTCCACTTAATGTGTATAAAATACACATTAAAATTTCTTAAATACAAAAAATAAACTTTTAAGAATGGGCATATGTCATTTATTTTTTCCTGGATATCATGAAATAAGACAACTGTATCCTAGTAATCAAATGTGACCCAAAAAAGCTTGGGCATATATAGAAATTTGATTTATATTTTTTGTTAATTTTTCTCGATTATCATGGAATATGACACCAAAACACTGAATGAGTGAATGAAGAATATTGTGTTACTTTAACTGATAATTACTTGTGGAAATTATTGTGTTATTCTAGTGGTGGTAGAGCGTTTTCATTTTCCACAAATACTGGATGTTGGCATTCATGTGTTAAACTTGAAAATATTGATCCCAGAGAAACCAAAAACAGAAAATATTCCAAAATCTAAAAAAAAGGGAAAGAGATAGTGAATTACGAGTGTCAAAAACAGTTGAAAATGAAAAGCTACTCAGGTTTTATAGCACATTAGTGTGAATTCAGTCTATAATGATTCTTATACAATTAAAAATAACCAGAATTGACTTTGCAGGTGTCAACATAAAACTTATAACATTTGAGAAGATGAAAATTACCCTCATTTGATCATTAAACACTGAATACACATGTTGAATTTTAATGCTGGGTTCCATATCCAAAAACAAATAGTAGCTTCAATTTAAAAATTAAAGAAAAATCAAGAGTTCAATATTTTAACCAAGTATTTACATCACCATGGATCTTTAAAGGGTATCCCATGGTCATGAATATGTAAGTTTTCTCATTTCTCTTCATATCATGCCATATAGATCTACATCTTCTAAACATTGGGAAATGATTTAGTATCAAACATGATTTTCTGTTGACTGTCATTTTTAATGTGTCTGTAAATAGTTGTAAAATACATACCCATGATTTTAGACATTTGAATTAATGTACAAACATGTCTTATAGAGGAAATATTTTGTCAGTAGATCAACACTAAATTTTCCGTAGCAGGTTTAAGATTGGGATTCTGAACAAGAAAATTGTATAATACATGAGAGGAAAATAGGAACTTTTTTGAAGTTCCATTTTCCAGGGTTGGGTAAAATTATTTTTATTTAGTGAAAACCTACAATTCAATGATTCTGAATGTAGCTTAACTGTGACATTAATTTCTATCCCAATTCCAGATAACTTAGTAAAAATCATTATAATATTTCTTACTAATATTTGATTAGTCCATTTGGCTTACTTAGGACAGTTATTGTAGTGATGATAATAGCAGGGATATAAGGTGGATAGTGTGTGGATTTGAAAAAAAATTAAAAACCATGAAAGATCTTGCACAGATATTGATAAAATGTTCTAATATTATAGGAAATTTTTGAGGGAACAAGAGAAGTTGCCTCAAAATCTCAGAAGGTACATGTATGGTCAAATGAATAAATGAAACATAATGGCCAATATTTCTAAAGGTCATTATATGTAATAATCACTTTTATGTTGGTTACATCATTTTCTTTCATATATAATACCTCTCGAATACAGGTAATGAGACTGCCTGTATTTTACAGATGATAGAATTTAGCATTATATACTACTCATGGTCACACTTGAACCCAATGGAAGACCACAAATGCAAATTTAAACAATGTGTCTTAGAGGTTGCACCCAATATAATATTGGCTTAGTTGGTGAATTAAAGGTATTATCTCTGAAAATATACCAGAATAAAGACTAAAATAAACACTAAAGTAATATATTCATGTATACAATTGCTCATTTGATACTGATTTCTTGAGAGTTAGAATTCTGCACAATTATGGAATCCTCCCAACTGAATTCATCAATTCTTGAAGAATCCAATATGTACCTGGGGTTTCATCAAATGGTAGAGCACTTGCCTCATATTCATGAGGCAGTGGATTCAATCATCAACACCACATTAAAGAATAAAATAAAGGTAGAGTGTCCATTTAAAAATCCCAAAAATTTAAAATAAAGAAAAAAGATGAAAACAAAATAAGATACTACCCCACAAAACTTTAAAATTAGGTTATAAACAGAAACTGTCCTCAACAATATATGGTAATTCTAAATGGATAGGATAGCTGATGTAGAGTGGGAGCCCAAAAATCATTACATAATCCAGACATGATTTGGTAATAATAGGTAAGGATATCTGGAGAATGTCAAAAATAAATGTATGCATTTGTGGCCAGCTTATTTTTTACAACATAAACAAAGGGTAAAGGATAGTAATGTCACTAATGGAGTTGTGACAAATGAATATCCACATGCAAAAGTTTTATACGAACTCACCTCTAATCACATTCAAAAATTAAGTCTAATAATCACACCTAAATATAAAACATATATATATATATATATATATATATATATATAAAATACTTGGTTGAGTTTGTAGCTCAGTGATAGAGCATTTGCCTACCATGTGTAAGGCAGTGGGTTCATTCTTCAGATTGATGTACAAGTAAATATAGAAAATAAAGGACTTTTGCCAATGTAAAATTAAAAACATTAAAAATGTATGAATCTCTTTGGAGAAAAGAAGGTAGTAATAATTTTTAAAATATTTTAATAGTCAAAGGATTTTCATTTTGTTTATTTATTTATATGTAGTGCTGTGAATTAAACCTAGTGCCTCACACATGTCAAATACTCTACCACTGAGTGACAACCACAGCATAAAGTAGTAAATTTTTATGACCTTGAACTTGGCAATGAATTCTTACATACACCAGAAAATAACAAGCAGCTAAACTAAATTTCATGAAAATTAAATGTTTTCATGTTCAAAATGGTATTTTTAAGAAACACAACCTAAGCATTGGGAAAATTATTTGAGAACTACTTTGTGTATATGTATGTGTGTGTAGGTGTATGTATGTGTGTGTGTGTGTGTGTGTGTGTGTGTGTTTACATTTGTGTATTTAAAATCCAGAATATATAAAGAACCCTTGCACCTTAAAACAACAAATATATTGACTCAACATATGCCTGTAATCATAGCAGCTCAGAATGCTGAGGAAGGTGACTGGAAGTTCGAAGCCAGCAACAGCAAATTAGTGAGGCTTTGAGGAACTTAGCAAGAATCTGGCTCAAAATTTAAAAAATTAAAAGAAAGGGCTGGGCATTTGGCTCAGTGGCTAAGCAACTCTGGATTCAATACCCATTAAAAAATAAAACATAAACAAACAAAAGTAGCATGAGCAAAGGACTTGAATAGAAAATACTAGTCAGTGCAAAAATGACAAAAGAAGCTCTTCAAAATGTGCTCATCATTATTCATTAGAGAAATGCATTTCAAAATGTCAATGAGAGCAGGGCACTGTGGCACACTCAATCCCACCTACTTCAGAAATGACGGCAGTAGGATGGCAAGTTCCAGGCCAACCGGAAAAACTTCATGAGACACTGCTTCAAAACAAAAAATTAAGGAGCATGGAGATGTAACTCAGTTGTAGAGGGCACATGGCTTTGGCCCAAATTATAAAACACACACAAACACGTGTGAGTTACCATGCCACACCATAAAGATGGTATAAGTTTTAAAAGTAAAATAGCAAGTGCGGAAAGTGGAACAAGGTGGAGAAATTGGATTCCTTTTATATTCCTAGTAAGAATGTGGAATTGTGCAATAGGTATAGATAACAGTTTGATAACTTCTTAAAAATTTCAACATAGATTTCCCATATGATGTATGAATTCCACTCCTAACTGTATGCTCAAATGAATTGAAAACAGATGCTCAAACACTTAAACATGAATATCCATAGTAGCACCATTTATGCCACTAAAAGGGGAAAAGAATCCAAATGACAACCAACAGATAAAAGGATTAAAAATTACATATATGTGCACATGTGCACCTACAAATACACATTTGTGGTAGAAAAGCACACTTCCATAAAAGGAATAAAATACTGATACATACTACAACATGACTGTTTTTTGAATATAAATGTAACTGAATAAAGTCTGAAATGAAATATCACATATTGCATAATACAATTCATATGATATATCCAGATTGTGGAAACCCCAGAGACAGAAAATTGCATGGTTGTTGCCAGGACCTGGGAGGGCATATAATGGAGTGGTTGTTTAATGAACAGATGGTTTTCTTTGTGGTGATGAAATGATGTGAAACAAGATAAAGATGGAGACTATGTCACAATACTGTAAACATCACTAAATTGCACAAATTTGAATGGTCACTATTATGAGAAGTTAATGTCAAACTTTTAAAAATCTGAGAACACTGAAGTATACTCAATTGCAGGGAATCTAGGACTAGGTGGTAGAAGGTACTGTGGAGCTGCAGACTCCCAAGTCTTTTCAAGATCACAATTGAAAGCACATCTGATAGTATTAGTGACAGCCAGGAATTGACAGCTTAAGCTGTTTCAAGCACCATTTTAAGTTCTTCATATATTTGGATCCTATTTCTCCTGAAAATCTTGAGACCTTATGGAAGGAATTCTGATTTTAGTGATGAGTACACTAAGACTAACAAATGAAGTCCTTATTCTAAGATCATCCACCTTGCAAACTAGGGTTCAAGACCACTGATTAGTCCGAATTGTCTTAATTCCAAACACTTTTGTGATCTATATGACTGTTTAAATCCAGTGAGTGGATGCTTCTGTAATGAGAGTGGGGGAAGAGGGAGAAACTGCAAAGGGACACCAGAAATATTTTGGGTGTGATATCACCCATGCTCACTATATAGATTGCGGTGATGAATTCATGGGTAAATGTATAAGCAAACAACAAAGTATACATTACATATGTATAGTTGATCATCCATCAGTTTTACCTGAACAAAAATTTTTAAAATAAATAAATAAATAAATAGGACTTGTTAAAAAGAAAATAAAACAAAAAAATGAATAAACAATTGGAAGGAAAACCTCAAGAAGATATATACATTGCACATAAGAAGAAGTTTCTCAACACCAAATTATGGGGGACAGCAAATTAACCTCACACATATGAATGGACAAAATTCAAACCAGTCAACACCAGTAGATGACAAAAATGAGGAGCAAAAGGAACTCTCCCACATTTCTATTGGATTCAAAAAACAGTTTCATTGTTTCTTACAAAACTGAACACAGGCTTATATTTGTCACAAAAATCATGTTCCTAGTGGTTACCCAAAGGAATTGAATGCTTACATCCACACAAAACCTAATACAAATATCCTTAGTTTCTTTTTTTCATGATAGCCAAGAACAGAATCAACTCACCCATTCGTGAGCATTTTTCTGTTATTAATAAAAAATCCTTGACATATATATATATATGTATATATATATATATTTGTAACAGCAAAAAATAAGTTATGAAGGAAGCCAATATTTTAAATCCCCAAGGAACCTGAGAGACCCTTTCATCAAAGAAGAGTGACGACTACTTTCTCTGTTCCAAAACAAGTGATTTTTTAGCTCATATGAAAAACCTGATCCAGTGGGAATTTACTCCACCTATGCTGGAAAATAAAATGCTCTGAGATGTTTTCTTAAATATTCTTCTTCATTTACAGCATAGTATAAAAGATGGGAATATTGTACCCTTGCTTACCTGACAAAGCTTAAGTGGAAATGCAGCAAGAACAATGATGTACAGATATGTAGTTGTACACACCCAAGGAAAAATAAAGTGGGGGTGATATTATGATGAGACACAGAGTTTATGGCCTGAAAGTATATAGCAAGCCATGGTTGGCAGGAAAGGCTTTTTCTGCATTTTGAAATAAGGAGGGAAGGAGGGATGTCTAGCTAAAATACATTGAGGTTACCCACCACAGCACATGGATGAGCTGTAATGGACACAAAATGGAGAAATTATCTCCCAGCTCTGGCATGGGACATGTACATTCCATGCAGTGCTGTCTTGAATAATGAGGACATATCCACTTAAAATTCAACCCTTACTCCAAACAGTTTAATGCTTTATGCTTTGAATATAATCTTTGCTGCTCTGTCATTACAACTTATATTTTAAATGGACATGTTTCTGGAGTTTATTTTCTCCCTGCTACTCCTTAATCTCTCTTTCTTCCTATTCTCAGGAAAAGCCAGAATATTTTTCTTCCCCATCCTAGGAAAAGCTGTCTGTCCTTGAGCACTCATCCACCATAATAACAAAGTAATCCAGACTGTGGGACAGTACTGGAAGATCTCAGACATTACTGTCTCACAAATTAATGAGTGAATTACAACTGCAGACAGAGAACACATGGAATGTAGACTCTTAGTCATCTCTTTAAAAGACCTCTGTTCCTGTCAATTTGTAGAACAACAGGCTTTGGGACACAAGTCCCCATTGCTTCTCCTTTTCTAGCAAAGCAGTAAACCTTTTTTCCCTTTTTCTCAAAACTATGTCTTCAATATTGGATTGGCATCAGGAACAAGGATTGAGCTTTCAGACACAAGAGGGAGATGTGGAGACCACTAACATGGAGGACCAGAAATCAGAATTTCTAAGGGAAGAAATAAATCCCTTGGTAAAGTGAAGAATGGCCTTATGAGGAAGAAGTTCCCTTGAACCTGCCTGCAAGTCCATGGGAAATAATTCCAATAATCTGTGAATTCCTTTCTTTTTCATTCCTTTTCTCTGCTTCTTTCCTACCACCCTCACATATTCCCTACTTCTCTTCCTTCTTTCCTATGCAGCACTAGATGTCCCAGGTCACTCTCCATATTTTATTCTCTCAATCAAGGTATTTATGTATTTTGATACCAGGTAATGAACCCAGGGGTATCTAATCACTGAGTCACATTCCTAGCCCTTTTTTATTTTATTTGAAGAGAGGGTCTCCCTGAGTTGCTTAGAACTTTCTAAGTTCCTGATGTTGACTTTGAACTTAGTAATCTTCTACCTCAACCTCCCAAATCACTGGGATTATGGACTCAACTGAGGTAATTAGAATACAAATTTCAATGAGATACAAATATACTGCTCTGTTTCTTTCGACACAGGAGCTTCCATGATAGTGCGAAAGTAGGTCTTAAATTCCATCTTTTCAATTTAATTCTATCAGCAGAAACTAACAGGTATTCAACCCCAAATCCTATCATTTTCAATCAAGTCATAAGCATGAAAAATCAAAGAAAAACTGCCCAGGAGACTTAGGGTCAAGGGCGGCTGTATTTTGTCTTTACGTGTTGGTTTTCCAGTTTTCCAGTTGAATACTTTTCATTTTTCACATGAAAAGTATTCAGGTATTGAAGTCTGCTACATTTGCAAAGTCTGGGAGTGTGTTCGAAGAGTCTCAAAATTGCCAAGGACAAGTGCATTTGTCATTTTGAGTTTCCTATCACTGCAGCCTCGTGCACATTGCCTAGTTGAATAAGTTGCTGAAGAAATATCCACACTAGCATGCTCCTGAAAGAGATGTAACCTATGAACTAATGAGATTTGAATGATGTGAAAGAATATGTACTATTAAGAAATGCAGGTGACTCCACAAGCACTGCTAAATTTGAGTGTAGCTCGCTGCTGAAAGGCGGCATTAGCAATTACTTGCATATGAAACTGGTACTTCTTCAACACTGTTGATTCCGTTTATTAAGAAAAGGGAAAGACAAGCTGAGAGGATTGTAATTTGGCATCCTCTGAAGGATTTTGTCTTGTTATTTTCTTTTTCCCATCCCACAGTGATGGGGACTGGAACCCTGTACTTTCCCCCTGCAAAGCAAGCTCCCCACAGTATGGGCTATATCATCAGCACAGGAACAGATCTTTTAAGGTACATGACTTGATACCCTCAGGTTCTGTGTATGTGTATGTGCAGAGAAGCAACCCTAGACAAAGCCAATTAATGACTAATGAATTCTTAATTCTCCTTTTCACAACAGTATTGCAAGTAACTTTTTTGCATGTCAAGACTAAAAGTCTAGGGGTGTGTCCTGAGGGAAAGAATTATCCCATCTTTACTTAAGGAGGAAAACAGTTGTAGCTGATCCCTGAGCAGAAAATTACAACAGTGATCTATGGACGACAGGACATGAGGAAAGGCAGGCCTATGTGGGTATTAGAATATGCTCACGTTGTTAGTATGAAAGGAGACTTTGAGGATCATTCACCACTGCATCCCTAGCCATTACATTCACAATATACTGACGCCTTCCTCAATCTTTTTATCTTAATTTTCCTTTTGGAATTTTACTTTAAAAAATTCTAATGAGCACAGTGCTGTGCAAAATACAGAAGCCAGTGTTGGTTCTGTAACTTGCCTATAATCTCAGGTATGGGTGAGGTAGAGGAAGTTGTTTCTCCAGGGAAAAACAGGTTACTTCAATAAGGGAATGCCTCATCAACTTAGCCAGATAATGTCAGGAAATATAAACAGTCAAAGGCAGGAAGTGATGGATCTCAGGGTCTGGGTTCCCAGGACTGATATTTGCTGGCACAAGGGAAACATTCCTCATCCAATTTCATCTTTCCACTCGGTATGTTTGCAGGTTTTACTCTTAAGATTTATTAAAGTGAGATAAGGACTGAAATTCATATCCCTCATCTCACAATGATTCATTTGCATTCAATTCCACTCAAGATAATGACTCACTTGGTTCCCAGTGCTCCTGTGATATGAGAGCAAAAATAGGAGAGCTCCTGTAATCCAGGTGGAAGGGGCAGGCATTGAGCAGGTCGGTGTGAATGGCTCAGGGATTCCAGACTCTGCTTGGAGAATGCACTTGTTTTCTCGCCCCAGAGGTTTTTTTCCGATCTTGGGCAACATGGTGTTTGAGGAGTGGCTCCCATGACATGACACCTGCACTGCAGACTCCACCTGAGGACACAGAGGAAAGGCCTGACAGCACGATGGCTTCATGGTTCCCATGACAACCAGAGAAGCTTCTGCTCGTGTCAGCTTCAGACCAAGATTGAAAACAAGCACCAGCTCAGTTGTGATGGTTAGAGGCAAGAAGAAGGGGGCGAGTGCCAGGTACCTGCAGTTTTCAAAAATATGATTCTAAACTCCTCAGCCAGGAGACAAGGAGATAAGCCGTTTGCAGGTTCCAGTCCCGAGTTTGGTGGATTGCTCCATCTCCAGGCAGGGCATGTAACCTGCAGGGGTGACTAGCAACCCAACCAGTGCTTGACAAGGATCCACTGGGGGAATGATGTTTGCAAGGACTCATCATCCCAGGAGATGCCAGATGCTTGCCTCCAGGCTCTGGTGCTTTTTCTGCATTATGTTTCTAATATTATATTACTCATACTATTCCTTGGTAGTAATCTCTGAGGGTGAAGGGAATACTACAGAATTTCCCAAGAATATTAATAAAACATTAGGGACTATAACTCCTTCTCAGCCACAAGTAGTAAAAAAATATTTTACCACTGTGTGATGTGTCTTCTTCCTGGGGTGCTTGTTATGAACATGTAATGCAGTACATAAATTTGGCCATGGAACCGTCTGTCTTTCCAACCATGAGTATGCAAAAAGCACCTCACACAGTAGCTACTAGATATGGACTAGTTTATTTTATCAATGGCAAGCCCTGCTACCCCTCTAATGGCAAGCCCTTAGAGAAGGTAGATATAGATCTCCCCCTGTCTCCTACAGGGTGGTTTAATCCAGATGATGGTTTTGTTTATGTGTGGTGGTAAGGTAAAAGAATAAGGTTTCACAACATTCCTTCCTTCCTACAAAGAATAGGTCACTCCTATAATAAACATTGGTACACAATGTCCTGTTGTGAGAAAAAGAGCTACATAAGACAATGTAATCTATTCAGTTAAAAAAAAAAAAAAAAAAAAAAAAAAAAAAACTTAGCCATGGGAACCATTGGGATTGTTGCCCTCCTATAACTTAGCAATTTATATATTAATCAGATGGACCTAGTAGAAATGGTCATGTGAGATTATTTGTCTATCGCTTGAACCATGAGAATAATAACAGTCTTAGGTCTCATAGAGTTTAGATATTAAGGAAATAAACATTGTATTAGCTCATTGACTTAGTTAAATATTTGTAATCTGTACAGTTACTGATTTCTCACAATCTTTCGGTGAAAACAATTTCTGCCTATGCTTTGGAAACTTCTTTGATTTTAGTAATCATAAGCCTGTCATCATAGCCTCAAGAAAAGTGTATATAAACCCAGCCTTCCCCAGAATAAAGTGGGATTGATTGCACCAGAACTAGAGTCTGTGTCTTTCATTCTCCATCCATTGCTAACGCTGTCTCCCTGCGCCCCGTTTCCCAGTGTGGAACCCATGGACTCCTGCTAGGGCTGGACCCCAGAAGTAACCCCCTGAAGTCTGAGAGTTAGCACCAAAGTCCAGCTTTGCTAGTGATGGTATTCTAATTTGGCTGCACCAGGCAACATGACAGCAGGCAATTATTCCCCACCAGGTCCAGTGGGTCAGTTTGGGCAGAGGTGTACTTGGTGGCACATGGATCACCAAGCTGAGCACCAACTCCAGCGGTATTTCCTCCAAAACTACTGCATGATGGCTGATGAGATCTCAGGGCAGTGGGGCATGCAGTGAATGTGGTGGCTTAGGTGATCTTTGAATTGGGATACTTCACACTTATTCTGGTGAGTTGCTCCTCCTTTCCAAGAAAACTGGAACATCAGACAACTGGAACCTGGGAAGTGGTTCTTCTAAGTGAAGGTGGGTGGCTCCTCTGATGGCTAATGTGGAGAGGAGGGAGTCATTCACTCAGCATGTTGGACAGAGGCCAGTACACTGCTGACATGGAAGGAGAGATGTTCTGGGCTCATTCCACCTAGAAGAACACACTCTTTGGCTGTTGCCTTACAAGTAGGCTGCACTCAGAAATTTACCTACTTGGAAATTCCAGGGTCACCACCAATCACCTTGACATGCAGAAATGTCTGTACTATCTGTTCACACAAGTGTTCATTCTCTTGACCAGTCTAGTGCCTGTCTGGCATAGAACCCTGTGGGATATTGCCATGAATCTTCTTTCAAGCTCCAGGAGGATGCTGACTACAATCAACTAGATGATATAAGAGCCTGCAGGTGGCATGATGGGCACAGTATCACAGGGCATAACACCCGATTTAACATGTATCATGCTGAAAGGGTAATGGTTCAAAGCTTCCAAAATGAATGCTTAAAGAGGGAGAGCAAGGACATTTGTTTGTCACGGAAATCAGAAGTGTGTTGGTGCTGAAAGCCTACTTCAGTGAAGAGACTCTAAACTAGTCAGCCTTCATGGTCTACCCACAAATTCCATGACACTTCTTCAGCTTCAACATACTCTACAAATAGAGGAAGTAGTACTTGGCAGTTCATTCTGTAAGCATCCATCATTACAGACACTAATTTTCCCTTAGAAAGACCTCAATACCCTTGCAAATTGGGAGATCTTTCTTGTTGCTCTCAAGGGAAAACTGATTATACATATGTCGATTCATTTTTTTTTTTTTTTTTTTGGCACAAGGACCATGAGGAAAGGATTTCCTTAAAACACAGCCCTTACATCCACAAACTACAATTTAAACAAGTTGAATTTGGAATATGCAGCACTGAACCCAGCTCTCCAAATAAAGACTGCACCACAATATCAGAAACATAAACACAAACAGTTCTGCTAAAAGGCAAACATGTAGATGAAAAATGAGCAAAAACTGAATATCAAAACAGAAGTGGTTCAAGAATATCTGAATGTGGGATAGGACTTCCTGAGCAGAAAAAGTGTACCACAGGAATTTGGAAATTCTCAAATCCTTATATTTCTTGACATGATTCTACACACCACCAACTTTCCACTTGCCTAATGCCCCTGTTTTCCTTCTTTGGGTGTGAGTACTTACAAAGAAGGTTCCTTTGTCATCCCTTATCCTAATAAGAACAAGCCAGTATTTACCATATAAGTAGTAGACATGAGAACAATATATGCTTTACCCTCTTCTACAGTACATCTCTTGAGAACATCCATCAAAATCAACAGGAGTCTATACAAGTGCTCTGTTCCTTTTCACAGTAGACCTCAAATGATAGTGTGAGAGTAGGTCATAAATTCCCCCTTTTCAACTGGATTCTATTAGCAGAAACTAACATGGATCCAACCCCAAATCCTACCAATTTTCATCAAGTCATAAGCACAACAATGAAAAGAAAAACTGACTAGGAGACTCAGGGTCAAGGGCGGCTCTCTTTTGTCTTCACATGTTGGTTTTAGAGTTGACATTGTGGTTCATGGAAAGTGCTCTGGTGTGAAAGTGCCCTTCATTGACAGAGTCTGGGAGTGTGTCCAAAATCCTCAAAATTGCCAAGGACCAGTGCCATTGTAGTTTTCAGTTTCCTGCCACTGCAGCCTGGTGCACACTGCCTAGTTGAATAAGTTGCTGAAGAAACATGCACACTATCATCCTCCTGAGAGAGATGTAACCTATGAACTAATGAGATTTGAATGATGTGAAAGAACACATACTCTTAAGAAATGCTGGTGACTTGGGAAGCCCTCCTCCCTTTGAGTGCAGCTCCCTGCTGAAAGGTGGCAATGTCAATTTCTTGTATGTGAAACTGATACTACTTCAATAGTGTTGATTGAGAAAAAAAAAGTTCAGAGGATGGAAATTTGCCATCCTCAGAAGTGTTTTGTCTTGTTTTTTTTTTTCCTTTTTTTCTTTTTTCCATCCGTGGTGCTGGGGATTCGAACACAAGTGTGTCTGACTGCAAGTAAAGGACACTACAGGATGAGCTACATTGTCAGCACATGAACAGCTCCTTTATGGTACATTATTTCATGTCCTCAGCTTTTGAGACTGTGAAGTTCTATACGCAGAAGCAACCCTAGATAAAGCCAAAGAATGCCTAGGGAATTCTTAATTCTCCTTTGCTCAAAAATCTTGTAAATAGCCTTTTTTGCATGTCAAGACACACAGTCCAGGGGTGTGTCCTGAGGAAAAGAATTATCCCATCTTTACTTAAAGAGGAAACCGGTTGTAGCTGATCCCTGAGCAGAAAATTATATCAGTGGTCCATGGAGGACACAGCAGGAGGGGAGGCAGAACTATGTGGGTATTAGAATATGCTCAGGTTGTTGGTATGAAAGGAGATTCTGGGGATCCTTCACCACTGCATCCCTAACCATTACATTCACAATCTACTGACAATGTCCTAGATTTTTTTTTTTTTTTTACTTTTCCTTTTGGCATTTTATTTGAATAATTCTAACCAGCAGTGTGCTGTGCAAAATGTACAAGCCAGTGATGGTTCTGAATCTTGCCTGTCATCTCAGGTATGAGTGTAGTAGAGGAAGGTGTTTCTCCTGGGAAAGGTCAGTTTCCTTCAATGAGGGAATGCCTCATCAACTTAGACAGACGATGTCAGGAAATATAAACAGGCAAAGTCAAGTGGTGATGGTTCTCTGGGTCTGGGTCTCCAGGACAAATATTTGCTGGCATAAAGGAAACATTCCTCATCCAATTTCATTTTTTCACTCGGTATGTTGGCAGGTTTTACTCTCAAGATTTATTACAGTGAGATAAGGAATGAAATTCAAATCTCTGATCTCTCAATGATCCAGTTGCATTCAGTTCCACTCAGAATAGCAGCTCACTTGTTTCCCAGTGCTCCTGTGATATGAGAGCAAAAATAGGAGAGCTCCTGTAATCCAGGTGGAAGGGGCAGGCATCAGGCTGGTTGGGTGTGAATGGCACGGGGATACAGGCTCCACTTGGAGAATGCACCTGTTTTCTTTCTCCAGAGGATTTTTCCAATCTTGGACAACATGGAGTTTGAGGAGTGGCACCCATGACATGGTGCCTGCACCACAGACACAACCTGAGGTCACAGAATAGAGGTATGGCAACACAATGTGATCATGGTTCCCATGGCATCCAGAGACAGTTTTGCTCCTGTCTCCTTCAGACCAAGGTTGAAAACAAGCACCAGCTCAGTTGTAATGGTCAGAGGAAAGAGGAAGGAGTGAGTTACAGGGACCTGTGGTTTTCAAAAATGTGGTTCTAAACTCATCGGCCTGGAGAAGAGGGTCAAGACTGTGTGCAGCACAGAGCCCTGTGGTTGGTGGATAGCTCCAGGAACAGGCAGGAAAAGGAACCCCTCTGAAGCCTGACAGCTGACACTCAACTCCAGGTTTGCTAGATGACACTGTTATCATTTGTCTGCCCCAGGAATCATGACAACAGGCAATTATGGTCAAGTGATCCAGTTTGAGCAGAGGAGTTCTTGGTGTCACGTTGATCACCAAGCTGAGCACAGACTCCAGTGTTCTTTCCTTTCGAATCTGCTCCTCCAGGAGTGGGAACACCCAGAAGATCCTAGTCAGGAAACTAACATAGAGTCCAAACAACCACACTTAATAATGGTTGGTGAGAGCTCAGGGCAGTGGAGAATGCAGTGAGCACAGTGGCTTAGGTGATCTATGAATTGAGACACTTCACACCCAATCTTGCAATTTGCTTCTCCTTTCCTAGAAAGTTTGGCAAGAAGACAGCTATAAACTGGAAAGTGTGTCTTCTAGGTGAAGGTGGGTGCCTCTTCTGATGGCTAATATGGAGACGTGGGAATCATTCACTCAGGAGGACAGGATGGTGCTAACATGGAAGGAGAGATGTTCTGGGTTTACTCCACCTGCAAGGCCACACCCCTTTGGCTGTTGCCTTAAAACTCTTCTGCACTTAGAAATTTACCAGCTGGGAATTTCCAGGGTCACCTCAATTCACCACAAAATGTAGAAATGCCTGTCTATCTGTGTTCACACAAGTGCATTATCTTGATCAGACTAGTGACTGTCTGGCACAGAACTCTGGGACATTGCCATGAGTCCTCTTACCAACTCCAGGAGGATGCCGACTAAAAGCCAATAGATGATATTGTTAGGGTCAGATATTGACCGGTCCTCAGAGAGTCAAAGTGCACACACAGTAATGCAAGTCACACAATGAGGTTTTGTTTAAAGCAAGCTCAAGCCTGGACCATGACCAGCCCCTCAGACCACTATAATGGCTGAGTGGGGAGTGGCACAAAGGGGTGAGAAATCACTCTATTTAAGAGATTTTCAAGCATTCACACACAAAGTCCTGTATATTATTGGTTAACATTTGAACAGATAAATATTTGTCCTCCTTTGGTTGGGTCTCGCCAATTTACTTGAATCTCATTGGGTCCTGCCAAAACTGAATGGTCCTGGAGGAAGAAGGGAGGAGGGAAAGGGTGAGCTATACAGGAGATTAGTCAGGGCTAGGCCTCCCTGTCCTTGATAGGTAAGGTTTCCCTGCAGCTGCACCTTCCTAGGGCAGATATCGCTTAACAGCCTTGACAAGCCAGGGGCTCAGCAAGTCCTGTTTGTCCTATATTGGCTCTTGAAGATGCTGTTCCAATCGCATGAATCCTGGTGATTAAGATATTTTCTCATTCCTTAGTGTTTGCGCACCCTTTCCTGGAAGGGGGTTTACAGGCCAGTTGGCAAAATGTCTTGTTTACAAAAGATGGCTGCACAGATGTCACCCTGTTCTCAACAATTCCAAGATGAATACTCAGAGGGAAAGCAAGGACATTTGGGGTCACAGACATCAGAAGTGTGTTGGAGCTGAAAACCTACTTCAGTGAAGAGACCCTCTAAAACTAGTCAGCCTTCATGCTCTACCCTCAAATTGCATGACACTTTTTCAGCTTCAACATACTCTACAAATAGAGGAAGTAGTACTGGCCAGTTTATTCTGTAAGCAACCATCATTATGGTCCTTAATTCCCCTTTTAAGGACCTCAATGCACTTGCAAACTTGTGAATCTTTCTTGTTGCTCTCAAGGGACAGCTGATAATACATATGCTGATTCATATATATATATATTTTTTTTTTTTTTGGCACAAGGACCATGAGGAAATCCTTTCCTCAAAACACAGCCCTTACACCCACAAACTACAATTTAAACAAGTTGAATTTGGAATATGCAGCACTGAACCCAGCTCTCCAAATAGAGACTGCACCACAATATCTAAAATGTAAACACAAAAAGCTCTGCTAAAAGGCAAACGTGTAGATGAAACATGGGCAAAACCTGAATATCAAAACAGAAGAGGTTCAAGAATATCTGAATGTGGGATAGGATTTCCTGAGCAGAAAAGGTGTACCACAGGAATTTGGAAACTCTCAAATCCTGTTATTTCTTGACTTGATTCTACCCACCACCAACCTGCAACTTGCCTAATGCCTCTGTTTTCCTTCTTTTGGTGTGAGTTCTTACAAAGAAGAGCTCTTTTGTCATCCCTTACCCTTCAGAGAACAATCCAATAATTCCCAGATAAGTGGTAAACATGAAAAAAATATATGATTCACCCACTTCTACAGTACATCTCTTGAGGACATTCATCAAAATCAACAGGAATCTATACAAGTGCTCCGTTTCTTTTGACACTGGAGCTCCAATGATAGTGCTAGAGTAGGTCATAAATTCCCCCATTTCTCCTGAATACTATCAGCAGAAACTAACATGGATTCGACCCCAAATTCTACTGTTTTTCAACAAGTAATAAGCAAGACAATACAAAGAAAAGCTGACTAGAAAACCCAGGGCCAAGGGCAACTGTCTTTCATCTTCACATGTTGGCTCTCCACTTGACATTGTTATTTACGTGGAAAGTGCTCAGGTTTGAAAGTGCCCTTCATTGGCAGAGTCTGGAACTGTGTCCAAGAAGCCTCAAAATTCCCAAGGACCAGTGCAGTTGTGATTTTGAATTTACTGCTACTGCAGCCTTGTGCACACTGCCTAGCTGAATTAGTTACTGAGGAAATATCCACACTAGAATACTTCTGAGAGAGTTGTAACCTATGAACTAATGAGATTTGAATGATGTGAGAGAACATGTACTCTTAAGAAATGCAGGTGACTCAGGAAGCACTGCTCCCTTTGAGTGCAGCTCCCTGCTGAAAGGTGGCAATGGCAATTGTTTGCATATGAAACTGGAACTTCTTCAACAGATTTGGTTGAGAAGAAAAACCTGATATGATGGAAATTTGGCTTCCTCAGAAGTGTTTAGTCTGCTTTTTTTTTTTTTTTTTTTTTTTTTTTTTCTTTTTCCCATTCTGCAATGCTAGGGATTCAAACACTGTCTTCCCGGCTCTAAGGCAAGCGGACTACAGGAAAGGCTACATTGTCAGCACATGAACAGTTGCTTAAAGGTACATTATTTCATGTACTCAGCTTCTGTAGCTTCTGTGTCTGTGAAGTTCTTTGAAGGGAACTAATCCTAGATAAAGCCAAACAATGCCTAAGGAATTCTTCAGTCCCCTTAGAACAGCAATTGTATATATTGACATTTTTGCATGTCATGACCCACAGTCAAATGGTGTGTCCTGGGGAAATAATTATCCCATCTTTACTTGAAGAGGAAACTGGTTGTAGCTGATCACTGAACTGAAAATTATATCTGATCCATCGAGGCCAGGGCATGAGGAGAGGCAGGACAATGTGAGTATTAGAATATGCTCAGGTTGTTAGTATGAAAGGAGATTTTGGGGATCATTTGCCATTGCATCCCTAGCAATTATATTCACAATCTACTGACACCTTTCCTGAACATTTTTTTTTTTTTTACTTTTCTTTGTCACATTTTACTATGAAAAATTCTAACCAGCAGAGTGCTGTGCAAAATGCACAAGCCAGTGATGGTTCTCGATCTTGCCTATCATCTCAGGTAGGTGTAAGGAAAAGGAAGGTGCTTCTCCTGGGAAAGGCCAGTTTCCCAAAATGAGGGAATGCCTCATCAACTTAACCAGACAATGTCAGGAAATATAAACAGGCAAAGGCAAGTAGTGATGGCTCTTGGGTTATGGGTTCCCAGGACGCATATTTTCTGGCAAAAAGGAACCATTCCTCATCCAATTTCAATCTTCCTCTCAGTATCTTTGTAACTTTTACTCTCAAGATTTCTTACAGTGAGTTAAGGTTTGAACATCATATCCCTGATCTTTCAATGATTCAGTTGCATTCAGTTCACTCAGGACAGCAGCTCACTTGGTTCCCAGTGCTCCTGTGACATGAGAGCAAAAATGGGATAGCTACCCTATCCAGGTGGTAGGGGCAGGTATTGGGCAGGTTGGGTGTGAATGGCTCAGGGATTCCAGGCTCCGGTTGGAGAACATATGCTTTCTTTACCCAGAGGGTTTTCTCTGAGCCTAGAACAATGTGGAGTTTGATAAGTGTCTTCCATGATGTGGCACCAGCACCTCAGATTCCATCTAAGGTCACAGAGGAAAGGCCTGACAGCACAATGGTTTCATGGTTCCCCTGGCAACCAGAGAAGTTCAGCTCCTGGCCACTTCACACCAAGATTGAAAACAAGCACCAGCTCAGTTGTGATGATCAGAGGCAAGAAGAAGGGAGCAAGTGTCAGGAAACTGAAGTTTCCAAAATGTGATTCTACCTCTTCTGCCAGGAAAGCACAGCCTTGTGTTCCATGGATCCCCCCAGGACCAGGCAGGACAAGGTACTTCTCTGAAGTCTGACAGCTCATAATAAGCTGCAAGACCACTAGGTGTCACTGCACTCATTTGACCACACCGGGTATTAAGACAGCAGACAATTATCCCCCACCAGTTCCAGTGGGCCTGGTTGGGTGGAGGTGTGCTTGTAGACACGTGGGTCACCAAGAAGAGCACTGGCTCCAGCGCTATTTTGTTAAGAATCTGCTCCTGGTCTCTGCTGGCCTGCTGAGGGCTGCTCGGCCGGTACTTTGCCCAGTGCCTCAGTGTGCTTGGCCAACGGGCTCTGGGAGCACTCTCCTGAGCGCTGGTGGGCGGCGGCCCTCTCTGGGGACTCTCCAGCGGGCCCAGGGGAACCAAAGTGGCTCTAACTCCAGCACATGCACATTGAAGCAAGTTGAAGGATGTAATATGAAGCACAGAAGCAGATAGTGCCAAACAGCAAGCAGTGGTTTGTACACATTAGGTAAGTGGGGCAGCATTTCCTTCACCCACTGCTGTTAAAATGGCAGAAATTTGTCGAATTCAGTATGAAATAGAATATACTGAAGGTATTAGTCTGCGAATGAGGGTCCCAGAAAAACTTATAGTAGCACCACCAAATGCTGACCTGGAACAAGAATTTCAAGAAGGCATTCCAAATGCTAGTGTGATAATGCAAGTTCCAGAGAGGATTGTTGTAGCAGGAAATAATGAAGATGTTTCATTTTCAAGACCAGCAGATCTTGTCCTTATTCAACTCCCATTAAACCTCTGGCACTAAAACACCACCTCGTGTGCTTACATTAAGTGAAAGATCACTAGACTTTCTGGATTTAGAAAGATCTCCTCCAACACCTCAAAATGAAGAAATCCGTGCAGTTGGCAGGCTAAAAAGAGAGCATTCTATGAGTGAAAAGGCTGTTTGCCAAAATGGACAGCTGGTCAGAAACGATTCCATGTATGGCATTTCAAATATAGAAACAACGATTGAAGGCACATCAGATGACATGACTGTTGTTGATGCAGCTTCATTAAGATGACAGATAATCAAACTAAATAGACGTTTACAACTTCTAGAAGAGGAGAACAAGGAGCGTGCTAAAAGAGAAATGGTCATATATTCAATTACTGTAGCATTCTGGCTGCTTAATAGCTGGCTCTGGTTTCACCGCTAGAGGTAACTTCAGCACTCAAATATATTGTGTCAACAGCTGGAAATATAAAAGATTTGCAAACTTCTTTGTTTCTGTCTTTGCATTGTATGCCGTTTTATAGTTCATGCTCTGAAAATGTATTTCTTCCAGAAAGTAGGGGGAAAGGGCCTATATTTGTAGAAGTAAAGGTATATTCTGTCACTCAGTTGTAGTCACCTTAAATCAGTTTTGCAGTAACACCTACATAAAATTCTCCTTTTGCATGTTTTGTAAATAGGCTCCAGTTTGTGTTTTTAAGTGAAATTAATTTTTTGCATCACCATTCTGAACAATTAATTCTGTGAAAGGAAAGCAGAATGCATAAAGGATGGATTTAGAAAAATATCTGTAGAAGAAAAACAATGTTTGTCCTGTTTCTCAGACACAGTTTCATTGGTAGACGTTTCTGCTTCCATGTTTTAACATTAACACTTGAAGTCATGGTCTGGTGACAGATTTAAGAAAATCAAACCACCTAATATTTCATGATCACCTATACAGATTAAATTAAAATATGCCTAACAGTTCACCAGTTTAATATGTGTGCATTATGTTACATTTTTATTTTCATTTTAGTTTTGCAGATGGTTTTCTATAAAATACGTTTTTACTAAGTCCATGTGTGAATGATTTAAAAACTACAGAAAAAGGTACAATTGTAGTGTATTTAATAAACTATCAGCCAAAAAAAAAAAAAAAAAGAAAGAAAAAAGTACCTTCTCCTACAAGACTGGGCACACCTAGAATATCCTAGTCAGAATAGGTCAGAATAGGCCTAGGGCCCTAGCAACCACACTGAATCATGGCTGGTGAGAGCTTAGGGCAGTGGAGCATGCAGTGAGCATGGTGTCTTAGGTAATCTTTGAATTGGGACACTTCACACCCAATCTTGCTGGTTGCTCCTTTTTTTCTGAGAAAGTTCAGCCAGGTGAAAGCTGGAACCTGGAAAGTTGGTCTTCAAGGTGAAGGTGGATTCCTCTTCTGAAGGCTAATATGGAATCATGGGAGCCATTCACTCAGGATGTTGGACGGAGAATAGGATGGTACTGACATGCGGGGGGAGATATTCTGTGCTCACTACACCTGTAAGGACACACCTCCTTGGCTCTGGCCCTACAACTAGGCTGCACTTAGAAATTTACCTGCTTGGAAATTCCAGGGTCACTTTATCTCACCTGGAGATAAAGAAATGTATGTCCTATCAGTGTTCACACATGTGTTCTTTCTCTTGACCAGACTTGTGTCAGCCTGGCACAAGGCCATGTGGTAAATTTCCACCAGTCCCCATAGTAGCACCAGGAGGATGCTGCCTACAAGCCAGTGGATGATAAAAGAGCCTGATGATGGCATGACTAGCACAGCATCACATGATGTAACTCCACTTTGGAACATGCACCATGTTGTAAGGGCTATGATGAAAAGCTTCCAAGATGAATATTCAAGGAAGGAGAGAAAGAACATTTTGTTGGCTCTGAAAGCAGAAGGCTGTTAGTGTGGAAATTCTACTTCAATGAAGAGACATTCTAAAAATATTCAGCCATCATCATCTTCCTTCAAATTCCACGACATGTCTTCAGATTCAACATACTTTATAAATACAGGAAGTAATACTTGCCACTTTATTCTGAAAGAAACCATCATTATAGACCCTAATTCCCCTTGCAATGACCTCAAAGCCCTTGCCAACTCATGGCTCTTTCTTTCTGATCTCAAGGGACAGCTGATTATACATTTGCTGATTCATATTTTTCTGGCACGAGAAACATATGAAAAGGCTTTCTTTCAATCACAGCACTTATACCCATGAACTACAATTTAAATGAGTTGAATTTGAAATATGCAGCACTGAACCCAGCTCTCAAAATAAAGACGGCACCACAGTATCACAAATGTAAAGAGAAGCAGCTCAGCTAATAGGCAAAAGTGAAGACCCAAAACTGAATATCAAAACAGGAGTGGTTCAAGAATATCTGAATGTGGGATCAGACTTACTGAGCAGGAAACTTGTTCTGCAGGCACTGGCAAATTGTCAAGTGAATTTTATTTCTTGACTTTCTTCTACCCACCACCAACCTCCAACATGCTTAATGTCTCTTAATGTCTTCTTTCGGTTTAAGTTCTTGCAATGAATGCTTTTTCCCCCCTTACCCTACAAAGCACAATCCAGTAATTCCCAGATCCATGGTAAACATGAGAATAACATATGCTTTTCCTACTTCTACAGTGCATCTATTGATAACTTCCACCAAAATTATCAAGAGTCTCTACAAGCGCTCTTTTCCTTTTAACACTGGAGCTCCAATGATAACGTGAGTATGTGGTAAATTCTCCCATTTCTCCTGAATGCTATCAGCAGTAACTAACATGGATTCAGCCCCAAATCCTACCATCTTTCATCAAGTCATAACCAAGTCAATAAAAAATAAAACTGACTAGGAAATCACAGCCTGGGGGGCTTTCTTTTCTCTTCACATATTGGTATTCCAGGTGATTTTTTGTTTCACATAGAAAGTGCTCAGGTGTGGAAGTCCTCTTAATTGGCTGTCTTGGAATTACTCCAAAGAGCCTCCAAATTGGCAAGGGCCAGTGAGGTGTCATTTTGAATTTCATGCTACTGCAACCTGGTACACATTGCCTATCAGGAGAATTTGCTGGAAAAATATGGCCATAGCATACTCATGAGTTAAATGTAACCTGTGAACTAATGAGAGTTGAAAGATGTGAAAGAACACATACTCTTAAGAAATGCAAGTGACTGGGGATACAATGCTCTCTTTGAGTGCAGCTCTGGGCTGAAAGGTGTCCATAGAAATTGCTTGCAGGTGAAACTGGTAGATCTTTAACTGTGTTGATTCTGTTGATTAATGGAAGAGAAAAAATAAAAAGCTTGAGAGGATAGAAGGTTTGCACCCTCAGAAGTGCTTTTCCTTTTATATTTTTTTTTCAAAAAACTGTGCTGGAGATTTGAACCCCAGGCATTCATCTCGCAAATCCAGAGCCATAAGGGATGGGTTATACCATCAGCACAGGAGCAGCTCTTTAATGTTCATGATTAGATCCCCTCAGGTTCCGTGTCTGTGAAGTTCTATGCAGAGAAGCATGGTACACAAAGGCAAACAATGATTAAAGAATTCTTAATTCTTCTTTTCAGAACTATCTTGCAAAAAACATTTTTTTGCACGTCAAGACCCACAATCTAGGGGTGTGTCCTGAGGAAAAGAATTATCCCATCTTTACTTAAACAGGAAACCGGTTGTAGCTGATCCCTGAACAGAAAATTATATCAGTGGTCCATGGAGGACAGGGCAGGAGGAGAGGCAGGACTATGTGGGTATTTGAATATACCCAGTTTGTTAGTGTGAAAGGAGATTTTGGGGATCTTTCACCATCCATCCCCAGTCATTACATTCACAATCTACTGACACCATTCTTGATCTTTTTTTTTTTTTTTTTTAACCTTTCCTTTTAGCATTTTTTTTTGGAAAATTCTAAGCAGCAGGCAGAGTGATGTGCAAAATGCACAAGCCAGTGCTTGTTCTGGATCTTGCCTATCATATGAGGTAGGGGTGAGTTAGAGGAAGGTGTTTCTCCTGGAAAAGGTCATTTTCCTTCAATGAGGGAATGCCTCATCAACTTAGACAGACGATGTCAGGAAATATAAACAGGCAAAGTCAAGTGGTGATGGCTCTTCGGGTCTGGGTCCCCAGGACCGATATTTGCTGGCAGAAAGGAAACATTCCTCATCCAATTTCAGTCTTCCTCATGGTATATTTGTGGCTTTTATTCTCAAGATTTGTTACAGTGAGATAAGTGCTGAAATTCATATCCCTGATCTCTCAATGATTCAGTGACATACAGTTCCACTCACAACAATGCCTCACTTGGTTACCAGTGCTCCTGTTGTTGGGGTTCAATATCAACCTATCCCCAGATAGTCAAAGTGCAGAAATGATAATGCAAGACACACATCAAGGTTTTATTGCAAGCTCGAGCTTGGACCACAACCAGCCTCTCAGATCACTACAATGACTGAGTCCATAGCAACCCCAAGGGGTGAGAAAGCACTCTATTTAAGATATTTTCAAGCATTCACACACAAAGACCTGTATATTATTGGTTAACATTTGAACAGCTAAACATTGTCCTCTTTGGTTGGGTCCCGCCAATCTGTTTTATTCTCATTGGGTCCTGCCAGAAATGAATGGTCCTGGAGGAAGAAGGGAGGAGGGAAGGGGTGAACTATGCAGGAGATGAGTCAGGGCTCGGCCCCCTCTCCTTGATAGATAAGGTTCCCAGGCAGCTGCACATTCCTCAGACAGGTATCAATAACCTTGATAAGCCCGTGTCCAGCATGTGCTATCTCTCCTGTATTGGCTCTTGAGGGCGCTGTGGCAACAGCCTGCATCCTGATGATTAAGATAGTTTCTCATTCCTTAGTGTTTGCATGCCCTTTACTGTGGGGGATTTTACAGATGTCACCCTGTTCTCACATTCTCCTCTTTAGTTGTTCATACTGAGGAATCATGCTCATTCAGGCATCACACATATTCATTCTCTGAGGCCAGTATTCTCTCATATTTATGCCTTAGCACTATCGGGTGGACCATGCTTACACAGCCCTTAACAAAATCTATTCCAACTTCCAGAGGTAGATGGTTTTCATGGCCTTCATTTCCTCAATTTTACCTGATCCCCTATTACTAACTGCCTGTCCTCAATTCTGAATTCATTCCTCCCTTTTGGTTTAGGAACTCCTTACTGCTGTGAGGAAAGGGGGTGTCAATCATTCTGGCTGCTTTGAAGCTGAAAGGGGGCAGTAAGGGGCAAGCAGTTTGGAATTCCCTTTTAAAATCAGGTCAATTGAGGGGTGCAAGGTAGAAGTCTGGTTGGTGAAGAGCAGGTTGTAAAGTCATCTGGGCGTGGGTGCTTCTATGATAGAAGAAAAAAGAGACATTAGTACTAAAATGAGATTAGTACAACGTAAATGTTGCAGCATCTGGAACATGCCAATGAATATCATGAAGATGACAGAAGTAAATCTCTCACCAGGAGGTAGAAGACCTGAGAAATTGTTCCCATAACAAGGCCTAATAAAGGCTGGAGAGGACAAATTTGAGAACTTTAACATTCTCCAGGTTATCAGAAATGTAAACACTACTTTTAAATCTTAATTTCATTGATGTCCCCAGAAAATATAGTTAAGCTACTTAATGTCATCTGTTTTTTATCAAATATCCCTTTATTGGTATAGCATGTTTTAAGTACAGATCTCTATACTTCTGTTATTTAGGGCTAGATAATCATACTAGCAGCAAATTGAATTAAGCTTACCTGTGTAAACTGACTAAAAATTTCTGACTCTGGCAGTTTCTCTTGATACTTATCAGGCATATTTGCCCAAGACTCTTTCATTTGTAGCTTCCAGTGGGCTAACACACATGTGTACATCTTAAGTTACATTCAACTATTATTTGTTTTAAATGTCCAATAATGTCTATATTTTGGTTTTTACTCTTTTGCTAGGTGTCTAAGATCAAGCTGGTCAAATTGACCTGTTCCTTTCTTGTTAAAGAGTCAGCTGAGTTTCTACAGGAGTCACTCATAGAGAACTTAAGAGCAGCTTCTTAGCTCCAGTAGTGCCATTGGTTAGGCAGTGTCTCCTTGATGAGGTGGCTTCCCTTGGAAGCACTAGGTGTGTCTCCCTTTTTCCATGACCCTCCTCTGCAGCAGGTGTACTGATTGACTTTTCATTCTCTAGTGGCCTCATCAATCTCCTTGATCAGGAGGTTGTGTGGCCCACCCAGAGTTGCAATGCTCCTTAGAGAAGTCCTCTTGTTCCCTGGGTTCAGGCTGACTTTGAGGGCAAGTTACTGTGTTTTGTTTTTTTTCTTGGCCTCTGTATTAATCTCAATCTCTAAGTTTGATCTTAACTATCCAGCAAGCCAGTCTCACCAGTCATAATGTAACAGTACTGGATTTTAACTTCAATGTCTATAACTTTACAGTTATTTACCCTTTTATTTAACTGTAGTCTGAATTAGTACTGGCAGTTACCACTATCTCTTCTATAAGTGATGGATTATGATCACAAGTTACCTAGGTTGGGTGTTCTTGAAGCAGCTACTTCTGCAAAACATTAACAGGTAACTGCTTTACTAAAGAAATTAGCAAGAGTAAAAATATATCCAGCTTGTATAATAGCTATCTTGAATTCTGACTGAGAGCCACCTTATATCCCCTATTTGAGATCACAGTACCTTTACAACAAGAACCAATCTTTTGAGTATAACTTTAAATAAGCTGAAGTCTGTCTTATTTTTGAGCCATTGTAATACGCAGTAAGGTGGGAGGCAGAGCCTTATCTCAAGTAAGGCGTGGCTCTTTACAAATCTTAAGTGGTCTAATTCTGATGTTGATCTTTGCTTCTTTCTTAAATGTCATTTTAAGAAGTTTACATATATTGATTCCTGAGTGTGTATGAACTTTAATTAATAATTTAGCATTATATGTAAAACATGAATTAAAGAAAGGCTGAGAGTGCTTTTAATTTTCCTTTTGTGTGACAAAGTTGCAAAATGCTTTTATGTTTCACAATATTAACCTTTAAACAAATCAGGATCTAACGTTTAGAAATATGTTTACATTTAAAATTCTTTATCTCAGTGTAAAAAGTAACAAATTATACATATACCATAATGATAACAGGTCCTATAATAGAACATTAAATGACAGAAATAAATCCCCAATAAAATTTACTCTTTATAAGTTTAAAATTACCATTACAGACAAGTTTTATCTGGAGAATTGCAGTTTGATAGATTCCCTGCTTTAAAAACTTGTATACCTGGAAAATATGAACACACTTAATATACAAATAGTGCCCATTTCACAATTACCTTGACACTATTTTCTTACCAAATTTAGATTTTAAAGAAAAATTTAGGTTCTGTAAAGTAGTATAATACTCTAACAGTTTTTTAACCATAATTGTATGAACCTCAATTTTTAAGACTAATTGTTCTAAAGAACAAAACTTAATAGACACAGAGTTAAGAGTAAATTAGTGTTTCTAAGAAATCCTTGTAATTTTACCATGTCATTTTACCATATAGATTAAATGTTGGTTTATATCAGAACATTAGAATTTCACCTTAGGAAAAACCTTAAATAGCTTTAACTGTCTCACAAACATACAACCAACTTAGTTACATGCAAACTTGTTGAAATTTGCCCTTTACTTACACACAGACCTTCTTAGCACTTACTTAGACCCTCATGTATTTCATCACACAAGCACTTTCTTACCCAGAAACATTTACTTTTCCCTTTTACTGAATATATTTCCATACCCAGAACCTTCTATTCTCCCTTTCCTATCTATTGACCCCTTTTGTTCACATTCTGAAACAACTCTTATGAAATTTCTCAATTTAGATAAATTACTCTATTTTAATAAAATTAAATATTTTGTTATTTATAGTACTCTAATTGAAACACAGTTGAAACTTTTGGAAACCTTTGTATATAGAATTGTACCTGTTAGGACCTAACTCTCAGTAGCCATGTTTTTGATAAGGACGCTAAGCAATTTAAAAACCTTTTTATTTACCAATCTATGAAAACACCAATAATGTTTAAGTATGTTACCCCATGGAATTTAAGGAGTTAAGAGTACTCAATATTATTTAACAATTAGCATTTTAACTTTGTAAATTAATCAGATGTCTGTACAAGCACATTTGAGTAATCCCATACATGTTAATTCCAATTCACTTATTTTGTAAAAACCAAGATATCAGACAAGTGTACTAACAGTATTTGCCATCTCTTTCCTGTTGAAGAAAAGTCCTAGAAACAATTGATATTAGACATTTTATTAACATCAATATTTTATTACCTTAACCACCTAGAGACTTCCGAGTTATTTTGAAGGACATTTTACTTTTATTAGTTTACCCAATTTGAATTGAAACTTTTTAAATCATGTAAATTAAAAGTATCTTGATTCATTTTTAAATTTTAATTTTAGGAGCACTCTCCATTGATACAGACAAAACATGACATCAGACAGCACAACATACAAATAATGCAAAATAAAAGGCCTTGTAACTTTATAGGTGAATCTCCATTGCAATGTAACAGATGTTCAAAAACTCTAGTTGAAGAAAAAAATAGAACTCAAAAAAAAATGTCATGAGCTCAAAAAATGTAGAATTCATAAAAAACAAGAGTCCTGGAAAAATGATATGGACATTAATTACTTTAGTAAAACACCATAAAATTTACTTTTGCTAGAGTTTAGGTAAGACTCTTTTTACCCTTTTTTTCCTGGGTTTAAGACTGGTCTCCTACTGAGCCTTCAGGCTTTCTCTACTTATATTTCAATGTCAACCTTGACTGAGATCTGGAAGGAGCTGAGCTAACAAGTTTTAGCAGAAACTTTGTGCCTAGGGCATTTTAGCCATTTCTATCTGGACAGGCTTAGATGTCAAAGAAAATTATGAGACCTTATTTTCTGTTACTTTTGAGAATGAAGCTACTATGCTAAGCTCCTCACTGAGATATACCATTGGTTATTGAGCTGCCTATAGCTGCATATCTGGGATTTATTTTCCCCTCATTGACAAACAGGTTAAATCTTGCTTCATAGGTAAGTTGAGGACAGGAACTTGAAGTAAGTCCCCTTTTTGATATTCCTGGGGCAGAATATTATCCTATGGTGGCTATTTCCTGTAGGAGTGAACCTGTTGATGACATAATTAAGCTTTAGTTTGAGATCTTATAATTCCTATCAGCTAAGAAGTTTAGGAGCTCTGTAATGGCCTTTTGATATTCCTCCTTGGTGGGGGCACACAAAGGATGTCCTTTACTTACTGGAGAACAATCACAGATATTTTATCTCTGAACTTTGTTAAGTCCTTAGCTAAGGTTTGTCTGGAACAGGTGAAGGCCATCTCTAAATCCTGAGGAAACACTGTCTAGGTTAGTTGAGACACATCTGGTTCCTCAAAGGCAAACAGAAATTGCTATTCAGAGTCTAACATATACAGGAAAAGCCATCTTTTAAATCTAACTTAGTAAACCAAGCAGCAGCTGGAATTTCAGATAACAGAGTAAGAACTACAGGGTGGGGGAAAATTACTGCTTCATTATTCTAAGGTTTTGGACTAGGCAGTTTGCTTTTTAATTTCTTTTTTTTTTCTTTTTTTATTGTAAGTGGGTGAATTGCATGGGCTATTGCAAGGCATTAAAAGTTTCTGTCATTTTGAATAATCTTTAATAAGTCCTTTTTCTTGTCTTTCTGCTCCCTTTTCTTTCTTTTTGATGTCTATTGAAAAATGAAAGATGCAAGCTGGAGAAATTCATCTGAGGATTGATCAGGGCCATGTACCAATTTTTCCAAATTCAGGGGCTGACTGAATGATAAATTTGTACCTTAAAACTAGTTGGCCTTTTGTGTATTCAGGATTCAGGGTGGTGTGTTTTTTTATTGCCTTCCTGAGTCTCTCCGTGAAAATAGCAGGACTTTCCTGCTATTTCTCTTTAGGCATACTACTCATTATTCAAATCCCAGTTAGGATGGTTTCTGAATCCCAGTTCGGATGGTTTCTGGGAACTGCCTGTGATCTAGATGGTTAGTAGCATAATTTCCCAGGTGAAATCAAATACCTGGCATAAGTTTTGAAACATCTCAATATTTATTAGGATCCTCCAAAAACTTCCCTAAATTCATTTTTGTCTGTATTAAGTTGGGAGGGTCCCCTTGATCTTCCTCCCTTAGTAGGTAATTCCTCAAGGCTTTCTCCTCTCATGGTAGAGATTATTGATATCAAGCATGGTAACGTATGAAAGGCACTTTTCTTGACCATTTGCAATTTAATAGTATGCAGGCTAGTGATGAACGTGGCAATACTGTTGAGAGAGAAGCTCCCTTCTGAGTTAGAAGTATTAGGGATGTCTCCCTAAATTTGAGCTTCCTTACAGTCCACAAAAACCTGTCTCTCACTACCTGTCTTTGCCAAAGTTAATTCTGGTATTCTTTGGCAAAGTGCTAGGGACCTAATTTGCCCTGTGCTAGAGACCCTGGGAAGAGTCAGACTTAAGGGCCTTACTGCTTTCCTCCCTGCCACTATAAACTCCTAATTATGAAGAAAACAATGACAAAAGTAAAAAGTGTGCATTTTTGCCTATCTTTTTGCCCTGTACACCTAAAGGAATCTCTGGAGGGTGAGGAGACGGCTATTGGTTGGTTAGGTGTAAAACGCCCTTTGCTTGGAGGGTCTCACAGGAGGGCTTTTTAAATGCCTCCCTCTTGCAGCTTAAAGAGAACACACTGAGCCAATTTAAGCACAGTAACAGTAATGGGGAGACTCTAGATAGACTAGTGAAGGCTAACTATGTGAACAAAGGGAACCTGGGCATTTTCATACTAATCATCCCAGGTCTTAATACTACAGATTGAATTCCTAATGTCTGACTGGTAAGGGAAGGGGACCATTCAGGAAAGAGTGAATGTGTGGGAGTGTTCTGCACTGTATGACCTATATGGAGGCAAAGGTAATTGGCGCTTTCCCTCAGTGCCATTCATCTACCTATCACCTTGCCTACCCCTCAGGGCTGTAGGGAGGGGGAGTCTGGAAAAGGAACCTTTGGGGTCCGCCTGAGAGTAGCCCTGGCCAGAAAACCCCACGTTGCTCCAACCCTTCTTACACCTCCATGCATCCTGGGTAGTTCAGGACAAGGGACAGTGTGTACTGGTGGCAATTGTGCTCCAGACCTGGACAGAAAAGTAGGAAATGGCTTTGTCAGATTCCAAAATGCCTGGACTGTACAGAGCTGGTGATTATAAACTGCCTAGGTCAGAAACCTCTCACTTGAGTCTTGAAAAATGGCGGTAGCACTAACTGAGTTTAAGTAGCTGATGGGTGCCCTATGTGCCCTCCAAAAATAAAGAGAAAAAAAGATGCACCTCAAACATATGTGGGGTGCATGGAGGAAGAAGCTTTCTTGCCTCGACATAAATCTCAGTGGGACCTCCAAATCTGATGCCTCCGTTTAACAGTGATGAGTTCTGCTCCTTCTAAAGTTGAAGATTGAACACTAGAGAAGCAGGCCAAGGCAAGCATATTAAGCAGGTTTTATTTAAAGGTAATAATACAGACTACTCCCAGCAGGAAGAAGGGGCCATGGCTGATGTTCTCCAGGTCTCTCCCCCTTGTCTTTCCTTCCTGCCTAAGTGACAAGGCCTGGTTTTGCATTAAGTGAGAAGCCACGGGCAGGGGGAGGGCCAAGGTGATTCAGGCAGCTAAGGGCCGAGGGGGCATCTGTTAGCAGCTCTATGCTTGCAGTCCTTGATAAAGGCAGGTAAATTTGGTAATCAATGGGCTCCGGAGATCCTTGACATTCCATTCTTTCAGGGGAAGTTTCCAACTTCCAGAGGCAGATGGATTCATGGCTTCATTCCATGGATTTCACTGGATCCCCTATTTCTACACTATCTGTCCTTAATTCTGGCTTCAATGGTTTCTTTTTTCCTAGAAAGTTAAGCCAGGTGACAGTTGGAACCTGGGAAGTGGGTCTTTTAGGTGAAGGTGGGTGCCTCTTCTGAAGGCTAATATTCAGTCATGGGAGTCATTTACTCAGCATATCGGATGGAGGATAGGATGGTGCTGACATGCCAGGAGAGATATTCTGGGCTTGCTATAGCTGCAAGGCCATACTTCTTTGGCTCTGGCCTTACAAGTAGGCTGCACTCAGAAATTTACCTGTTTGGAAATTCCAGGGCCATGTAAACTCACCTTGAGATGCAGAAATATCTTGCCTATCTGTAATCACATATGTGTTCATTCTCCTGAGCACACTAGAGCCTGCCTGGCACAAGGCCCTGTGGAAAATTTCCAACAGTCCTCTTAGCAGCCCCAGGAGGATGCCACCTACAAGCCAGTGGATCATATGAGAGCCTGCTGATGGCATGAGGAACACAGCATCACATGACATAACTCCAGATAGGAACATGCACCATGCTGAAATGGCTATGATAAAAAGCTTCCAGGATGAATACTCATAAAGGGAGTGCAAAGATATTTTATTGGCACTGAAAGCAGAAGGCTCTTGGTGCGGAAAGCCTTTTTTAATGAAGAGACATTCTAATACTAGTCAGGCAACATGGTCTACACTCAAATTCCACGACACATCTTCACATTCAACATACTCTACAAATAGAGGAAGTAGTACTTGTGAGTTCATCCTGAGAGCAACCATCATTACAGAACCAAACTCTGCTTGAAAGAACCTCAAATCCCTTGCAAATACGTGGCTCTTTCTTGCTGCTTTCAAGAGGCAACTTATTATACATATGCTGATTCATAGTTTTTCTGGTACAAGAACCATTTGAAAAAGATTTCTATAAAATACAGCACTTACACCCATAAACTACAATTTAAAGGAGTTGAATTTGGAATATGCAGCACTGAACCCAGCTCTCGAAATAAAGACTGCACTGTAATAACACAAATGTAAAGAGAAAGAGCTCTGCTAAAAGACAAAAGAGAAGACCCAACATGGGCAAAACTTGAATATCAAAACAGGAGTGGTTCAAGATGATCCAAATGTGGGATCCAAATTACAGAGCAGGAAACTTGTACCACAGGCATTGGCAAAATGTCAAGTGCATTTTATTTCTGGAATTGCTTCCACCCACCACCAACCTGCAACATGCCTAATGTCACTGGTTTCTTCCTTCAGTGCGAGTTCTTGCAATGATTTTTTTTTTAAGCTTACCAAGTGCAATCCAATAATTCCAAGATCTGTGGTAAACATGAGAACAACATATGCTTTTCCCACTTCTACAGTGCATCTATTGAGGACATCCATCAAAATTAACAAGATTCTCTACATGTGCTCTGTTCTTTTTAACACTGGAGCTCCAGTGGTAGTGATAGAGTAGGTGGTAAATTCCCCCATTTCTCCTGAATGCTATCAGCACTAACTAACATGGATTCAGCCCCAAATCTTACCATTGTTTTATCAAGTGATAATCGAGTCAATGCATAATAAAGCTGAGTAGGAAAATCAGGGCCATGGCAGGCTGTCTTTTGCCTTCACATGTTGGTTTTCCAGTAGATCTTGTGTTTCACATGGAAAGTGCTCAGGTGTGGAAGTTGCCTTCATTGGCAGTCTGGGATTGTGTCCAAAAAGCCTGGAAATTGGCAAAAGCCAGTGAGGTGTCCTTTTGAATTTTCTGCCACTGCTGTAAGCTTGGTGGGTCTCTGCGGGGGGACCAAATGTAAGCTCAGGCGGGCACAGTTAGCGGCCAAATAAAATGGGACAGAAAGTGGCTAAAGCAAGCTTTATTGGAATTTGGCTCTCAGGTGAAATTCCCAGACCCCCAGGGGTATAGGGACCTGGAGAAAATCACAAGTGGCCCTGGCTGTCCAGGGTTTTTATAGACTGGGATGGGAGGGGGTCCTGTTGAGTGACAGGTGGGTGTGAAGGTCAGTGTAAATTTTCATCCGCCTTGGGGCAAACTTTCTTGTCTCCTTTGGTGTCCCAGTCTTTGTTCTGGCTGCTTAGATTTGCCCCCTACAGTCACCTAATTTCCGACCTATCATCCTGACCTTTTTGGTGATATAGGGTGCCGAGTCTTTCTGGCTACTTCCTACATATTAGGGGACATCATGGGGAGAAAAACGTTCCTGTTTTAGGTCAGTGGGAAGGCGGCTATAAAAGTGTAGGAGTATCTGGTTGTATGTCACCCTGGCAACCTCACTCATGCTGTTCCAGGCAAACCTGAGAGACAGGGAGCAATCATTAGCAGAAATCTTATCACAAATAGGGGGTTAAGGGTAGGGGTCAGCCAGGTGGAGACAAGAATGGAGTTCTGCAGTCCTGGCCAGGGGTCATTTGATTCTTCTTCCTTCAGCGTTTTATTTAGTCATCTGAGAGTATCGACATTGTTTTCATTAGACCAGTTTCATTGATGCAGCAACAACATTCTTTTAGGAAGAGACATGTTCCCCCTTTGTCTGCTGTCAGGTCTAGTACTCAACGGTTCTGCAAGGAAACTTGGGCAATAAATGTTATTCATCTTTGCAGGGATGTCAGGGACAAGTAGCAGTTTCCTCTAGTGCTTTCTGGAGTTGCTCTTCTAGCTTTTGGTTTGCAGTGACTGCATAATTAAGTCCTCTTGTTGGTATAACCAGTGTTTAGTAGAGATATCTATATTCCTGTGACTTAGGGCTAGCTAATCACACTAGCAAGCATAGATTAAGTCTACCTATGTAGTTTAAGAGGATCTGTAGGCCTTAAACTGATTAAAAGCTCCTAATTCTGGCAGTTTCTCTTGATAGTTAGCAGGTACATCTGCCTAAAAATTTCTCTCTTGTAGCTTCCAGTCTTTATTCTATGAAGGTTAACACAAGTCTACATCTTAGGTTGCATTTAACTCTTTTTGCTCTTAATTGCCAAAGAATGGCTATATTTCAGTTTTAACTGTTTTGTTAGGTGTCTAAGATCAAGTTGGTCAAATTGACCTGTTATTGACTTTTTTGGCCTCTGTATTTAATCTCAATTTTTAAATTCAATCTCAACCATCCAGCAAGTTAGTCTCACCAGTCATAAAGTAAGTGTGCTGGGATTTAACTTCAATGTCTATGACTTTACAGTTATTCACCCCCCCCTTATTTAATTAGGGTTTATGTTATCTGTCCTATCAGTCATGCCTTACTATTTTAAGTTAATTTACAGTATTTGCTCTTGGATCAATACTTCTGCAAATATTAATTAGGCAACAGAGTTCACAAAGAAAATACAAAATGGAATCACCAACAGTAAATTATTCCGTTTGTGCAATAGGTATCCTGAATTCTGGATGAGTTATTTATTATATCCCGTTTGAGATCACAGTAATCTTTACAGCAAACATCAAACTTTTGAACACAACTTTAAATGAATTAAAGTCTTGCTTATTTTGGAGCCATTCTAACATGCAGCCAGGTGAGGCAGAACCTTATTTCAGATAAGGAGGGGCTTTTCACAAAACAGCTTTTGAAGATTAAGCAGAGATCAAATGGAACTCTGTTCTCTGATAGAAATGCAGTTCTAAAGAGTTATGTCATCAATCTTTATATATGTCTTATTATCACGTTACAGAGCATGTAAGCATTATTTTTGTTTTCAGAAAAGTTACAGAGACTAGGACACATATGTAGCTTTTTACAGCTGCAAAGTGCAATGTTAGCAGCTCTATGTTGCTTTCATGGAAGTCCACTGTCTAAAGTTACTGCAAGGCAGGCAGGAACCAGAGAAGGGAACTGAGGAAACACTGGTTATCTGGCAAAGAAATTCCTTCCTGCCTGAGAGCTGTGTGCCTGAGATCAATGTCAGAGCTGATAGGATTCTTGCACAGAGCCTCCCCAGCAAGGGTACTGCCACAGCAGCCAGGTATCTTGTGCCCCTGCACAGGAACATTCTTAGGAATTAAGCCATAGCCTGTCTCATGTACATATAACCAACTTAGTTATATGCAAACTTGTTTAAATTTGTCCTTTACTTACACAGACTTTCTTAGCACTTACTTTGACCCTCATATATTGCATCACACAAGAACTTTCTTACGTAGAAACATTCTTTTATTTTCTACTGAATACATTCCCATACTTAGAACCTTCTGTTTTTCTTTCATATCTGGTGAGCACATTGTGGTGAAAAATTCACACTCCTTCCATATAGCTTAATTTGAGTGAGCAAGCAGGAAGGCATATTTGGAATTTGTGTAGACGTTGAACTGTTCACCTATGGATAAAGTTAGAGCCCTGATCAGAGCAAAGAGTTCAGCCTTTTGGGAAATGGTCCCTTCTGGAAGGCAATTGGATTCCAGAACTGAGGCGGTGGTGACAACTGAATAGGCAGCTTTACAGCATCCATCAGGACCCAGCACATAACTGCCATCTACAAAAATGACTAAGTTAGGTGAGGGGAGTGTGTAATTGAAGAGGTCTTCATGAGGTGAACATAGCATCTTTAGCACCTGTGGGTGTGGAAGGGGTTTGTGGTTTAAGAAGTCCTGCAGTTGATGGGTGGAAAACACAGTTACTAGTTGAAGTAGGGTGAGTTTTAGAGCTTCCTTACTTAGTTAAGCTGCTGTTGCCAGTGCTTGGAGACATGGTAGCCACCCGCAAATCATGGAATCAAGCTGCCTGGAGAGATATGCCACTGCTCTGTAAGAAGGTCCTGTTGGCTGCATGAGGAAGCCAGTGGCAACACCCTGTTTTTCATCTGTGAAGAGGTGGAAAGGATGGTTAGAGTTGGGGAGATAGAGCAGAGGAGGACGTAAGAGCATCCTCGAGCTTTTAAAAAGAGTTAGCTATCATCTTGGGGGAGGTAAGGGACCCATGTGGAATCTTCTTTGCTGCCTGATATAGGGGTTTGGCAAGAAATGCAAAATTAGGGACCCAGTGTCTAAAAAAACCCCAGCTATCCCAGAAAGGAGAGAATGTAATCTGCCATCTCTGGCAGCTGTAAGTTATGCAGGGCTTGGATTCTGTCTGTTGTGAGACTCTTACAGGTAGGAGTGAGGACTATACCCAAATATGTGACTGAAGGGGTTGTGAGTATGGTTTTGGCTGGAAAGACTCTAAAGCCTTGAGACCCTAGGGAGTAAAGGAGCTGGGCAGTGTGAGTTTGGGAGGCCTTGAGTGATGGGCTGCATAGGAGGAGGTCATCCACATATTTAGGATTGTGCTATTTCTCAAGTCACAAGTAGCCAAATCCTGAGCTAAGGCTTGCCCAAAAAGGTGAGAACTGTCCAGAAGCCTTGGGGTAAAACTGTCCATGTCAGCTGTTGAGACCTAAAGGATGTAGGATTCTCCCAAGTGAAGACAAAGAGGTAATAGGAGTCAGGGTGAGGGGAACTGTTAAGAACACATCTTTGACAAAAGATTCACCTCATAGAAAAAACATCCACACACTAAAGGTGAAAGAATAGGAAAAAATATACCACACACATGGACTCAGTAAAAATGTGGGGTTTTCCATCCTATATCAGACAAAGTGGACTTCAAGCCAAAGATATCACAAGGGATAAAGAAGGACATTTCATAGTGCTTAAGGGAACCATAAGTCAGGAAGACAAAATGACAGTAAATATTTATGCCCCAAACAATGGTGCATCCCTGTATATCAAACAAATCCTTCTCAATTTCAGGAATCAAATCATCCACAACACAATAATTCTGGGTGACTTTAATGCATTGCTGTCACCACTAGATAGAGCTTCCAAACAAAAACCAACCGAAGGGGGGTTTCAAGATGGCGGCCTAGAGGGTGGCTGCATTTCATGTTGCTCCAGGACTCAGGATTCAAAAGAGGAGATACTGAGAGACTTGGAACCAACTCAAAGCAGCCGGGTGAGTCTCTCCCATTGGGGAGGCATCCCGGATGGAACGGTAGTCCTGGAACGCAGGGAACTTTGTGAAGTAGAGCTGCCGGTGAGACACCCCTCCCCCTGCTGGAGCAGTGAACTTGGACAACTGGGAGCGTCGCAAAGGAGGCCGCTCAGCACAGCGCTGGGACTCGGAGCAACCACTGGGGCTCTGGTGGCTGCCCAGGGGAGGAGCAGCAAGGAGAGCTGTGTGGACTCAGAACACCGGGGCCTGCCCTGAGGAGGAGGAGAAGGAGGAGCGTGGCCACTTGGATTTGGAGTGGCTATACCAGAGCTACAGGCGGTTGCCAGAGGAGAAGCAGCGCGGCGAGCTGTTTGGACTCAGACCACTTCTGAACACCAGGGCCTGCCCGGAGGAGTAGGAGGAGGAGGAGGAGGAGCGCGGCGGGTCGTTTGGACTCGCAGTGACTGCATTAGAGCTCCAGGCAGCTGCTCAGAGGAGAAGGCGATTGGTGAGTTGTTTGGACTTAAAGGGACCGCTCCTGAACACAGGGGGGCTGCCTGGAGGAGAAGTGCAGTGGGTCGCTTGGTCTCAAGTGGCTGCACCAGAGCTCCGGACGGTTGCCCAGAGGACACGTGCAGCAGGTCACGTGGATTCAGAGCCACTCAGAGTGACCGCTCCTCAACACCTGCGGGGTTACCAGGAGGAGGAGGAGGAACGGGGAGGGTCATTTTGACTCGGAGTGATTGATTGCCCAGGGCTATGGGTGGTTGGTGGGAGGAGGCATGCAGTGAGTTGCTTGGACTCCTAGTGACCGCACCGGAATACTAGGCAGCTGTCTGGAGGAAGAGGTGTGTGGCGGGTCTCTGGGACTCAGAGCGATTGTATGGGGCCCCAGGTGGCTGCTTAGAGGAGGGGCCGCATAGCCAGGCAATTAGGTGCACAGCAGGGTCCCAGGATCTAGGAGGCATCTTGGTGGAAGAGCCCCACAGAGACACGCTTAGGGGTGGAGTGAAGGTTCCAGGACTGCAGGCAGATTCTCTGAGGAGGGGCAGCCTAAGAAGATTCATCTGCGAAGGGTGAGGCTCCCAGGCCCAGGAGGTAGGGCCGGACCCCTGGGAACTTTGCAGAGGAAGGCAGCCCAGCCCAGGCGGTAGCTGTAAATTGAGGGGAACCTCTAGAAGGGAAATGACCAACGAGGCCTCCCCACCAGGTGAGTCTTCCCTGCTGGGTGAGGTTTTCCCACAAGGACGGTAAAACCAGAGACACAGGCCCAAACAGGCCTTGCCTCAGCGTAGAGTCTAGTTCCCCTTTGGATGACCATTGGTCAACAAGTGGAGACACCTCTGCCCACTAGCAGGGAATATACCCCACCTGAAGGCCACCAATCCTAGAGAGGCAGCTTCCTTGTGGAGCACCGCATTATCAACTTCCTCCAAGACTTCAGCCTACTGAAGGCTAAGAGGGGATATATATAGATATCTTCAGGGACATTGTAAGTCAATAGAGGAAACCTACAATATCTCAGCGGTCCACTGATACCTGAACAATATGAGAAAACAAGGAAAGAAAATGCTGTAAACAAATCTAGATGTTACATCAATAAAACCCAATGACAGCATGGCAGAAGAAATGACAGAAAAGGAGTTCAGAATGTATATAATTAAAATGATCAGGGAAGCAAATGATGAGATGAAAGAGCAAATGCACGCACTGAATGATGAGATGAAAGAGCAAATGCAGGCATTGAATGATCGCACCAATTGCCAGTTAAAAGAGCAAATACAGGAAGCAAAAGATCATTTCAATAAAGAGTTAGAGATAATGAAAAAAAAAAAACAAACAGAAATCCTTGACATGAAGGAAACAATAAACCAAATTAAAAACTCCATAGAAAACATATCCAGTAGGATAGAACACCTGGAAGACAGAACCTCAGACATTGAAGACAAAATATTTAACCTTGAAAACAAAGTTGAAAAAACAGAGAAGATGGTAAGAAATCATGAACAGAATCTACAAGAACTATGGGATATCATGAAAAGGCCAAATTTAAGAATTATTGGGACTGAGGAAGTCTTAGAGAAACAAACCAAAGGGATGAACAATTTATTCAATGAAATAATACCAGAAAATTTCCCAAATCTGAAGAATGAAATGGAAAATCAAGTTCAAGAGGCTTATAGGACTCCAAATATACAAAATTACAACAGACCCACACCAAAGCATATTATAATGAAAATAACTAACATACAAAATAAAGACAGAATTTTAAAGACTGTGAGAGAAAAGAACCAAATTACGTACAGGGAGAAACCATACGGATATCAGCAGATTTTTCAATACAGATCCTAAAAGCTAGAAGGGTCTGGAACAACATTTTTCAAGCCCTGAAAGAAAATGGATGCCATCCAAGAATCTTATACCCAGCAAAACTTACCTTCAAATTTGATAATGAAATAAAATCCTTCCATGATAAACAAAAGCTAAAAGAATTTACAAAAAGAAAGCCAGAATTACAGAACATTCTCAGCAAAATATTCCATGAGGAAGAGATGAAAAACAAAGAAGAAAATCAGCAAAGGGAGGAATTATCCTAAAGGAATTGTCAAATAAAGGAGGAACCAAGTTGTGTCAAACAAATAAATAAATAAAATTTAAAAAATGAACCAAAAGACCGGGAAACCAAATCATATCTCAATAATAACCCTGAATGTTAATGGCCTGAATTCATCAATCAAAAGACATAGACTGGCAGATTGGATTAAAAAGAAAGATCCAACAATATGTTGCCTACAAGAGACTCACCTCATAGAAAAAGATACCCAAAGACTAAAGGTGAAAGGATGGGGAAAAACATACCAGGCACATGGACTCAGCAAAAAAGCTGGAGTATCCATCCTCATTTCAGACAATGTGAACTTCAAGCCAAAGTTAGTCAGAAGGGATAAAGAAGGTAATTTCATACTGCTTCAGGGAAGCATAAATCAGCAAGATATAACAATCATAAACATCTATGCCCCAAACAGTGGCTCATCCATGTATGTCAAACAAATCCTTCTCAATTTCAGAAACCAAATAGGCCATAACACAATAATACTAGGCGATTTTAACACGCCTCTCTCACCACTGGACAGATCTTCCAGACAAAAATTGAACAAAGAAACCATAGATCTCAATAACACAATCAATAATTTAGACTTAACGGATATTTATAGAATATACCATCCAACCAAGAGCGAATACACTTTCTTCTCAGCAGCACATGGATCCTTCCCTAAAATGGACCATATATTATGCCATAATGCTAATGTTAGCAAATAGAAGAAGATAGAGAAACTACCATGTATTCTATCAGATCATAATGGACTGAAGTTAGAAATAAATGAAAGAGTAAAACACAGAAACTATTCGAACATCTGGAGATTAAACGATATGCTATTATATGATGAATGGATAACAGAAGATATTAGGAAGGAAACTAAAAAATTCTTAGAGGTAAATGAGAACAAAGAAACATCATATCAAAATATTTGTGACATTATGAAAGCAGTACTTAGAGGGAAATTTATTTCATGGAGAGCATTTAATAAAAGAAGTAAAACTCAACAACTAAACGACCTAACACTACAGCTCAAAGCCCTAGAAAAAGAAGAACAGACCAGCACCAAAAGTACTAGAAGACAGGAAAGAGTTAAACTCAGAGCTGAAATCGACGAAATTGAAACAAAAGAAACAATACAAAAAATTGACAAAATAAATAGTTGGTTCTTCGAAAAAATAAACAAAATTGATAAACCTTTAGCCACACTAACAAAGAGAAGACGAGAGAAAACCCAAATCACTAAAATTCGGAATGAACAAGGAAATATCACAACAGACAGGAGTGAAATACAAAACATAATTAGAAGCTATTTTGAAAATCTATACTCCAACAAAATAGAAAATTTCGAAGACTTCAACAGGTTTCTAGAAACATATGAATTGCCTAAACTGAACGAGGAGGACATACACAATTTAAATAAACCAATTTCAAGTACTGAAATTGAAGAAGTCATAAAAAGCCAACCAACAAAGAAAAGTCCAGGACCAGATGGGTTCTCAGCCGAGTTCTACAAAATCTTTAAAGAAGAGCTTATTCCAATACTTCTCAAAGTATTCCATAAAATAGAAGAGGAGGGAACCCTCCCAAACTCATTCTATGAAGCCAATATCACACTGATACCTAAACCAGACAGAGACTCATCAAGGAAAGAAAATTTCAGACCAATATCCTTAATGAACATCGACGCAAAAATTCTCAACAAAATTTTAGCAAATTGCATACAAAAACATATTAAAAAGATAGTGCACCATGATCAAGTGGGTTTCACCCCAGGGATGCAAGGTTGGTTCAACATCAGGAAATCAATAAATGTAATTCACGATATCAATAGACTTAATGTCAAGAATCACATGATTATTTCAATGGATGCAGAAAAAGCATTTGATAAAATACAGCACCCCTTCATGCTTAAAACACTAGAAAAAATAGGGATAGTGGGAACATTCCTTAACATTGTAAAGGCCATTTATGCTAAGCCCATGGCTAATATCATTCTAAATGGTGAAAAACTGAAAGCATTCCCGCTAAAAACTGGAACAAGGCAGGGATGCCCTCTTTCACCACTTCTATTCAACATCATTCTTGAGACTCTAGCCAGAGCAATTGGACAAGCCAAAGAAATTAAAGGGATACGAATTGGAAAAGAAGAACTCAAACTATCCCTGTTCGCTGATGACATGATTATATATTTAGAGGAACCTGGAAATTCCACCAGAAAACTCTTAGAACTCATGAGTGAATTTAGTAAAGTAGCTGGTTACTAGATCAATGCTCATAAATCCAATGCATTTTTATACATAAGTGATGAAGCTTCAGAAAGAGAAATTAGGAAAACTACCCCATTCACAATTGCCTCGAAAAAAATAAAATACTTGGGAATCAATCTCATAAAAGAGGTGAAAGACCTCTACAATGAGAACTATACAACACTAAGGAAAGAAATTAAAGAACACCTTAGAAGATGGAAAGATCTTCCATGTTCTTAGATAGGAAGAATTAATATTGTCAAAATGGCCATACTAAATAAAGTGCTATACAAATTCAATGCAATTCCAATTAAAATCCCAATGACGTACCTTACAGAAATAGAGCAAGCAATTATGAAATTCATCTGGAAGAATAAGAAACCCAGAATAGCTAAAGCAATCCTTAGCAGGAAGAGTGAAACAGGGGGTATTGCAATACCAGATCTTCAACTCTACTACTAAGCAATAGTAACAAAAACGGCATGGTATTGGTACCAAAATAGAAAGGTAGATCAATGGTACAGAATAGAGGACACGGACACAAACCCAAATAAATACAATTTTCTCATACTAGACAAAGGTGCCAAAAATATGCAATGGAGAAAAGATAGCCTCTTCAACAAATGGTGTTGGGAGAATTGGAAATCCATATGCAACAGAATGAAACTAAAATCATATCTCTCACCATGCACGAAACTAAACTCAAAATGGATTAAGGACCTCGGAATCAGACCAGAGACCCTGCAGATTATAGAAGAAAAAGTAGGTCCAAATCTTCACCTTGTTGGTCTAGGATCAGACTTCCTTAACAGGACTCCCATAGCACAAGAAATAAAAGCTAGAATAAACGACTGGGATAGTTTCAAACTAAAAAGCTTTCTCTCAGCAAAGGAAACTATCAGCAATGTGAAGAAAGAGCCTACAGAGTGGGAGAATATCTTTGCCAATCATACTCCAGTTAGAGCACTAATCTCCAGAATCTATAAAGAACTCAAAAAACTCTAGTCCAAGAATTCAAATAATCCAGTTGTCAAATGGGCCAAGGAAATGAATAGACACTTCACAGAAGAAGATCTACAAGCAATCAACAAACATATGGAAAAATGTTCAACATCTCTAGTAATAAGAGAAATGCAAATCAAAACCACCCTAAGATTCCATCTCACCCCAATTAGAATGGCAATTATCAAGAATACGAGCAACAACAGGTGTTGGCGAGGATGTGGGGAGAAAGGTACACTCATACATTGCTGGTGGGGCTGCAAATTAGTGCAGCCACTGTGGAAAGCAGTGTGGAGATTCCTTAGAAAACTTGGAATGGACCCTCCATTTGACCCAGCTATCCCACTCCTCGGCCTATACCCAAAGGACTTAAAATCAGCATACTACAGAGATACAGCCACATCAATGTTCATAGCTGCTCAATTCACAATAGCCAGACTGTGGAACCAAGCTAGATGCCCTTCAATTGATGAGTGGATAAAGAAACTGTGGTATATATATATACAATGGAATATTACTCAGCCATAAAGAATGATAAAATTATGGCATTTGCAGGCAAATGGAGGAAATTGGAGAATATTATGCTAAGTGAGATAAGCCAATCTCAAAAAGCCACAGGACGAATGATATCGCTAATAAGTGGATGATGACACATAATGTGGGAGGGAAGCGTTAGTGTTAGGGTTAGAGTTAGGGTTAGGGAGGGGGGCAAGTATGGAGGAAGGAAGCACTGTATAGAGGGAAAAGAGTGGTGGGAGGGGTGGGGGGAAGGGAAAAAATAACAGAATGAATCAAACAACATGACTCTATGTAAATTATGATTACACAAATTGTATGCCTTTACACCATGTACAGAGAAGCAACATGTATCCCATTTGTTTACAATAAAATAGAAAAAAGTATATCTAAACTAAATACAGATTTATACTATCATGTAGACTTAGAAAAAAAATAAAGCCCTGCAATTGGTATTAAAAAAAAAGAAACCAACTGAAGAAACCATAGAAATCAATAACACAATCAATAACCTTGACTTAATAGACATATATAGAATATTCCATCCATTAGCAAGAGGATTCACTTTCTTCTCAGCAGCACATGGAACTTTCTTGAAAATACACCATATGTTATGCCCCAAAACAGCCCTCAGGAAATGCAAAAAAAATAGATATACTGCCTTGTGTTCAAGCAGATAATAATGGACTGAGAGTAGAAATCAATGACAAAATAAAAAACAGAAATTTCTCCAACACCTGGAGACTAAATAATATGCTATTGAATGAAATATTAATAACAGAAAATATCAGGGAGAAGTTAAAAAAATTCTTAAAGGTCAATGAGAATGATGACACAACATATCAAATTCTCTGGGACACTATGAAAGCAGTACTAAGAGGACAATTCATTGCATGGAGCACATTCCAGAAAAGAATGAAAAGTCAACAACTAAATTACCTAATATTACAACTTAAAGCCCTAGAAAAAGAAGAACAGAATAACAGCAAAAGTAGTAGAAAACAGGAAATATTTAAAATCAGCTGAAATAAATGAAATTGAAACAAAAGAAAAAATTCAAAAAATTGAAGAAACAAAATGTTGGTTCTTTGAAAAAGTAAACAAAATACACAAACCCTTAGCCACACTAACAAGGAGAAGGAGAAAGAAAACTCAAATTACTAAAATTCATGATGACAGAGGAAATATCACAGCACATGCCACTGAGATACAGAACATAATGAGAACCTACTTTGAAAATCTTTACTACAAAAAACAGAAACTACTGAAGACATTGACAAATTTCTAGAGACATATGCTCCTCCCAAACTGAACTAGGAGGACATACATAATTTATACAGATCAATATCAAGCAATGAAATAGAAGAAGCCATTAAAAACCTATTATCCAAGAAAACCTTAGGACCAGATGGATTTGAAGCCAAGTTCTACAACACCTTCAAAGATCACATTCCAATACTTCTCAAAGTTTTCCAGAAGATAGAAAAGGAGGGTATCCTACCAAACTTATTCTATGAAGCTATTATCACCCTCATACCCAAACCAGGCAAAGACATATCAAAGAAAGAAAATTTTAGACCAATATCCCAGTGAATATAGATGCTAATATCCTTAACAAAATATTGGCAAACTATATCTAAAAACATAGTAAGAAAACCATACACCAGGACCAAGTGGGGTTCACCCCTGGAATGCAAGGATGGTTTAACATCCCTAAATCAATAAACATAATCCATCATGTCAATAGACTTAAGAATAAGAATCATATGGTTATTTCAATTGACTCAGAAAAAGCATTTGACAAAATACATCACCCCTTCATGCTCAAAGCACTAGAACAAATAGGGATAGTAGGAACATACCTGAATATTGTACAGGCTATTTATGCTAAGCCCATGGCCAACATCATTCTTAATGGAGAAAAACTGAAACCTTTCCCTTTAAAAATGGGAACAAGACACGGATGTCCTCTTTCAACATTTCTATTCAACATTTTCCTTGAAACTCTAGCCAGAGCAATTAGGCAGACTAAAGTATTTAAAGGGTTATGGAAAGGAAAAGAGGGACTTAAGCTGTCACTATTTGCTGATGACATGATTCTATATTTAGAGGATCCAAAAAACTCTTCTAGAAAATTTCTTGACATCATCAATGAATTCAGCTAAATAGTAGGCTACAAAATCAACAACCATAAATCTAAAGAATTTTTATGTACATGCAATGAAACATCTGAAAGGGAAATGCGGAAAACAACTCCATTTGCAATAGCCTCAAATAATAAAATACTTGGGTATCAATCTAACTAAAGAGGTAAAAGATCTCTACAATGAAAACTACAAAACATTGAAGAAAGAAATTGAGGAATACCTTAGAAGATGGAACAATCTCCCATGTTCTTGGATAGGCAGAATTAATATTGTCAAAATGGCCATACTACCAAAAGTGCTATACAGATTCAATGCAATTCCAATTAAAATGCCAATGATGTACCTTACAGAAATACAGCAAGCAATCATGAAATTCATCTGGAAGAATAAGAAACCCAGAATAGCTAAAGCAATCCTTAGCAGGAAGAATGAAACAGGGGATATCACAATGCCAGAACTTCAACTCTACTACAGAGCAATAATAACAAAAACGGCATGGTATTGATACCAAAATAGACAAGTAGGTCAACGGTACAGAATAGAGGACATGGACACAAACCCAAATAAATACAATTTTCTCATATTAGACAAAGGTGCCAAAAATATGCAATGGAGAAAAGAGAGCCTCTTCAGCAAATCATGCTGGGAAAACTGGAAATCCATATGCAACAGAAAGAAACTAAATCCCTATCTCTCACCCTGCAGAAAAATCAACTCACAACGGATCAAGGACCTTGAATTCAGACCAGAGACCCTACATCTTATAGAAGAAAAAGTAGGTCCAAATCTTCAACTTGTTGGTTTAGAATCAGACTTAACAGGACTCACATAGCACAAGAAATAAAAGCAAGACTCAATAACTGGGATTGATTCAAACTAAATAGCTTTCTCTCAGCAAAGGAAACTATCAGCAATGCAAAGTAAGATCCTACGGAGTGAGAGAATAACTTTGCCACTCATACTTCAGATAGATCACTAATTTCCAGAATATATAAAGAACTCAAAAAACACTACACAAAGAATCCAAATAACCCAATCAAATAAATGGGCTAAGGATGTGAACAGATGTTACACAGAAGATCTACAAGCAATCAACAAACATATGAGAAAATGTTCACCATCTTTAGTGATAAGAGAAATGCAAATCAAAACTACACTAAGATTCCATCTCATCCCAAGTAGAATGGCGATTATCAAGAATACGAGCAACAATAGGTGTTGGAGAGGATGGGGGGAAAAAAGGTACACTCATACATTGCTGGTGGGGCTGCAAATTGGTGCAGCCTCTCTGGAAAGCAGTGTGGAGATTCCTTAGAAAACTTAGAATGGAACCACCATTTGACCCAGCTATCCCACTCATCAGCCTATACCCAAAGGACTTAAAATCAGCATACTACAGAGATACAGCCACATCAATGTTCATAGCTGCTCAATTCACAATAGCCAGATTGTGGAACCAACCTAGATGTCCTTCAATTGATGAATGGATAAAAAACTGTGGTATATATATACAATGGAATATTGCTCATCATAAAGAATAATAAACCTATGGAATTTTCAGGCAAATTGATGAAATTGGAGAGGATCATGCTAAATGAGATAAGCCAATCTCAAAAAACCAAAGGATGAATGATCTCGCTGATAAGCAGATGATGACCCATAAGGGGGAGGTCGGAGGGGGGTAAGAATGGAGAATGGATGGAATGTATAGAGGGAAAAGAGGGGTTGGAGGGGTGGGGGGTAGGAAAAAGTAACAACGAATCAAACATCATTACCCTATGTAAATGTATGATTATGCAAATCGTATGCTGCTACTCCATGTACAAACAGAAATAACATATATCCCATTTGTTTCAATAAAAAAATCAAAATAAAAGGAAGAATGCATCTTTGAGATGTAGGATTATGAAGTGGTTGGTAGAAGGGAGGATGTGGTAAAGAAGGGTGTAAGGGTTAGGAACTACTGGGTGGATGGGAATAACTGCCTCGTTAATTTGATGGAGATCCTGGAGCAAGCTATAGGTTTCTGAGGGTTTATGTACTGACATATAGGGGTGTTACAAGGGGAGTCAGAAGGGATAAGAATTCCCTGAGTAAGCAACTGGTCTATAATGGGTGTAAGTCCTTTCCTGTGAATACAGGAAATTGGAAACTGGGGACGTGATGGAAACATAGCTTGAGGTTTCAGTTGGATAAGGACTGGCTTGTTGTGGGAAGCTATGACTGGCTTGGAGGTGTCCCAGACTTGGAGGTCAATGGTAGGGTATGTGGTTTGGGGGCACTAGAAAATGAACGAAACATAGGTAGAAGAAGGTGAGCACTAGCAGTGTGCCTGGGAAGGAGCTGTAGGGTGGTTTCCAAGGGTTGGAGAACATCGCTTCCTAGGAGGGGCATGGATAGGAGGGAATAACTAGGAATGGGTATGTAAAAGGATGTACCTCTAGTGCAAAGGCTAATTTAGCCTTGTTCTCATTCTGCTTGGGAAGGAGGGTTTTTCATCAATATCCATAACTGAAACCTGGGAAGGAAATAAAGGCTTAGAGTGGGCAGGAAAGACAGAATAGGTGGCCCCCGTGTCCACAAGAAAAATTATGGACTTACCCTTTATCTGGAGCTTTCACTTTGGGCCTGGCTAGGATTATAGGAGTTCTCAAGTTTGGGCTCCTTCAGTCTTCTGTGAATCCTAAAATCTCATTGGAAGGGATTGCCTGGCTGGCCACACCTCTGTGTAGAGACACTGGAGAGAGACTGGCCATAGGGCAGTCACTCTTCCAGTGTCCTGCTTGTTTGCAGGTGGGACATGGCCTGGTGGGGGGCCGTGGGTTTGGACACTGAAGAGCCACTGACCTTTACGTTTGCACTTGAAGCAGGCCCCTTGCGGAGAGGATTGCTGGCTCCCCTTTGGAGCTCTCACTGCAGTCACAGACTGCAGGGCAGCTTCCAAGGCTTGGGATTGGAGTGTCATCTTTTTCTGTAAACGAGATTGCCTGGCTAATTCAGCTAATTTTTTGGGTATTACAGACTTTAAAGGCCATTTTCATTAGAACTCGGATAGGGGTTTTAGGACACTCCTCAGCTCGCTTGAGCTTTTTTCTTATATTAGGGGCTGATTGAAAAATGAAATAGGTTGCTAGCACTGTAGCCCCAGAAGGAGATTCAGGGTCCAATTTAGTATATCTAGTAAGGGCCTCTGTAAGGCAGTTAAGAAGCAGAGCTGGATTCTCATCTGGATTCTTGATAATTTCCCTCAGTTTATCAAAGTGTACCACCTTATTGGAGACTGCTTGCATGCCTGTTACAAGGTATTGGACCATGCGAGCATAGTAACGGTGGCCTTGCTGGCCTTTCTGATAGTTCCAGTATGGTTCAGTTATTGGAACCTGCCCCTGTGGGTGAAGTTATGTCCATTAAATGGGCTTGGTTAGCATGGTCCTGTGCTGCCTGTTGGATACTGGGAGTGGAAGAAAGGATATTAAGACTATAAGTGTGGGAAAGATACTTAAATTTCTTAATGTAAGTAGAGGAATCAGCAGAGAAAGAACCTAAAAGAGAAGGGAACTTAGATTCACATAACCCTTTTGCACTAGCTATTTCCTGGAGAGAATAAAGAAGCTCTGGGTTAGGCAGTGGGAGAATCTGATAAAGTTGCATGTTATTGCTGACGGGAGGAGGGAATAGACTAGGCAGAGAGGTGTTCTAAAGGAGGAGGTGGAAGGGGAAGTGGGAGGGCTCTGAGAAGGAAGCAGGGCGAGTTTTCAGCTGGAGGAGGACAGGAAGAGGAGGTGGAGATCTGTTTAGACCATGGAGGCGGTAGGGGTTTGGAACCGCTTGGGGAGGAGAATGTGTGTGGTGGAGCAGGCAGAAGAAGGGGTGGGGTGAGTGCCAAATTTAAAAAGAATGCTACTGAATTGTCGTGAGTGCCTTTTGGTGGCCATCTTGAGATCTAAAACATACTGAGGCTTGAATGAAAATCTAGCCGCCTACAGCTTAAGAATTTGGAAAGTCCCTTTGAAAAGTTTAGTAAAATTACAGTGGATACACCCCAAAAGGATTTTGGGGTCTAATGAGCTCCTGGTATTTCCCATTAGCCATCCAATTTTACCCAGAGAGGTATACAGAAGCAGAAGAGGCATCCCAGTTCTGGCTTTCATACACTGGGAAGACAGTGGGTGGGCCAAAATTTGAGATGTCTCTCAACTCTTGGGGACCTAAGACAGACAAGGAGCCTAACTGGAAGCCCAGACGTCTCTATGATGACCAGGGCTGGATGGACAGAGAGGGTCTATGGCATGCCAATGGAATAGAACCCTCCACAGAATGGAAGGGAAATTGGAGTGGAAAATGGGAAAAAAAGATAACCAAGGGAACTTGCTGCACTTTGAAGCAGGTTGGAGCAGAACAAAGTAGAGCTGAGTGGGTCAGGATGAAACCTCCTGGTTCTTCTGAGGAGGGGTGGGTCTCAACCCCAAGACATGGGGAAGCCTGAAAACACCCTCCCAGGATCAAATGTAAGCTTGGCGGGTCTAGGTGGCGCCAGGCAGGCACAGTTAGAGCCAAATAAAATGAGACAGAAAGTGGCCAAAGCAAGCTTTATCGGAATTTGGCTCTCAGGGGAAATTCCCAGATCTCCAGGGGTATAGGGTCCCGGAGAAAATTGCACATGGCCCTGGCGGTCCAGGGTTTTTATAGACTGGGATGGGAGGGGGTCCTGTTGAGTGACAAGTGAGTGTGAAGGTCAGTAGAACTTTCCATCCGCCTTGCTGCAAACTTTCTGGTCATATTTGGTGGGCTGGTCTTTGTTCCGGCTGCTAAGGTTTACCCGTACAGTCGCCAAATTTCCAACCTAACAACTGCAACCTGGTGCACAGTGCCTATCTGGAGAAGTTGCTGGAAAAAGATGAGCATGGCATAGTCATGTGTGAGATGTAATCTCTGATGTAATGAGAGTTGAAAGATGATAAGGAACACATAATCTTAAGTCATGCAGGTGACTGGGGAAGCAGTGATCCCTTTGACTGCAGCTGAGGGATGAAAGGTGTCAATGGAAATTGCTTGCAGGTGAAACTAGTAGATCTTGAACAGTGTCGATTTCACTGAATAAGAGAGGAGAACAAGTAGTTTGAGAAGACAGAAGTTTGGAACTCTCAGAAGTATTTTTTTCCCATCCAAATCCCGTGGTTCTTGGGATTTGAACTCTGCCCTTTCTGCTTGCAAAGCCAGTGCCCAAGGGATAAGCTATATCTTCAGCACACGAAGAGCTCCTTTAAGGAACATGACTTGATCCCCTGAGGTTCTGTGTCTGTGAAGTTCTATGTAGAGAATCAACCCTGGACAAAGCCAATCCATGACTAAGGAATTCTTAATTCTCCTTTTCACAACAATCTTGCAAATAACCTTTTTTGCATCTCAAGACCCACAATTTAGGGGTTTGTCCTGAGGGAAAGAAATATCCCCTCATTAGTTAAGGAGGAGACCAATTATAGCTGATCCTTGAGCAGAAATTTATATAACTGATCAGTGGAGAACAAGACACTAGAAGAGGCAGGACTATGTGGGTATTAGAATATGCTCAGGGAGATCCAAGATGGCGGTCTAGAGGGAGGCTGTGTTCCTTGTTGCTCTGCAACGCCAGATGCAAGCAGAGGATATCTATTTCTCGGTGAGGCAGTTTTTGCTGCTTATTGATCCCCTGCTCTTTACCCCATTTGTCTGCTGTGATCACCTGCAAGCTGCCAGCATATCGACGCCTTTTTTGAGAGCAGATTGCTCACTGTCAGGCATCTATCATCCGCCATTTGCATGCCTCTCGCCTGTCCATCACCTGCCTTACCCCTTTCCATCACCCAACGCTGGAGGTTCACCTCCTGATTATTCGACAGCTGCCAGCAGACTGACCGCAGACCACCAGTGGAGCACCAGCTGACTGCTGCTGCCTGGAAGTTCACTGTCACAGGACCTGCAGGTTTGATTACACGTGGCTGCCGCCATTTTGAGACAACAGCCAGGCCCGGTAGGACCCCTGGCCAGACTGACTGAGCCCCATCTCCAGGATCCCTCAGCCCGACCGATCACTCCCTGAATCTGAAGCCCTCACATCAACTGACTGCTCCCTGCCACCAGGACCCCCAGACCAACTGACTGTGCCCTATCACCAGAAACCCAGACCAACTGATTGCACCCAGCCTCCTGGATCCCACAATCACACCAAATGCACCCGACCTCCAGGACTACTGCTGGACCAACTGCATCCTGTTTCCAGGACCTCCAGCTGACCACGTCCACCCCTGAGCTGCAGCTTCCCATTTGCCAACACATTTGGAAGCCAGAGCAGCCATCTTGGATAATCCTAGAAGCCATAGCTCCGATCTTCGGGTGGGGCAAATCCCATCTTGTGACGACTGCTGGAGGCTTGAAGCCCATTGTCAGGTACATCTCACACATCAGGAGGTTTCATTAGTATATGACTGTTATAAAGTAGATTTTCTTTTTTTCTCCTTTTTAAAAAATTATTTAAGTTTTGATTACGTTTCTTGCTTTCTTTTCCTTCTGTTTACCTGTTCCCTCAGAGTCACTTTCTCCCTTATTTACATGATGTTATTGTCCCCATAGGGGCTATTTGGTCTAGGATTGCATAGTGTCTGATTTGGTACTGCTAATATTGATCTCCCCTTAAAGAAAGGGTTTTGGAAACCTATAGGGCCACTATAAGCCTATAGGGGGAAATTTGCAATACCGCAGATCTACAGCGCTAGAGGGAAAGATACATGAACAACATGAAAAAACAAGGGAAGAAAATGATCCAAACAAATCTAGATTCTATATTGACAAAATCCAATGCCAGTATGTTAGAAGAAATGTCATAAAAGGACTTCGGATTATACATGATTTAGATGATTCATGAAGCAAAGGATGAGATAAGAGAGCAAATGCAGGCAATGAATGATAATAACAATAAGCTGAAAGAGCACCTGCAGGAAGCAAAAGATCATTTCACAAAAGAGATAGAGATTCTAAAAAAAAAAAAAAAAAAAAGAAAACAAACGGAAATCCTTGAAATGAAGGAGACAATTAACCAAATGACATACTCAATGGAAAGCATCACCAACAGACTAGACCACTAGGAAGACAGAACCTCAGACAATGAAGACAAAATATTTAATCTTGAAAATAAAGTCGCCCAAACAGAGAAGATGGTAAGAAATCATGAACAGAATCTCCAAGAACTATGGGACATCATGAAAAGACCAAATTTAAGAATTATTGGGATTGAGGAAGGCACAGAGATACAAACCAAAGGAATGAACAACCTATTCAATGAAATAATATCAGAAAATTTCCCGAGCCTGAAGAATGAAATGGAAAATCAAATACAAGAGGCTTACAGAACACCAAATGCACAGAATCACAACAGATCCACACCAAGGCACATTGTAATGAAAATGCCTAACATTCAAAATAAAGATGGGATTTTGAAGACCGCGAGAGAAAAGCATCAGATTACATATAGGGGGAGACCAATACGGATAGCAGCCGACTTCTCAACCCAGACTCTAAAAGATAGAAGGGCCTGGACCAACATATTTCAAGCTCTGAAAGAACATGGTTGCCAACCAAGAATCCTATACCCAGCAAAACTAACCTTCAGATTTGAAGATGAAATAAAATCCTTCCATGATAAACAAAGTTAAAAGAATTTACAAATAGAAAGCCTGCACTACAGAATGTTCTCAACAAAATATTCCATGAGGAGGAAATGAAAAACATCAATGTAGGTCAGCAAAGGGAGGAACTACCTTAGAGAAAAACCACTCAAAGGAGAAACCAAGCCAACTTAAAAACCAAAAATAAGCCAAATGACTGGGAATACAAATCATTTCTCAATAATAACCCTGAACGTTAATGGCCTAAACTCATCAATCAAAAGACATAGACTGGCAGAATGGATTAAAAAGAAAGACCCAACAATATGCTGCCTGCAAGAGACTCATCTCATAGAAAAAGACATCCACAGATTAAAGGTGAAAGGATGGGAAAAAACCTACCACGCACATGGACCCAGTAAAAAAGCGGGGGTTTCCATCCTTATATCAGATAAAATGGACTTCAAGCCAAAGTTAGTCAGAAGGGATAAAGAAGGACATTTCATACTGCTTAAGGGAACCATAAATCAGGAAGACATAATGATAGTAAATATTTATGCCCCAAGCAATGGTGCTTCCCTGTATATCAAACAAATCCTTCTCAATTTCAAGAATCACATAGACCACAACAGAATAATTCCGGGTGACTTTAATGCACTGCTGTCACCACTAGATAGATCTTCCAAAGAAAATCTAACCAAAGAAACCATAGAACTAAATAACACAATCAATAACCTAGACTTAATAGACATATATAGAATATTCCATCCATCAACGAGCGGATACACGTTCTTCTCAGCAGCACATGGAACCTTCTCGAAAATTGTTCTATCGTTCATAATGGACTGAGAAGAAATCAATGACAAAGTAAAAAAAGGAAATTACTCCAACACTTGTAGACTAAATAATATGCTACAGAATGAAACATGGATAACAAAAAACATCAGGGAGGAGATTAAAAAAAATTTGAGGTCAATGAGAATGATGATACAACATATCAAAATCTCTGGTGACACTATGAAAGCGGTACTAAGAGGACAATTCATTGCATGGAGCGCATTCAAGGAAAGAATGAAAAGTCAACAATTAAATGACCTAACATTACAGCTCAAAGCCCTAGAAAAAGAAGAACAGAATGACAGGAAAAGTAGTAGAAGACAGGAAATAATTAAAATCAGAGCTGAAATCAATGAAATTGAAACAAAAGACTATTCAAAAAATTGACATAACAAAAAGTTGGTTCTTTGAGAAAGTAAACAAAATAGATAAACCCTTAGCCACACTAATGAAGAGAAGGAGAGAGAAGACTCAAATTACTAAAATACGTAATGCAAAAGGGAATATCACAACAGACACCACTGAGATATAGAACATAATGAGAAGCTACTTTGAAAATCTGTATTCCAACAAAATAGAAAGTACCGAAGACATTGACAAATTTCTAGACATTTGCTCCTCCCAAACTGAACCAGGAGACCATACACGATTTAAACAGATCAATATCAAGTAATGAAATAGAAGAAGCCATTAAAAATCTACCATCCAAGAAAAGCCCAGGACCAGACGGATTCTCAGCTGAGTTCTACAAGTCCTTCAAAGGAGAACTCATTCCAATACTTCTCAAAGTATTCCAGGAAATAGAAAAGGAGGGTAACCTACCGAATTCATTCCATGAAGCTAATATCGCCCGAATACCCAAACCAGGAAAAGACATATCAAGGAAAGAAAATTTTAGACCAATATCCTTGATGAATATAGATGCTAAGATCCTTAACAAAATATTGGCAAACCGTATCCAAAAACATATTAAGAAAATTGTGCACCACTATCAAGTGGGGTTCATTCCCGGAATGCAAGGATGGTTTAACATCCGTAAATCAATCAACGTAATCCATCATGCCAATAGACTTAAAGATAAGAATCATATGGTTATTTCAATTGACACAGAAAAAGCATTTGACAATATACAGCACCCCTTCATGCTGAAAACACTAGAAAAAATAGGGGTAGTAGGAACATAACTCAACATTGTAAAGGCTATTTATGCTAAACCCATGGCCAACATCATTCTTAATGGAGAAAAACTGAAACCATTCCCTTTAAAAACGGGAACAAGACAGGGATGTCCTCTTTCACCACTTCTATTCAACATTGTCCTCGAAACTCTAGCCACAGCAATTAGGCAGACTAAAGAAATTAAAAGGATACAAATAGGAAAAGAGGAACTTAAGCTGTCACTATTTGCGGATGACATGATTCTATATTTAGAGGATCCAAAAACCTCCTCCAGAAAACTTCTACACCTCATCAATGAATTAAGCAAAATAGCAGGCAATAAAATCAACACGAGTAAATCTATAGCATTTTTATATGCAAGTGATGAAACAGCTGAAAGGGAAATGTGGAAAACAACTCCACTTGCAATCGCCTCAAAAAAAATAAAATAAAATACTTGGGTATCAATCTAACTAAAGAGGTAAAAGATCTCTACAATGAAAACTGCAAAACCCTGAAGAAAGAAATTAAGGAAGACCTTAGAAGATGGAACGATCTCCCATGTTCTTGGATAGGCAGAATTAATATTGTCAAAATGGCCATATTACCAAAAGTACTATACAGATTCAATGCAATTCCAATTAAAATCCCAATGATGTACCTCACAGAAATAGAGCAAGCAATCATGAAATTCATCTGGAAGAATAAGAAACCCAGAATAGCTAAAGCAATCCTTACCAGGAAGAATGACACAGGGGGCATCACATTACCAGAACTTCAACTCTACTACAAAGCATAGTAACAAAAACAGCATGGTATTGGCACCAAAATAGACAGGTTGATCAATGGAACAGAATAGAGGACACGGCCACAAACCCAAATAAATGCAATTTTCTAATACTAGAGAAAGGTGCCAAAAATATGCCACCGAGAAACGATAGCCTCTTCAACAAATGGTGCTGGGAAAACTGGAAATCCATATGCAACAGAATGAAACTAAACCCCTATCTCTCACCCTGCACAAAACTCAACTCACAATGGATCAAGGACCTTGAAATCAGAACAGAGACCCTGCATCTTATAGAAGAAAAAGTAGGTCCAAATCTTCACCTTGTTGGCTTAGGATCAGACTTCCTTAACAGGACCCCCATAGCACAAGAAATAAAAGCAAGAATCAATAACTGGGATAGATTCATACTAAATAGCTTTCTCTCAGCAAAGGAAACTATCAGCAATGCGAAGAGAGAGCCTACGGAGTGGGAGAATATCTTTGCCACTCATATTTCAGATAGAACACTAATTTCCAGAATATATAAAGAACTCAAATAAATCTACACTAAGAATACAAATAACCCAATCAACAAAGGGGCTAAGGAAATGAATAGACACTTCACAGAAGAAGATGTACAAGCAATCAACAGATATATGAAAAAATATTCAACATCTTTAGTAATAAGAGAAATTCAAATCAAAAGTACACTAAGATTCCATCTCACCCCAATTAGAATGGCGATTATCAAGAACACAAGCAACAATAGGTGTTGGAGAGGTTGTGGGGAAAAATGTACACTCATACATTGCTGGTGGGACTGCAAATAAGTGCAGCCACTCTGTAAAGCAGTGTGGAAATTCCTTAGAAAACTGGGAGTGGACCTACCACTTGACCCAGTTATCCCACTCCTCGTCCTATACCCAAAGGACTTAAAATCAGCATACTACAGAGATACAGCCACATCAATGTTCATAGCGGCTCAATTCCCAATAGCCAGACTATGGAACCAACCTAGATGCCCTTCAATTGATGAATGGATAAAGAAACTGTGGTATATATATATAAATATATATATATACAATGGAATATTACTCATCTATAAAGAATAATAAAATTATGGCATTTGCAGGCAAATGGATGAAATTGGAGAATATCATGTTAAGTGAGATAAGCCAATCTCAAAAATCCAAAAGAAGAATGATCTCACTGATAAGCGGATGATGACACTTAATGGGGGGTGGGAGTGGGAGAAGAATGGAGGAAGGAGGGACAGTATAGAGGGAAAAGAGAGGTGGGAGGGGTGGGGGGAAGGAAAAAATAATGGAATGAATCAAACATTACTCTATGTAAATTTATGAATATGCAAATGGTATCCTGTTACTCCATGTATAAACAGAAACAATATGTATCCCATTTGTTTACAATAAAAATGAATAAAAAAAATAATATGCTCAGGTTGCTATTATGAAAGAAGATTTTGGGGATCATTCACCATTGCAACCCCAGCCATCATATTCACAATCTACCAAAAACTTCCAGGAATTTTTTTTCATTATCCTTTTGGCATTTTACATTGGAAAATTCTAAGCAACAGAGTGCAATGCAAATAGCACAAGCCATTTGTGGTTGTGGATCTTGCCTATCATCTGAGTAGGAGTGAGGTAAAAGAATGCGTTTCTCCTGGGTAAGGGCAGTTTCCTTCAATGAGGGATTTCCTCATCAACTTAGCCAGAAGATGTCAAGAAATATAAACAGACAAACTCAAGTGGTGATAGCTCTAGATTCTCGGTCCCCAGGACCCATATTTGCTTGCAGCAGGAAACATTCCTCATCCAATTTCAATCTACCTCTCGGTATGATTGTGGCTTTTACTGTCAACATTTTTTGGAATACGATAAGGACTGAAATTCATATCCCTGATTTGTCAATGATTCAGTTGCATTCAGTTGCAATGAGGACGATTCCTCAATTGGTAACCAATGTTCCTTTGACATGAGAGCAAAAATGGGAGAGCTCCTGCAACCCAGGTGGAAGGGGAAGGCATCAGGCTTGTAGGGTGGGAATCACTCAGGGATTCCAGGCTCCAATTGAAGAACAGTTGGTTTCAAACCCAGAGGATTATTCCGGACCTTGTGCAACATGGAATTTGAGGAGTGGCTCCGATTACCTGGCATCCAAACCACAGAATGCACTTGAGGTCACAGAGGAAAGGCCTGACAGCACGATGGCATCATGGATCCCATGACAACCAGAGAAGTTTCCACTCCTGGCCACTTCAGACCAAGATTGAAAACAAGCTCCAGCTCAGTTATGATGGTCAGAGGCAAGGAGAAGGGAGTGAGTGCCAGGAACTGAGGTTTTCCAAAACATGATTGTAACCTCTTCGGCCAGGAGAGCACAGCCTCGTGGTCCGTGGATCCCTGCAGGACTAGGCAGGCAAAGGTACTCCTCTAAAGCCTGACAGCTCACACTAAGCTGCAATACGGATAGTTGTCACTACATTTGTTGGGCCGCACTGGTCATCATGACAGTAGACAATTATTCCCCACAAATTCCAGTGGGCCTGGATGGGTGGAGGTGTGCTTGGGGACACGTGGATCACCAGACTGAGCACCTGCTCCAGTGCTATTTCCTTCCAAACTCATTCCTCCAGCACTGGGCACACCCAGAATATCCTAGTCAGAAAAATAGCCTCAGGCAATAGCAACCACACAGAGTCATGACTAGTGAGAGCTCAGGGCAGTGGAGCATGCAGTGAGCATGGTGTCTTAGGTGACCTTTGAATTGGGATACTTGACACCCAATCCTGAGTGTTTCTCCTCTTTTTCTAGAAATTTCAGCCAGGTGATAGCTGGAAACTTGGAAGTGGATCTTCTAGGTGAAGGTGGGTGCATCTTCTGAAGGCTAATATGCAGTCCTGGGAGCATGTTGTACTGAGGATAGGATGGTGCTGACTGGCCAGTAGAGACACTCTGTGCTCACTACAGCTGCAAGGCCACACCTCCTTGGCTCTGGCCTTACAACTAGGCTGCACTCAGAAATTTACCTGTTTGGAAATTCCAGGACCTCCTACACTCACCTCCAGATGTAGGCCAGATAGATGGCCTATCTGTGATTACACATGTGTTCATTCTCTTGAGCAGACTAGAGCCTACCTGGCATAAAGCCCTGTGGAGTATTTTTATGGGTCCTCTTAGCAGCCCCAGGAGGATGCCACCTACAAGTCAGTGGATCATAAGAGAGCCTGCTGATGGCATGAGTACACAGCATCACATGGCATAACTCCAGATAGGAACATGCACCGTGCTGAAAGGGAAATGATGAAAAGCTTCCAAGATGAATATTCATAGAGGGAGGGCAAGCACATTTTGTTGGTACACAAGGCAGAAGGATGTTGGTGCTGAAAGCCTTCTTCAATTAATACACATTCTAATATATGTCTCTACATGTGTTCTGTTCCTTTTAACACTGCAGCTCCAGTGATAGTGGTAGAGTAGGTGGTAAATCCCCCTGTTTCTCCTGAATGCTATCAGCACTAACTAACATGGATTCAGACCCAAATCCTACCACTTTTCATCAAGTCATAATCAAGTGAAAGCATAGGAAAACTGACTAGGAAAATCAGGGCCAGGGGCAGCTGTCTTATGCCTTCACATGTTGGTTTTTCAGTAGGCCTTGTATTTCACATGGAAAGTGTTCAGGTGTGGCAGTCTCCTTCATTGGTTGTATGGGATTGTGTCCAAAAAGCCTGGAAATTGGCAAGGGTCATTTTGAATTTCCTTCCACTGCAACCTGATGCACATTGCTTTTCTGGAGAAGTTGCTTGAATGAGATGGGCATAGCATAGTCATGTGTGAGATGAAACGTCTGAACTAAAGAGAGTTGAAAGCTGTGAAGGAACACATACTCTTAAGCATGGAGGTGACAGGAGAAGTAGTGCTCCCTTTGGGTGGAGCTGTGGGCTGAGAGGTGTCAATGGAAATTGCTTGCAGGTGAAACTAGTAGATCTTGAATAGTGTCAATTTTGCTGAAAAACAGAGGAGAACAAACCAATAGTTTGAGTGAATGGAAGTGTGGAACCCTCAGAAGTGCTTTTTCTTGTTTCCTCCCCCACAAATCACACTGTGCTGGGGATATGAATCCCAGCCTTTCTGCTTGCAAATCCAGTGCCCTAGGGGATGGACAATATCCTCAGCACAGGAAGAGTTCCTTTAAGGTACATGACTTGATCCCCTGAGGTTCTGTCTCTGTGAAGTTCTATGCAGAGAATCAACCCTAGACAAAGCTAATCAATGACCAAGGAATTCTTAATTCTCCTTTTAACAACAATCTTGCAAATAACCATTTATGCATCTCCAAACCCATAATCTAAGGTTTTGTCCTGAGGGAAAGAAATATCCCCTCTTTACTTGAGGAGGAAACCGGTTATAACTGATCCCAGAGCAGAAATTTATATCACTGATCCACGGAGAACAGGGCATGAGGAGAGGAAAATCCATGTGGGTATTAGAATGTGCTCATTTTTCTAGTGTGAAAGGAGATTTTGGGGATCATTCGCCATTGCATCCACATCCATTTCATTCACAATCTACTGACAAAATTCTTGATTTTTTTTTTCTTTTTGTTTCCTTTTGGTATTTTACTTTGGAAAATTCTAAGCAACAGAGTGATGTGAATAATGCACAAGCCAGTGATGGTTCTGGATCTTGCATATCATGTGAGGTAGTGTGAGGTAGAGGAAGGCGTTCCTCCTGGGAAAGGCTGGTTTCCTTCAATGAGGGAATGCCTCATCAGCTTAGCAAGAAGATGTCGGAAATATAAACAGGAAAAGTTAAGTGGTGATGGCTCTCGGGGTCTGGGTTCCCAAGACTCATATTTGATGGCAGAAAGGAAACATTCCACATCCAATTTCAATCTTCCTCTTGGTATGTTTGTAGCTTTTACTGTCAAGATTTGTTAGAGTAGGAAAAGGGCTGAAATTCATACTCCTGATCTCTCAATGATTCAGTTGCATTCAGTTGCACTGAATGCAATGCCTCACTTGGTTACCAGTGCTGCTGTGACATGAGAGCAAAAATGGGAGAGCTCTTTTTATCCAGGTGGAAGGGGCAGGCATCACGTAGGACAGGTGGGAAAGGCTCAGGGATTCCTGGCTCCAGTTGGAGAACAGTTGGTTTCTCCCCCAAAAGGGTTTATCTGAGCCTTGTTCAACATGAGTTTGAGGAGTGGCTCACATGACCTGGTGGCCGCACTGCAGATTCCGCCTGAGGTCACAGAGGAAATGCCTGTCAGCATGATGGCATCACGGTTCTCATGGCAACCAGAGAAGCTTTTGTTCCTGGTCACTTCAGACCAAGATTGAAAACAAGGACCAGCTGAGTTGTGATGGTTACATGCGAAAAGAAGGGAGTGAGTGCCAGGGAACTGAGGTTTTCCCAAATGTAATTCTAACCTCTTAGACCAGGAGAGCACAGCCCTGTGGTCTGTTGTTCCCTGATTACCAGGCAGGACAAGGTACTCCTCTGAAGCCTGACAGCTCACACTACGCTGCAAGACTGCTAGGTGTCACTGCACTCTTTTGGCCACACTGGGCTTCATGACCGCAGGCAATTATCCCCCACCAGTTCCAGTGGGCCTGGTTGGGTGGATGTGTGCTTGGGGACACGTGGATCACCAAGCTCAACTAGGCTGCACTCAGAAATTTACCTGCTTAGAAATTCCAGGGCCACCTACACTCACCTTGAGATGCAGAAATGTGTGGTCTATCTGTGTTCACACATGGGTTCATCTCTTCAACACAATAGAGACTGCTTGGCACAAGAGCCTGTGGAAAATTTCTAACAGTCCTCTTAGCAGCCCAAAGATGATGCCGACTACAAGCAAGTGGATCATATAAGAGCCTGCTGATGGCATGAGGAACACAGGGTCACATGGCATAGCTCCAGATAGGAACATGCACCATGCTGAAAGAGCTATGATGAAAAGCTTCCAAGATGAATATTCAAAGGGGGAAGAAGGATATTTTGAGGGCACAGAAAGCAGAAAGTTTTGTTGCTGAATGCCTTCTTCAATTAAGGGACATTCTAATACTAGTCAGTGATCATGGTCTACCCTCAAATTCCATGACACGTCTTTGGGTTCAACATACTCTACAAATACAGAAAGTAGTACTTGCCAATTCACTCTGTAAACAACCATAATTACAGAACCTAATTCCGCTTGCACATACCGCAAAACCCTTGCAGTGGTGGGGATTGACCAATGACTTGGCATGTGATAATAAGCACACAGTACCACTGAGCTACATCTGCAGCCCTGTTGTATATAAATAGCCATAAATGTATGTGCATTGTTACCTCTATGTGGTTACAATATGTCACTTGTCTACTTAAATTTTTGTTTTGTTTTATTTTATTTATGTTGAGACAGGGTCTTGCTAAGTTGCTGGGTCTGGTCTCTAAATTGTTATTTCCTTGCCTTATCCTCAAAATTTGCTGAGAGTGGCTGGGGATGTAGTTCAGTTGGTAGAGTGTTTGCCTCACAAGCACAAGGCCCTGGGTTCAATCCCCAGTACCACCAAAAAAAAAAAAAAAGTTGCTGAGATTACAGGTATGTTCCACTGTGCCTAGGTCATTTTAATTGGGCTGTTCTTAATTAATTATTGAATTATGGGTATTCTTTATGGGTTTTGAATGTAAAACTTGTGAGCTGCACTCACAATCTCAATACTTAAATTGGCATGTTGCCTACATCTTATTTTTTCTTCAGTGATTACAAGATGTCTATTGAGCCTATCTCAACTTAATTATTTTCCTGTCATGTACATAAGAAAAAAAATTGTACAAAATTTTCTTCCTGTGTTTCCTTTCTTTGTGAAAGGTATTTTTTTTCTTTCCAAATTACTCAATGCAGAAAATTGAATGTCAGTTTTCTTCTCTGTACTTTTACATATGCTCATTTGCATGGCTTACATGTCCAAAAGAATCAAAATCATACTTTGTAATATTTTTCTTCTCTCCCTTTTTCTTTCTCACAGTTCACCTATTTGCCTCCCCAATTCTTCAGTACCTTGATTTTTCATAATATGCACTGGATGTTTTTAGGGATGACAGTTGTCATAAAGTTAGAAGGAAAAACTTTTAGGAATAAAAGAAAAAATATTAATTGTATTCTACAAGATTATCCAACAGCTAAAATAATAAATTAATTTAAAATGTATTTATCTCAGGCTTATTTTTGTGGAATGCTTTAATCCCTAGAATCAGATAAAATACTTTTGACATGCATACAATAGCTGTAATATACATACTATGTGCCACTATGCTTTATTTAAAAATTAAAAGCATGAAGAATAAGCCTTTTATGCTTTGTATGTAGTGTTTACCTCAATCTTAGTTGCAAAACTCTTTAATTTTTGACAGTAGCTATATTTATCTATTTCCTCTTTCCTTAGAGATACATTTATTATTCTAGACCCTGCACCAGCTCCTGAGGATACAGCAGTGCATAAGATACATTCCTTAATGGTTAAATTGATTTAAAATTAAATAAAATTTTCTGACTCCCTCAGTCTTCCAAGTTACTGGTAGAACAGGTACACAACACTGCAACTGCTGACAGTGGGTGACTATAATATTCACTCTTCCTAGTAGATCATCCACAAACAAACAAAAAAAAATCAACAAGGAAACAGCATTATATTTGGACTTAACATATGCAAAGTACTCCCACCAACAGCAACATAATACAGTCTTTTAATCAGCACAGGAAACATCCTCCAAAACAAATGATACATAGGACACAAAGAAAGACTTAATATTTTTGGGGAGTACTGCGGAATGAACACAGGGACACTCAACCACTGAGCCACATGCCCAGTCCACTTTGTGTTTTATTTAGAGATAGGATCTCACTGAATTGCCTAGTGCCTCAACATTGCTGAGGCTGGTTTTAAACTCATGATCCCCCTGCTTCAGACTCCTGAGTCAAAGGGATTACAAGCTCATGCCACCCCACCCATCAAGTGGTAATATATTTTAAAAAGTGAACAATTTCTTGCATGTGATAAAAAAGTGAAATAAAAGTAGAAGCCAACTGCAAGAGTAACTACAAAAATTATACAAACACACGGAGACTGACCAATACTCTGTAAATAACAATGGGTGTCAGTGAAGAAATCAAAGAGGGAATTAAAAAATTCTAAAATCAAATAAAAATTAAAGATCACATACCAGAACTTAAAAATACAAGAAAACCAGTACTAAGAGAAAAGCTTACAGCTATGAGTTTCTACATTTATAAAAGCAGAGAACTCAATAAAATTTAAGAGAAAAAAGAGAATAACCTAGTGATGCACACATTAAGGTCTTAGAAAAACATAAACAAAATTTAAAATCAGTAGAATTAAAGAAATAATAAAAGATCATGGCAGAAATAAACAAAGTGGAAACTAAAGAACAATATGCAAATCAATGAAACAAGAAACTGGTTATTTGAAAATGTAAAGAAAATTGATAAATCTTTAGCTAAAAAAGGATGAAAAACCCAAATAAATAAAATTAGAGTAAGGATCTATAAACACAATACTTGGGTTGAGTATTAGGTCCTCGAGAGTTAAAGAAGTCATGATGATTGTTTCATTTGTGATTTAATAGATTTTTTCCAGACAATAAAATCCCTGTAATTATGGTAAAAGTTAAAAAGCAAAGAAGACTACAGTAGATACACCTGTACAGGATCATCATCTCTAATTTATTATCTCTAACACATTATTAAGGATTTAAATTCATCTATAGGTAGTCATACATTAATCAAGTCCAGAAAAATACATATTAAAGTTTACATTATGTGAAAACTAAGTACACACAATATATCAGTAATCATATTTTACTCACATGTTCAGTCACCCATCTGCCTCTGAGCAAGTAAAACAAAATTCAAAAACCTGTCTGCATCTCAGCAATCATAATCACAAAACAGAGAACTATGTAGCTCATTTAAGGCAGAGAGACATTCCAAGTTTTTAAAAAAGCAAAAAAAAAAAAATTAATTACAAAAGACAGACTGAGGACTAGATAAAAATGAAATATTCCATTTCCAAAGCACATGATCAAACAGGAACATGATATAGTATCATAATACACACAAATGGGGAAAAAGTTGCAACTTGTGGCAGAGGTTATCCTAATGTATAAGGAGTATTTACAAATAAACATTTTTTTAAAGCAGAGGACATGTTATCAACAGAAATTTGGACTAATTTTTATAAAACCATTAATAGACATAAAATATCTTAAATCATGTAGTTACAAATATAAAAAATTAGAGAACTTTTGTACTTGTGAGATTGATGATTTTTTAAAAGTATTTGTCATTTTATTTACTAAATTAGTAGTAAACTCCTAAATTCCAATTCTGATGTACCAATTCTTCCACCTTCAATGAGATTTCCAGCAACTCTACCACAGTCTTCTTTGCTCCTCAACTTTTACCATCAAAGGATTCTTCAGTGTCTAAGAACAACCTATCCCATGCCCAAATGAGTCAGTTTTTTGACTCCTTTAACTCTTGATACCCTATTGCTTACACATCTGTCCTGTCTCTGAATCTTTACTTTCCTCCTCTCATCTGATCTTACTAGTTTTCTCATTTTCTGGTAAATGAATTCAATGTTGCTAATATTCTAGCATAAGAATTAGTAAACTTTTCCTACAAAAAAGTAATTTAGAATTTGCAGACCATAGCTTTTGTGTCACAATTACTAAACCTTACTACAGCTTTAAGGCAAAAGTAGCCATAGACAATATGTAAATGAAAGAGCAATGCTGTAGTTCAATGAAATTTTATTTGTGGATACTGAAATTGGAAGTTGATGTAATTACCATATCATAGAATATCTTTATATTGATGTTTTTTCCAACCACTGAAAAACACAACTACCATCCTTAGTTCACATGCTATACAAAAACAGGCATCAGGCCATGTGTGGCCTGTGGGTCATAACTGGCAGACACTTGCTGACATCACTTTCTTCCCAAACCAAACAGGTCCCATGAACACAGATTTCAGCTACCAACTCTTGCATTAGTCTCAACTTCTCATTCTTTCTATCTCACTCAATCTTCCAAACCCCTGATCCTGGACCAAGGCAATAATCTCTCATCTCTGTGAAGTGTTAGATAAGAAAGAAATCTTATTGTTTAGATTGGCACTCCTCAAGATTCATGGTCCTCATTGTCTTCTATTTTTCTCTCTTTTGATGCTGGGGACTGAACCCAGATATGCTTGGCCACTGAGCTACATTCCCAGTTCTTTTTAAGACAGGATCTAAGATGTATAGCCTGACTTTGACCTTGAGATCTTAGTTGGCTGTGGCCAACTAATTTGCTGGGATTTCAGGTGTGTGCCAATATGCTCAGCCATCTCTGTGCCCTTATTCATTTCTGGCTCCCTTCTCTAAATAAAACTCATTACCACCTTCTCCACTCTCTCAAGATGGATCTCTCCCATTCAGCAAAGGTCCTGCTTTATCCTCCAGAGATACATGAGTAAACAAAGACAACTACCTAGACTGCTGCCCTAACCCCACCTGAAAACAATGTACAACTAATCTGCATTCACCTCCACAAGCAAAGTGTAATGAGTTAAACTTTGGTTAGATTCCAAAAGACTTATTTTTTTTCATCTTTTACAGCTATATTTATTAGATGCCAGGAATGCAACCATGTATTTCACTAAAATGTATTAATTATTCATAAAAAATCCACAAGGCAGCTGGGGAATATAGCTCAGTGTTGAGGGTTTGCCCGCCCTGCACCAGATCTTGCATTTGCTAACCAGCACTACAAAAGAAAAAGTGAACAAAAAAACTAATTCTCATTTCATGAAGAAATTCAGATCTTGGCTTAAAATTTTGGTTCATGTCCAAAATCACACAACTGTATTCATACCTGAGCTCCATTATTCCACATTGCCAGCAGTGCATTGTCTGATGTGACCCTGCATCCCATTTCAAAACACCTCCAAACATCTCTTCACTGAGGTTCCCTTATCCTCTTTTCCACATACTTCCTCATACTTCCATGCCTTTTCATCCACTAAACCTCAACGTGGAAATCCATTGTTAACACAGATACCATTAATAAGTCCCTTTCTGCTAGGAAATTTTTCTAGAACCAACTCCAGAATACTTATAAACCTGTGTTAGTCTACTTGTACTGACATAACAAAATATCACAGACTGGGGGTGAGGCTTAACTAATGTATTTTCTTACATTACTGACAGAAGTCCAAATTAAGAAGCCATCAGGATCAATTTCTGGTGAGGTCTTCCTCCACAGCTTGAAAATGACCACAATCTTGCTGTGTCCTCAACTGACCTTGTTTGTACACATGTACTTCAAAGCATGACTGAACTCTCTGATATCTCTTTATGAAAGGGCACTTAATAATACCATTGGATCATGGCCCCAGGTTTCTGATGTTATTTTACTTTTCTGTTTCTTCAGAGAAACTCCAAAAACTGTCAAATGAGAAGTCAGTGTTTTAAAATATAATTTGAGTCCGCTGAAGTGTCATAAACACTTTGAGTTTATCTTCTATCACCTGTTCAAAAAGTGATTTTTCAGGTTTCCACTCAGTGTCCTTTTCAAGGTATATATGTGATGGCACAAGCTTATAATCCTAGCACCTTAGGAGCCTGAGGCAGGAGTAACTAGTTTGAGGCCAGTCTCAGCAATTTAGTGAGACTCTGTCTTAAAATTAAAAAAAAAAAAAATTAAATGGGCTAGGTATGGAGTTCAGTGTGTTAAAGGGTTCTTGGGCTCAATACCTTAACCAAAAAAAATAAATAAATAAATAAAATAAAAAAGGGAAAGTCTATGTATATCCTATTTCTTTAACATTTCTAGTTAATTTTATTTTTAGGCCTTAGAGTCTATGGAACTAATGAGATGTTTTCAGCTATACTGTTAGCTCCTGTCCCCAGGATAATTAAAACATTCTTTTGACATTCTGGGAATGTTGTCACCCACACAATATCAATTATTTGGAGGCTGAGGAACGAGGGTTTCAACTTGGAGGCCAGTCTGGACAATTTAACAATAACCAAATTTTAAAAAGAGAGTATAGCTAACTGGTAGAGCACTCCTGGGTTAAATTCCCAGTACAAAAATATTATTTCAAGGTATAACTCTAAATACTATTCACCTACTTATTTCTTTCACTTAGCAGAATACCTTAAAACAGATTATTCAAGACCCCTGCTAATGAGCAATTTAGTTTCCAAGTCATTTAAAATTATGAAGAGTGGAGGGCAGTTTGGCACATGCCTAAAATCCTGTGAGGTGGAAGGTTGATGCAGGGCAATCACAAGTTCACAGACTAATGGGTATTTTGGAAGAACTGCTTTATATAAGACAATGTCTTTAATTTTAAAAATAAATTAAAAAGGCTAAGGAGATACCTAGTGGCACAGCACCCATAAATTCACTTTTCAGTAGAGCAAAATCAATTAATTAAATTAAATATAAAGAAGAAAATATTTTATCGATGAAGAGAAAAAAAGTATTAAGGGGCTTACAATTTAGTTAGTAATACCACACTAAAATGTAAGAAGGAATGGAGGGGGAAAACTGGTAAGCTAAATGCTTCAAGGGTTCAAAATCAGAAGATGTTAATAAGGAATACAATAGGCAGACAGGATAAACTCCTGATACAAAGGTATTAACAAATTACAAAGTAGTAAAACTTGCAATTTTCAATAGTTTGAATAACACTGAAAATTGGGGAGCAATGAACTTGGCAGAGATATCTGAGTCCCCAATAAAGTTGGAAGAGTTGATATTTCAGTGTTCTCAGGCTAACCAGTAAAATTATTAACATGAAAATGTATAGACAGATAAGGAAACAATGAGCAGGAGGAAAGAGACTCAACAGATTCTCTTCTGAATTATTCATACAGTGTTAAACTACAGTAAATTTCAGAGAATACCAAATATTATAAACAGGTTTTTAAGTACTGTAAATATAAAGAATACAAAATACTGATAAAATGCCCAAGAGATTTTAAAAATGTGTTCAGAGTAACAACCTGAAAATAACTGAGGAATGTACACTAATCTTGTCCAAATCATTTCCTTGATCTATAAAACTCAGCTGGCATAAAGTTACATGAACTGTTTTTGATTCTGAATTCTTGTTACTTTATGGTGGAAATAGCAACAAAATGAGAGCTAGTGAAAAACAACACACTATATTACTGATGCTTGAACCCCATCATAAAACTTTGAAAGCATCTGCATGCATGAATTTTCCTGTGACCATAAATGCAAACAAATTACAGCACTTTAATATATGTGTAAAGAAAGTCAACAAAAATAATGACAAAGAAGAAAACCCTAAAATTACCTAGTTTATGTTTTCATTGAACAGAACTACTCACTGAAGGACATCCTGACAGAATTCATGGCTATAGCATCCTGGCTGATTTTAAACACATCATAAAATAAAAGCTATGAAAAGTGATTATTTTAGTGCTGTTTATAAAACAAGAACAAAAACCTTATGGTAAAATAATCCAAAGGAACTGTGCAATACTTCCTAAGGCTAATAAAAAAGAACCATTAATCTTATCACTCTATTTATAAGAAAAAAATACCCCAAAATTTGGTCCAGGACTATGACTCCCTTCGTACATTTAAAAATGTGAGAGGGTACAGAGCAGGAAAATGACCATGATCAGGTAATTGGAACAACAAAGGCAGGAGTGGACTCTAAGACAAAGGATCTACCAACACTTCACTTCCAAGAAGTTGTTTCTGGATGGCAGAGGGTTCAAAAGCTATAAACATGTACTTCAGTAAAAGCCTAGAACAGCAATTTGCTGCTGTGATTAAACCAGGGATTAGGTACAAAGAAAAAACTATTCTAGTTTCTGTACCAATGTCAACTGATGGATAATGTTCAGCAGATGTCACCAGAGACACTGCAGGAGAGAAGAGTTCTGCTTCTTTCTAGGGCACTGCTTGGCAGGGGTTACAGCACCAGGGTCCTGTTCTGCACCAGAGCCCACAGCTTCCTCTGCACCCTCCCTCCTGAGTCTAAAAGTCTGTAGAACAAGGTACTGCTGAAATACCTCCTATAAACATGTGTCTTTGGTACCAGTGAGTGTAATGTTCTAACAAATTTCATGAACACAATTTCTCTGCTGTCCAGTGAGTCATAGACAAGCCCTCTCTGATGAGGCCAGGATCTCAAACCCTGTGTGAGCTGTTTGCATGGTTACTCAATCACATCCCTACAAGCATAGAGTGCTCTGGCATCAATTATGATTATTTTTTATAACTCTCTTTACTTATTTCTAGGCAACGGCCTGTGATACTAATTCTTTACATTAAACATTCTCTTTTCTCATTACCATGTGACTTCCCTTTCCTCACTGGTCCCAGGGTAGCATAATCCTGAACACCACCAGAAAGACAGTAGTTGGCAATAGAATGATCTGAAAATAAAATATGATCCTTGCTAAGCCAAAGCATCCATGCTCCACTGAATTTGACTTTAACTGCTACATTACACAAATACTCCCTTTCTTTTGGAGAGAAAAAGGAAGTTTATCTTAGTTTCTTGGAAAAATTTTAAGCAATTATCAACAGATATCCTCTATTAGAAATTTATCCATTCTGATCTCAAAGAAGTCACATGCTAAAAGTGATTAAGGCTACTGAGGGCAACAGCTAATTAAATGATTTTGACTTGCCTTTCTTCATATATTTGCTTTTTCCCTTCTGCTATGGCAATTTCTCACAACACAATTTCTACTGAATTAATGTTAAATATAGTTTTTTCTCTCTTTTTTTTTTTTTTTTTTGTACAGGGGATTGAATCCAGGGCCTTATACATTGGAGGCATGAACTCTACTAAGTGAGCTATATCTGCAGCCACTACTCCTTTTTTAATAAGGCTACTAATATTAGTTAATAAAATGTATTAGTGATATGAGAATAGTTGAACTTCAAATAATCAAGCTAGCAGCTCTTTTCTTCCTGTGGTTCACACACCTCAGGGGCCACGAACATTCACCCTCAGACCATTTATGATTGTGTCTCTATTTAACACTTTTAGCATATCATTAATTCCTTGTGTATGTGTATTGCTACTGTTTGTAACCCATAAAGAGTGGGTGCATTCCAAATGTGTCCCCTCTTCCTCCCTAAAGTCTGGTACAGGGTTCACTGCAATATTAACATTTTACACACATTGTTTGCTTCAATATTAATACCCATTGTTGAATGGTAATTTAAATTATTTCATCTTCTAGAATTAGAGATATAGTTAGACTCTGGTGTAGAAGGCTCATGGATAATGTATTTCTAGAGTTCTTCATCCATTTTTGGAGTAAGTCTGGTCCTAGTCAGAGAGGTAACAATTGCTTTAATTCTTCATACTGCGTGACTTCAATTTTATTATTAAACAGAAAATACTCCAATTGTGGTATAGCGGTGTGGCACTCTGTTGAGAGTACAGTGTAATGAGAAGTTCTGTTATATCAGAAAGACTATGTTATTTAAATGCATAAGGCATTCAGCCAATGTTTAATAAACTTACCATGTTCAACATACAAACTGCTGTCATCATCCTTGGAGTTCACATCTCCTGCAGGCATGACATTAGCATTGCCATGTTTTCTTCACCATAAAACACCTAGTACCTTCCTGAAACCTTTTGTTTTTGTTGTTGTTGTTATTATTATTATTATTATTATTTTTTTTTTTTTTTTTTTTTTGCTGTGCTGGGGATTGAACCCGGGGCCTTGTGCTTACAAGACAAGCACTCTACAAACTAAGCTATCTCCCCACATTGTTATTTTTTTTAATATTTAATGATTTCCTACCACCTGTGCTGTGTAATAGGTTTTGATCATGGTTTGCCTGACATAAAGGCAGGAGGATTCCCTGAGGTGAAATTGTCAGAGCCTGTATCTTCTTGGTGTTGGGCTGCTGTTGGGAGAACAGGTGGAGCAGAACAGCTCGGAGCGTCACAAATTCTTCAGCCACATAACCTGTTCCTTGTATTTCCTGATCTTAGAACACACAGGGCATTTGAAGTGAGGGGGTTAGGACTGGAAGCCTGAACTGCTCCTACTGGCTTCTTATCCTAATCCATGGCCATGATCACCTTTTTGCCTAAGCAGCCAAGATTGGCTTCTCACATATCCAGGTGACATTATGACATCACAGTGAGCAGGAAGGAACTAGACCCCATACTTCTCAATCCTCAGTCTGAGCAGGAGGCAGTGGCTGGAGTTGACATCTCCATGTCTCGCTGTGCAGGTCACATTTCTGGTGCCTCATGAGGTTGCCTGGACCTCTGCTGCTCAATTCCTGCATCACCTGAAACTTCATACTTACACCTGCTCAAATATTTTACCAGCTTTCACAAATGGAAGTGTCATGAGGGGAAACATTCCAAAAGCTCTTACAGAATTGATACATTTCCAGTCCCTTTCTTAAAATATGTAGACAGATTCCTATGAGCCATTAATCACCAGGATGTATGAACCTAACCCAAACAACAGTGCTATTTCTTCAAAATTACTCCACTGTACTAATGATACCTAGTGACCATGTGCTCATAACTTCACCTAGCTTAATGGAAGAGTGACCACAGCAATCCTTTGGGTCACGAACTGATGACCAGAGAATCTCAAAGCTGAGTGTATAGAAACAGAAGATTTCAAGGGGCTCAGTAGGCAAAATATACGTCTTGTTTCTGAAGAGCTAATGTTCTCTTTGTGGCAGAACCAGATCCTCACAGGGTTAGTGCTTCTGAGCATTCACAATGCCCAGTAGGAAAAGGAATCAATTTCACAGGGCTGAGTACCAAAGTAACTCGATTCCCATTAGTTTCTCCTCATTTGGAAATTTTTAAATTTTATTTGTTCCAATTAGTTCTACATGACAGTCTCCTTTTAATGCAGCTGAACCTGCATACATGATGACATCATGGTCAAGTTCACTCAGGTTTGTTATTTTTCTGTAAGTCAGATGCTTGGTCCAATGGTGTACTATATAAGAACTTTATAGCACATATTAAAGCTTTCCAAAAATCTTCACATATTCCTGGCAGACACAAGAATGAAAGCAAAGGCACACACAAGAATCCCTCACAGCCTTCCCTTAGGGCCTCTGTGGCCACATGAAAGTTGGGTGTCAGTCTGATCCCATGTAGTGTATATAATAATAGAGATCAACAGTGGTCTGCCTTCTTTGTGAGTTGAATGGTTACAAGTGCCAGTGATCACATGAACTGGGCAGGATGAAGTTGATACTATTGAAATCCAAGCAGGATTTCAGAACATTGGTTCATGAGCATAAATGGAATAGTAGAAGATGACTATATACAATCTGTGCATTTGTTCATGTTAATTATTGATAGTCCTTGCTCCATAAAGACATGAAATGGGAAATTCATTTGGAAAGTAATTATTTCAAATTCTTTCTCATTTTTCAATGTCTGGGCATAGCCCCTCCAAAAGGACATTGTCCCTTCCCACTGTGCTTTTTGCAAGACATGATAATCTGACAAAACCATTTACATGTCAGTCCAAAAAGCCAGAAGTCTCAGAAGGAGAGAGACCACAACATATTCCCAGTTTATTGTCTACATGTTGATGTCTGCAGAGAGGGCAGCAGATGTACATACAGGTGAAAATGGCAAATACTTGGGGTTAATGTCCATGCATGGTGAGAGGAGAAAGGCATCCTTTTAGGGAGGAAAAGCATGTGGGAACACAAAAGATGAGTGTCCTCTGTTTCTCCTACAGTCCACCTAGTTCATCCACCTACACTGAAAGAGGGATTTCCTCACTCAGTATCCTGAAAATTATGCCAATTTTCTGAACATGCTTTGCTAACACTCTACCACTCCAGGCTTCTCTCCATCCATCCAAGCTGACACCACACAGTGTCCATAATATCATCATGACACACTGACACACAGGCAACAAGCATTGTCCTGAATTAGACCTGGAGGATAATTGTCCTCTCTCTGCTGCTGGGATTGAATAGGAGCAAGGGGAACCCTGAGCAGAGGATATTCCCTCTCCCCTTGAAGAAAACACTCCCAGTGACCTCAGAGCTTGGCTGCCCCTGTGAAGTGCTCTCAGAAGGTCAAAGCAGCAGGAGGAGCAGCTGGAGCAGCCCAGCCTCACACTTATGCTTCCCTTGGAGGTTTGTGTCATGGGTTCAATCACTGTGGGATGGTAATTCCAACTTTGTTGGCAGTAATAATTGGCAATGTTTTCAGCATCCAGGCTTTTATGGTGAGGCTGAAGTCTGTGTCAAATTCACTGCCATTGAACCTCAATGGAATCATATTTTTCAAACTATTGGCACCCTAAATGAGGAGCTTAGGAGATTGCCCTGATTTCTGCTGATACTACTGTAAAGAATAAATAATGCTCTGAGTGGCCCTGCAGGTTATGGTGACTCTGTCTCCTCGAGATGCTGACAGGGATGAAGGGTACTGGGTCATGTGGATTACACATCTCACAACTAATATCAGAAACAACAATTACATGAAGTTAATTCCCAGAATCTCGGGCACCATTTGCTGCCTCAGTTCCCACTGCACTATTGTCAAAATGGCCATACTACCAAAAGTGCCATACAAATTCAATGCAATTCCAATTAAAATCCCAATGATATGCATCATACAAAAATAGCAAGCAATCATGAAATTCATTTGGAAGAATAAGAGATCTAGAATAGATAAAGCAATCCTTAGCAGAATGAGTGAAGCAGGGGAGTCTCACAGTACCAGAACTTCAACTATACTGCAGAGTAATATTAACAAAAACAGCATGGTATTAGCACCAAAGCATACAGGTAGATCAATGATACAGAATAGAGGACACAGAGACAAACCCACATAAATACAGTGTCCTCACACTAGACAAAGGTGCTAAGAACATACAATGGAGAAATGATAGTCTCTTCAACAAAAGGTGCTGGAAAAACTGAAAATCCATATGCACAAAATGAAACTAAATCCCTATCTCTTACCCCACAAACTCATTTCAAAATGGATCAAGAATCTTGGAATCAGAACAGAGACCCTGCACCTTATAGAAGAAAAAGTAGGTTCAAATCTTCTTCATGTCAGTTTAGGACCAGACTTTTTTATATGACTTCCAAAGCACAAGAAATAAAAACAAATCAATAATTGGAATAGATTCAAACTAAAAAGCTTTTGCTCAGCAAAGGAAACTATCAGCAATGCAAAGATAGAGCCTGCAGAGTGGGAGAAAGTCTTTGTCACATGCAGGTCAGATAGAGCCCTAATCTCCAGAATCTATAAATAACACAAAAGAACTTTACACCAAGAATTCAAATAACCCATTCAACAAATGGGCTAAAAAAATAAGCAGACACTTCACAGAAGATTTACAAGCAATCAACTGATATATGAAAAAATGTTCAACATCTCTATTAATAACAGAAATGCAAAACAAAACAACCTTAAAATTCCATCTCACCCCAAATACAATGGCAATTTTCAAGAATACAAGCAACAATAGGTGTTGGCAAGGATGTGGGGAAAAAGGTACACTCATATATTGCTGGTGAGGTTGCAAATTATTGCAACCACTCTGGAAAGCACTGTGGAGATTCCTTAGAAAACATGGAATGGAAACACCATATGACCCAGCTCTCCCACTCCTTGGCCTACACCCAAAGAAATTAAAATCAGCATACTACAATGATGCAGCCACATCAATGTTCACAGCTGCCCTTTTCACAATAGCTAGATTGTGGAAACAAACTAGATGCCTTTCAATTGACAAATGTATAAAGAAACTGTGGTATATATACACAATGGAATATTACTCAGCAATAAAGAAGAATAAAATTATGGAATTTGCAGGTAAATGAATGGAGTTGGAGAATATCATGCTAAGTGAGATAAGCCAATTCCAAAAAAAAAAAGGTAAAATGATCTATCTGATAAGCAGATGATGATATATAATGGGGGATTGGCAAGGAGACAAGAATGGAGGAAAGATGGAGTGTATAGAGGAAAAAGGGGTGGGGGGAGGAAAATAACAGAATGAGATAAACATCATTACCTTACATCCATGTATGATTACAGAAATGGTGCAACTCTACTTCATGTACAACCAGAGAAACAACAGCTGTACCCCATTTGTTTACAATGAATCAAAATAAATAAAGTATAAGAATAAACACACACAATACAACCAAAAAAAAAGTAAATTCCCACACATCTATACTTGAAGGCATATCACTGACCACTTTTGGCTGAGCATATCCCCAGAGTTTTCCCTCCTTATCTGGGAGGGAGGGAGAGAAGCAGGATCCCCAAAAACTGAGTGGGGACCCTCATGTACATGCTCTTTCCTGTCAAACAGACACCTGTACAGGATGGAACTGGCCTACTAAGAAATTTTCAGGGCACAGGCCATGCTCTGGCCACATGCAAATAAGCAGAACAAGGTTACCTGGCATAGCTGTGGAGTTTGCTCATCTTTCATGCAGCAAAGGCAAGGCATCCCCACTGAGCCAGATAAGATCAGGGTAACACAGAGTTACCAGAGCTGAATGTGTTTGCCTGGAATACACAGGACAGAACCAGTGTACTCTCCTGTGAGGAGTGATATACTTCTCTCTTCCAGATCCAGGAAAGGCTTCTTTTCTTTGTGATGCTGGGGATTAAATCCAGGTCCTTGTGCATGTGAGGCAAGCACTCTACCAACTGAGCTATATCCCCAGCCTGGGAAAGGCTTCTTGTATTTCCAAATTACAATTCTTAATTTTTGATCCCAGGAAAATGGAGGAATTAATGGAGAAATGAACATCTCATGCTTAAGATGTAAAAAGAATGAAGGTAGGTGGGAGGTAGAATCTGTGAACTCTCTGACTACTGCATGATTCTTTAGACATTGGTTTTGCTATACCACAAGGCCAGGGGATGATGGAATCATTGTAATCTGCCCTTCATGCCTCCATCTCTCCAGAGTACTCATCCAGGCCCAGGATGTTTCCTCTCTTCCCTAGAAGAGCAGGCCTACGGCCAGTCAGGTTCTTTCTTAGGTGTCTTTTTGGAAGAAATTAGAATAATTTTAGAAGGACAGTTTGTTTCTCTCATGACTGCAGTAGAGTTTGAAACTCAGTCCACCCTGGGCCCCTGTGCACTGAACAGTTATCTGCTCCTTGCTGAAGGCTCAGGACATGGGGTGGACAGCACTGCAATTGCAACCCATCTCCCATCCCACTCCCTTCCCTCCGCTGTGGATATCACCAGAGTCTGGTCATAATGTCTGAATGTGCTCACTGGGTGTTTTGAACCCTCTTGAATTCACAAGTACAATCCATCCTCACTGCTCACCTGGGGCATCCTCAGAGTAGGGGCTTTTATTCTCCTCCCAGGCTGGTCCACAACTGACCTGTATTCTGACTCCATGCCAGGAATCCCTGAAGGAGGGCTCTCCTTGTCAGGTTGTCGTTATTTCAGATGCAAAAGTACATCAGATAATGTGCCTGAGTTTGCATTTGGGGCGACACAGAGCATGTGCAGAGCCCTAGCAGCCCTGTGGTCCTGAATGCAGGGCAGTGCTCACAAGCCTTAGTGGCCACCGCAGGACAGGATCACTGCTCCTGTCCCAGGGCTTCCATACCAGATTCCTGGGATTATTTATTGTCTGGTGTGTTTGCTCTGTACTGTCAGGTCTGTGGAACATCAACATAGAGGTTTTGTATTCTGGAGTCCCAAAGTCTTGACCATGGATTGTTTCTCCCCCATTCATGAAGCTCTTTCCCTTCCTTCATCACTAGAATGTATTTTGTATGAAACTCAAATGATTCCTCTCCTAAGAAATTGTCCAACTGCTGAAGGACAAATGATTAACAATTCATTAGGAATTCAAAACATATACTTGTCTCAGGGCAGTTGACATCTAGACTCTGTGACCCTTATGAGTTGCCAAAGATGTGATTTTGGCAAACAGAATTGGCCTAGTGTCCCTGAAGGGCACATGCAAAGGGTAGGGGCAGACTAGGCCTCCTTATCTAGAGCTTCCAACCCTAATTCATGCTTCCTACTTCAAACCTTCCAAGAGCCCCTGTGAGACCCTCAGCTTCTCAGGGGTATCATGCCCAGGGCCAACATTTGCAGTTGGGAGGGTTCTGTCAAAGCCCATGGAGTGCATCAGGAGAGGGTCCAGAGGTGTCACAGCTCCAGTCATCACTGGACCCTGTGTCTCTTTCCAAAACCTCTGCAGGGTGCTGAAGAAGGGAGAGTCCTACCCTGGACTCCTGAGCACCCCTGCTCAGACCTGCATCTTCCCTTTAGAAGTCTCAGGTCTCCAAATTCATGTGTGACTAGTGTTTTACCTGCCATTGAGAGAATTTCTTAGATTTTTAAATCCAAAAGCAACTTTCTTAGATTATTTTTTAAATCAAAAACAGTCCATCTTGGAGTTGGATCAGGAGGATGGAAAATTTGTGATACCACAGGTGAGGCTGAACCAGGAGCTTGGTCCCTGGATCAGGTCTGGAGTCAGCCGTGGCAGCAGATATTCAGCACATCATTTCTGTGACTCATCCTGACCACTAACACAGGGACTGAAGACAAGGAAACAGGAAGAGAAAGTGAAGGTGTCTGAGGCTCACCAGCACAGGAATCTTCTCCAGACAACAGATACTGTGGAGGTCAAGTTGATGAAGAGAACAGTTTGTTCCTCTGTACTGAGGTTCTCCCAGACCTCCAACTCTCAACCACCAAAAGAGGAGCAGAGACCTATATATTATAGATATTACACAATTTATCACAAAAATGAATTATTTTTATGTATGATTGTCTATGTTCCTGAAAGATCCAAGTTAATAAATATATGTTAGGGTGTTCTATAATATTCCCAGCAAGAAGTTTTACTGCTGAAATCAGGACCTGTTAACTAGCAGGTTCTATAGTCACAACACTAGAAAGTCATGCCCCTTAACTTCCTAAGACATACATTCCTGTGATCTTTGTCATATTATTAAAGATAAAGCACATCTTGAAGGAGACTCCTGAAGTCTGTAGGAAATTATCCCCAAGTAGGTTTTGGGTGATGCTGTGGTTGGAGGACTAATGGAAGCCCTGATTATACACTTACTGTTCCTTGTCCTGCACCACACAGTAGTTCCTGGTGTGAAAATTACTACTCAGTCAACCCTAACCTCTCTAGGGCCTGGATACTGATGCTCCTCAGAGTTCCATGGGCAGAAAAGGCAAACATTACCCACAACACAGGCATAATCCAGTAGGAATGCATCACAGCCCTCCAGGAGACAGTGACATAAAACTCCAACTTCCCACAGGTGGCTGGAAATATTTGGTTCTGTTGATAAGTAATCAGATATGAAGATTTGGCAATAGTTTCAGTAGCACCAGTACAGGTGGTGTTGGTGAGATGTGACTCCTGTCATTATCCCCATCCCTGCTTCCAACACTGATCAAGGACCTATCATGCAAATATAGAGAAAGACAAAGACCAGGCAATCTGCCCAAAGATGGAAAAGTCTTCTACCATGAATTTTCACTTAGCTCTTCTTATGGTTTAAATGTGATGTGTCCCCTAAAAGCAAATGTGTGAGACAATGTAAGAAGGATCAGAGAAGAAATGATTGAGTTTGAGAGTCTTAACCTAGTCAGTGAATTAATTCCTGATGAGATTGTTTAATGTGGTAGGGTGTGGTTAGAGGAGATTGGAATTGGGGCATAACTTTGGGTATATATTTTGTATCTGGAGAGTGAATACTCTCTCTCTCTTCTTCCTCCTGTTGCAAACTCCATCATTACTGCCAAAATGTACCAACCAGATTCATTGTCAGGTTCTGACCATATGTGTTGAAAAAAAATTCTTTCATATATTATTTGCAAACTTTTTTAAAGACAATGTAGCACTGACATGGGATAGAAGATATCTCCGGAGAGGGTCCCAGGGGTTTACAGTGGAGAAAGGGAACTTGCCTCAGGACCAGCAGGGATCTTTACATATATGATGGAAAAAAATTTCAGCCTAAGCCAAAGGCATAGACAGATGTTTATTGAGAAAGGAGAGGAACATTCAAGGGAGAATGAAGGTTGCCTTGAGAGTGAGCAACACTGCATTGGCTGGAGGACCAGTATTTACACCAGGACTGTATCAGGGTCAGCCTGGAGATGGAGCCAGGCTAGAGGTGCACATTTTAACCTGGTTTTCCCTGTGCTTGACTGGCATTTCCCTGATTTCAGAAGGGCATAGCCAGAGCATGTGCCTTGAGATTTTCAACTGTTTTGTGCATCTCAATGGTTTGTGCACACTTCCCTTCAGATTCAGTATTTTTCTGATTCAGTGTTTCCTACTGTCTACACAGTCTAAAATTCTAAACTTCATAAAAAAATTAAGAAGTTTTTATTTCAGTTCTGGATTTCCAGTGTTATTTTGAAAAGTTTCTATATTTCAAATCTCCTGGTTCAAATTCTTTTTTTAAAAAAAATAAGCCCAACATTTGATATTTCAAAAACTCATTTTTTTAATCAGGCACAGGTAACTGACAAAGTTTTAGCTTGAGAATTTTGTATATGATATTAATTTAGATAACCATATTCACTAGCAAACACCATCACTTTCCCTAGTTGACCCTGGCCATCTACCCCTGAGGAAATTCACTGTGGGAAGCTCTCTCCACTGTCTGGGCAATAGGAATGAGTGGTAAATAGGGGAACAAGGCAGTGGAAATACTCTGCAGGTATGTAAGAAAAATCAAACTCTAAATGTGCCATTGAATAAATAGCTGGTATTTAGGGCAACAGTAACAACCACTGGAACTGCAGTTAATCAAGTCAGTAAAAAAAAAAAAAGTGAATAAACAGTCTGTGTTCACAAAGTTGAAGCATAGTGGGATAAATAAAGAGAAAAGTTGAAATGGATAGATAGGAAATAGGACTGAAAGCCAAAACTAAGAATTAAACATTTTTCTTACAAAATAACCTAGTCATTAAAAGATAAAAATAAGGAAAATATAATTTAAAATGTTACTTCTGTGTCTAGTATATATATGTGAACACAAATTTATTGTGGTCAGATTTCTAGGCAAAAACTTATATGAAGTGAAAAAACAAATGATTTTTACATGTTGAAGTAGTAAGAACAAACAAAAATCCAAAAGATATGAGGAAGTGTTTTCAAATAAATAAAAATCAAAATTTCTTCAACTTTGCAGTCTGCAAACCTAACTCTCAGAACAATATGCAGGAATATCTAAATGATGATGAAAAGTGATTTTGTTCATCCATGTGAAGTAAGGAAATAACCAAGTCAGAAAAGCAGGCAGTCCAGAAGACACAGTGCAATGCAAAGTTCTTGAACATACTTAAAAGGGAGAATGTGCTCCAGTCCATTGATCCCAGTGGATTGACAGTTGAAATAGAACAGAGTATTTAACAAGAGCTGTGGTGTGTGGTGCTACAGGCTGCTGGAAGAGAGAGCCTCAGGTTTTGTTAGCACAGGGTTGAGCTGGGGATGAAGCATGGAGGGGATGATGCTCTGCTCCTCCACCTACCTCCCCCACACCTCAAGTCCCTTCCTTTAAAACACACCAGTGACCAGTGACCATAACTGTCAAAGACACACACACACACACACACATACACACACACATCAGACCAATAAAAATTAATAAGTTCTTCCTACAGTAGAAATCATCAAATTTAGTATCAAAAGTCAATAAAATTCATTTAAAAATTCATTCATCACAAAGGAATAAGTCCTCAAATATAATTCATGCAATGCAACTCAATTCAATTATAATTTTCTTGCAAAATGTAAAGTAATATTGGGTTAAGAAATAATAAAAAGAAGCATATTTTGCCATTATAATAATTTTAAAAATGGTGCAAGTTAACTAATATTTTTCTTGACTAGAAATATAAATGGATTTACATAGGCTAAACAAAAATTTAAATGTGCATATATAATTACTTTCATGGTTAGATTTAAAGGAGTATGTGAAACAATGAACATACAAGCTATATAATTTCTGAGATGACAACATGATATCTATTTTGCACTCCTGAGAAAAAACCCAGGTGATGGTGCTGACAAATCAGGTTCCTACCCCTGGGAGGGCACCTGTGACCTGAGGGCCCTCCTCCCCTCTCTGGAATCAGGACCCTCCTGCATAGGACTGAGCATCGTCCTCAGGACAGCTCTGGCCATCAGGTTCCCACAGCCAGCTGTGCAGGCAGCCTGTGCTCCTGGAACTGAAGATGCCTTCAGAGGGCACATGCAGAGGGAAGACACAGCAAAAATCCTTGAACCCAGATCTAAGGGTGCACAAGCGCCTCACAGCAGGATGCTCAGGACACAGCCTAGACTGTCCCTGTCTGTGTACCTTGTCAGATTCTCTCTCCATATCCCCACGTGTGGCTGCAGAATCTCATACCCTCCTGTCTGCTGGTGATGTGCCCCCTCCATCAGTGAGGGAGAACTCTGTCTCCCTAGCCTATCCACACTTCTCTGAAGGCAGCAACAGATGTGAGAAAGATTATTTGTTCTTCCTATTTTAATGCACCACTCATTTCCCCCCTTCTTGTTCAGGACTCTCAGTGACCCTCTCATAGTAAAATGCATTCAGCCCTTTTATATGAGACGCATAGCTCTCAATATAGTGAGGGACAGAAAGAGGAACATGAAGTATCTGCATTTTCAAAGACTTCCTACTTTATGTTAGGAGTTAGGACTGCCAACAAGAACTTGATTAATAAAAGGAGTGGATATAAGTGCCCTGGTCATTCTACATTAGACATTTTGGTTCAGACATCTAGAATCCCTGGGTTCTACAGGCAGGCACACTGCATAAAGACAAGGCATTCTTTCTGAAATGCTCTCTTACTTTTCTGGAAAGTTCTCATTTTTCATTAGTCTGATCCCTGTATATTTTTCCCTAGTCTATGTCTTGAGCCATTTCTTCCTGACTGGATGTCGCTGGCTCTTTGTGGTACCAAATCCACGGATAATTGTCACCGCTTGCAGCAACAATTTACACGGGTCTTATGGGTGGTGGACTGGAAACTGAGCCACTTCTATCTCTGGGCTGCTTCCTTGCTTGCTTGTTTATAGAGGATAGAGGAAATGAGGCTTACTTGTTTTGAGAGGAGAGAGAGAGAGACTTTGCTTATCAGAGAGAAAGAGAGACTTTGCTTAAGAGAGAGACTTTGAGAGAAGGACAGGCTTTGCTTAGAGGTTAGAGGAAGAGAGACTTGCTACACCTTACTTAAGGTCTACTGCTTCTTACTAGTGCATCCTGCATCCTGTGAACTAAGGGTGCATCTACCTAAGGTGCTTTAGTGATGCGTCTCAGTTCTCCACTCTGCTATCTGCCTTCCACCACTTTCTGCTAGCTGCTGTTCTGCTATCTTTTCTGCTAATGGCTTCTCTGTGCTTCTTTCTGCTAGCTTCTGCTCCACTCTCTTTTCTTTCTTCTTTCCGCTTCTTTCTGCTAGCTGCTGCTGTTGCTTTTCCCTACTAGCTGCTGTGTGTTGTGCTGTCTCACTCCGCCTACACTTATGTCACCTCCAGGAGGCAGAGAGCAGATCCACGCCTCTTATGCAAAAATTAGCAAGATGCTTATGCTAGATGTCCGAGCAGGCACAATTAGGAGTGCTTGAGAACACATGCGCATACATTGTGTGCGTGGATGATAAATCACCTGAGTGTGCTTATGTCAAATAACATCCTTGCTGCCAATGTGATCAGGCGCTGTTCTGGCACCGTCAACATGGCACAGCCCCCAACAATTTCCCCTTATTTATATTAAAAGAAAAGAAAGCTGGCAGGGATTGTGTCTGTCTTAGGTTGTCCATGGCACAGCAACATCCTTACCTGTCATTGGACAATGAGGATCTAGCCCTCATTTCCTGTCTTAGACTGATATGAGCTCCCCATGAATCTTACCTGTCTTTGACTACCAATCCAACACATCAAGCCATATACTGGGAGATTGTTCTGCTTCAAGGGCAGCCATGGCCTATTTTATGATGACATAAGCCTGTTGACTGGCTTTGAGGTGTTTGTAGATGTAAGATAGAATTAACACAAGCACACCCAACCTTATAAGTGTAAAACCTAAAAATCCCCAAAATCTGGAGCCAAACTGTGCTGAAAAAACAATTGTTTCACCCTCTCCACATTTTTAATATTAACTCCATTAACTTTCTAGTCAGTGCACTTCCCTTTACTTATAAACCCTTCTTAAGGGTGAGGTATCAACATGAGGAATTAGAAGTGAGTTACACAGGATGAAAATAAGCAGCTTGCTTTACTGAGAAAAAGATAAAAATCATCTGTGTGGCCAAATCAACTTATGAGGGGCTATGGGTCCAACCAATTCCAATTTAGGAATTGCCCAAGTGATGCATTCACTATCAGCAAAAAGATCTTTTACTCCCCAAACTCTACAAGGGCTAAAACTGTGCTCCCATTCTGTGAGCCCTGAGTTGAAGAGCCCTGTGCCCTGTTTCTTAAATGATTTGGCAACACCTTGCCCTCAACATCAGTAACTAATTTGCACTCATTAACCCAATGTTTTCCCTTTCTGCACTTTGGGCAGAGGCCTGGGGTACAAGGTGTAACAGATTTTACTATAGTTATCTCTTGGCTTTTCTTTTGTTAGGGCATTGTCTCTTTGCTGCTGTATATATGTGCATACACTCCAGGATCATATTAATTTTGAGTGTCTATTGTAGCATATTAGCCTTCTATTAGCATATCAACATTTCTACCTTGCTACTGCCTTTCTGCAAGCAGTTTCAACAGCTATTTCTTGCCACTGAGCTCTCCAACTAGACATTGTCCTCCAGATAACACTGTTCTACATAGCTTTTTCCAGTCATCACTGTCTAAGCTCTTTGTATTAGATTCAGCTCTCTTCTACTTTTTCCCCTTGTTCTTAAGTTTTCACTACCACTTAGTTATTCCTTTTTGGGGTTCTTTGTATTAGGTTTAGCTCTCTCCTACATTTTTCCCTTGTTCTTAAACTTTCTGAGTAATTGTTTTCTAAGACATTACCATGCAATTATTCCTCACTTTGTTTTCTTTAACAGTTCTTTTCTGTTGCTATTAGATCCTGTTTATGAAGATCCTCTTGTGGCACATTGCGCAACTTTTCCTCTATAAACCCTGGGCTTATTTCTGCTAGGGTTTGAGCATATGATCATACAGTGGTTTCCTTATTTTCTAATTCTTCCCAAGTGTTTCCTTAATCCCCAGAACTTTCCTGTTTCTCGTTCCAGCTAACTTCTTTTTTAATCTCTCCCAGCACTTCTCCTTCTTGTAATATATTTTCACGTCTGCTTTTGAATTATCCCTTCAGACTGACTTCATGATATTTCTGAATCCATCCTTCACTGTACAAAGGCCACACTAACAGTAGTACAAACACACAAACAATTCAAAATACACACATTTCAGAGCTCCTCTATCATCCTCTTTACAATGCAACCAAAGACACGAACTCTTGACAAACAACAAACACACGAAATCTTATTATTTTAATACCTGGCCAGTCCTCTGGGGGTTACTTTACCCAGCTCCCTGTCCACCAGGGGTTACCCTACCCAGCTCCCTGTACTTGGGCCCTCTCTGCTGGGGGTTACTTTACCCAGCTCCCTGTACCTGGGTCCTCTTCGACCCAGCTCCACTGGGTGTTACTTTACCCAGATCCCTGTCCGCCGGGGTTACTTTACCCAGCTTCCTGTATACTATTTTAACCTTTCTTGACTTATTTTACTTGACTTGTTTTAGTTTTCAACACAAACAACACAAATACATGCATTTTTGCACTTCACTGTCGTGTCCTTTGTGACCTTTAGTTTTTGACCAACACTATTTCTTTTTACTATCCCTCGCCCTTAAACTGTCTGGCCAGAGACTCCTGCGAGGTTCCTACTTTCCCTGCTGTATCTATTCCCGGAGGCAGATCTTGAATTTTCCCTTACCCTATTCCTGTGAGGTTCCTCAGGTTCCCCACCATGCAGATTTCCCTTTTTTCCTGTAAGGTTGTTGCTAATTTTCCTTCCCCGTACGCTCCCCATTCCCTGTACGGGCCACCATTTGTTGCTGGCTCTTTGCAGTACCAAATCCGCAGATATTTGTCACCACCTGCAGCAACAATTTGCATGGGTCTTATGGGTGGTGGACTGGAAACTGAGCTACTTCTATCTTTCTCTTTAGTGTGCTGCTTTCTTACTTGTTTGTTTATAGAGAAGAGAGGAAATGAGGCTTTCTTGCTTTGAGAGGAGAGAGAGAGAGAGAGAGAGAGAGAGAGAGAGAGAGAGAGAGAGAGAGACTTTGCTTTCAGAGATATCTATGTCATCTTAGTTTTCTACTGCTTCTTACTGGTGCATCCTGCATGCTGTGAACTACGGGTGCATCTACCTAAGGTGCTTTAGTGATGTGTCTCAGTTCTCCACTCTGCGATCTGCCTTCCACCGCTTTCTGCTAGCTGCTGTTCTGCTATCTTTTCTGCTAGTGGCTTCTCTGCACTTCTTTCTGCTAGCTGCTGCTCTGCTGTCTTTTCTTTTTTCTTGCCGCTTCTTTCTGCTAGCTGCTGCTGCTTTTCCCTACTAGCTGCTGTGTGTTGCACTGTCTCGCTCCACCTATGCTTATATCACCTGCAGGAGGCGGAGAGCAGGGCCATGCCTCTTATGCAAAGATTAGCAAGACGCTAGATGTCCGAGCAGGCACAATTCGGAGTGCTTGAGAACACATGCGCATACATTGTGTGCATGGATGATAAATCACCTGAGTGAGCTTGTGTCAATTAACCTCCTTGCTGCCAATGTGATCAGGTGCCGTTCTGGCACTGTCAACATGGCAGAGCCCCCAAAAACTGGACCCACCTTCTCCCTCTCCTCCTCAGCTGGTTTACTATTCTCCATAACTTTTGGAGTGAGCTGGCATCTACCAGGAAGAAATGCCATGGACCCTGGTATGTGAAGTGTAGACAGATTAACAGGATATATCAGTGAGATCCTCTGAGCTCTGAAAAATTGGTTTTCATACAACCTGGTGTATTCTATCTGTTATCATAGTTTATTCACTAGGACATCTTTTCTTATTACAAAGGCTCGTGGTGCATCTGCTTTGGAAAGCAGTCTAGCAATTCCTTAAACACTGAAACATAGATTTACCCTACTCTTTATCAGTCCCACCCATAAGTTTATTCTCCCTGAAGTGGAAATATTTGCCCATTTAAAAGTTTGCACTCTGGATGCTGGCAGTGTTGTCTATAGATTAAAATTCTTTTGGTAGAGCATTAGCCAACCATGTGGGAGGACCTAAGTTCAAATACCCATATCACAGGAAAACAAAAACAAAAACAAGTACATCGGTGTTAATAGCACTGTTATTTAAAATCCCAAAATTATCAATACCCCAAATATCCATCAAGTGCTGAATGGAAAAGCAAAATGTGTTTATACATACAGTGGAATAAAATTTGACCATGAATACAAATGGAGAACTCAAGAGTGCTACACAAGGATACACATAGTGAAGAAGTCCAGTTACTGAAGAGTACATGGAGTATGAATTTATTCTTATGAAACTACATGATAACACAATTATAGCAATGGGGAGTAGATTCGTGTTTTTGTAGGTCTGGTGGGTAGATGGGGATGTGGAGAGTGACTGCAATTGGTACAGGGCTCCTTTTGGCATGAACATGCTGTTCTGCAGCTGATTCTTCTGATGATTACACAACTCTATGAAGATGTTAAAGGCCACTGAACTGTCCAACTGAAACTATGAATTGATCTCTGTGTGAATTACATACCCGTGAAATGTTAACTACAACTCTCAAATTTCAAGAGCAAAGAGGCTTTGGGCAAAGACTAACAAGACTGTACCCAAAGCAGGTATTTGTGTCCTACATCAGGGACCTCTTGCTCTCAGATGTCCTTTGTATGTTTCCAGTTGACCCATCTTTACAACTATTAAAGAACAACCCTGTCCTGAATTGGAATTTCCAATTTCCCTATAATGCTCCTCAACAGTTGAGAGACCTTGACACACAAACATCATCTATCTGAGCTTTATCCACTTCATCTCTCCTAAATAGTGTAGCAAGAATGAGTGCATGCATGCTTCTACCCCATATTATACTGAGTAAAATTGCCAGTGACTTCAATGCATCCTAAGGTCAAAAAAACTTTAACAATATAGTCTTATTCTATGAACAATACTTGATTTGGTTCATAAATTTAGGAATGGGAATCTTTGCAAGAGGTTCCAGGAGAAATGCTGTGGGTGAATCATGTGTCCCTGAGGTCACTAAGCATGTATGGAATTGTAAACCCAGGGCCCTCTCCTGCTTGGTGAGGTGGGCTCATATATGACACATAGCAGTAAATATATATTATTATAAAATATCAATTAAATGAGACTGCAACCAAAGTTCATTTATAGTTGAGTACTTCAAATAATATCATGCTTTGTACATGATTGTTTTGCTTTGCTTTATCAGTACTGAGATTTTAACCCAGGGGTGCTCTACCATGGAGCCACATCTCCAGTCCTCTTTTTATATTTGTTTTAAGACAGGATTTCATTAAGGTGCCCAAGCTGACCTCAAACTTGTGATCTTCCTGCTTCAGCTACCTAGGAACCTGGGAAAAAAGCATGTACTACCATGCCTGACTATAGATGACATTTTAAATGAACTCTTTGGTTGGGTAAATCTCACATGCACAAAACAATTTTGTTATGGTTGCTGTGTTGCTTTATTGAACTGGGCATCAGGTATAACTTTAAAGGTGTCCATTCATGTGAGTCTGATCCAATGTTATTGGAAGAGTTGTTATTGAAACTGGTTGTGCAATTGCATCCAAGAAAAGTTCAGGAATCAGTTGAAATCTTGTTAGCAACTTGTTTTACAGAAACAAGGCTTTCCAGATGGATGCAGAGCTGTTCCAACTTAGCAGGCACCATAGCAGCTGCCAATGGAAGAAGCAGGTGGTATGAGGAAGATAACACCAATATTCTCAGGAGGTTTTTGTCACATGTTGAATCGCCATGGGGCACAAGTCACCATACTGGTAACAGTGGTAAACTGCAGTATCCTCAGGCTCCAGGCTGCTGATGGAGAGAGAGAAGGCTGTACCTGACCCACTGCCACTGAAGAAGACATGGACTCCACTGGCCCTGTTGGGTGCATCATAGATGAGGAGTCTGGGAGACTGCCCAGGCTTCTTTGTTTTTTTTTCCTGCGGTGCTGGTGATTGCACCCAGGGCCTTGTGCTTGCAAGGCAACCACTCTACCGACTGAGCTATTTCCCCAGCCCCTGCCCAGGCTTCTGATGGTATCAGGATATGTAGCTGCTAACATTCAGACTGGATGAGGGTGCTGGTGAGGGTGACTCTTTCCCCTGGAGACAAGTACATGGAGGCTGGACTTTGTCAGCACAGCTTGTCCAGTGCTATTGAGATTGAAAATAAAACAGAAGAGTCACCATTTTAAACTTGATCATACCCCTGGGATTCTAAGTAGAGCCAGGTATTTTAAGCTGCAATGAGTTTTAATCACTGTGCTAACTGAGGAGAAGTACCAGGACACAGTACTCAAAAACACTGAAAGACTTTTCAGAATGCAGAACCATCACATAATCCCTCACTGGGATCCAGGGTGACAGGAGGGAGAGAAGCTGAATGGGGGCTGCCATGGCTCCCTCTGGATCACACCTGAGGCAGAGCTTCCCAAAGCCCTGATCAGGCACTGATATGGTTCTGGAGAGCAGGGTGGGCTGGGCGGGGCATGAAAAGCAGGTGGGAGTGGCCAGCTGGGATACCAACTGCAGAGTTTCTGCCTCCTCCTGTATGCACCTAAGCACCCTTGCCCAGGTGGTCATGTCAGAAAAGGCCCATGTCTCAGACTTAGTGTCGATTTTTCCACCTATGGTCAGAGTTAAATACTCCTGCCCTACTGCCTCACCAAACACCTAAACTCAGCCAGAAGGTGTTTATTGGAAATGTGTTTGGGAAGAAATAGAAGTTTTTGTCCCATTTCTTTCTCCATTCTTAAGTGCATCTAGTCATCTCCCCCGGTCATGATTGTATTTCATTGAAATGATTCTTTGATCACAAAGTTTTCTTCCACACATTTTCCCTTGCTTAGCAACATGTTCCAATGTCCCGGAAGCAATGTTATTCTTTGTAATATCCTTAAGACCAACTTTAAACCAGGCTTATCAGTGTTACTCCCTGGACAGCAGGACCTGGACTGTTACCCTTCATGGCACTGACACCATGTCCATGAATATAGACAACACTCTCCACACACACAGGAAACTACTCCTTGGATCATTATCTATAAGACTCAGTGGAGTGCACCAACACATACTCAGGCCTGTCACCTTAACAGTCATGGAAAGCTCTGTGTACATTCCTGATAAGGTGTCAACATACATCATATTCATTGAGGAACTATTTAACATTTTATCCTTTAGACTGATAAGAGAAAGTGTCCACTTTTTTATTTTTATTATGCTGGATGTCCTAACAAATTTTACAAGGCATGACAAATATATAAAAGGCACAAGTTTTGAAAGAAATAAGTAAAATATCTTTATAGGCTGATAACAAAATTTTGTATGAATTCATAAAGACCTTATTGAAAAATACCTACCTGTAATAACAAAGTCCCTGGACTCATTAGCATTATATACAGTAAATTTTGTGGATTAAAGATTTATATAAAGAAAGACATTTCCATGTTCATAGAGTAGAAACTTGATATTATTAAGATTCCATTTTTCCCAAAATTTAGACACATACAAGCACACACATACACACACACCAATTTTGACACATACAAACACATGCACACACGCACACATTAGAAAAAAATCAATCAAAGCAAAATTTACAAATGATTCATTCAAATTGATGAACTGATGATAGAATTTATAAGAAAATTCAAAGAACTTGGTATGATCACAGAAAGTTTAAAGGGGAAAGAATAATAATGATATCCTATATGAAACCAATTATAGGGAATATAGTTCAGGGGTAGAACATTTAAGAACATGTGCATAGAATGTACAGTGTCTGCATTTTTTGCCCAGCTCAGCAGAAAAAATAAAAACTTGTAGATATTCTATAAGAGTGCACTATGGGCATAACTACAGTGGATATACCAAAAAGAAAATAACAGAGAGTATATATGGACTTAGATATACAGAGTCATCTGATTTCTAACAAAGGTAGAATAATAATAATTTACAAAGAGCAATGTGTATGAAAATGAAATCAAACAAACTTTAGAAAAAAGGCTTCACACATTTCATATTAGCAAACACATGAAGTAATGGAGGATCACAGTCTACAGGTAAGAGCTAAATTAATGCAGCTTCTAGAAAAAGAAGAGGAAGATAACCTAAAGCCTAAAGGAATTCTATTGTCCAAAACCTGTAGCTTCCCCATCTAAGTGAATCCACATCAGCATGTAGTTTCAAAGAAAAAATAAATCAGCAAGAGCCATGGTATTTCACTTCCAAGATGTAGTCATCAGAATTCTCACTTCTTTTTCTCCATAGTCCCATAGCAGTGGCACTGCTATATTTCTAGAGATATTTTGGAAAAGTTTGTGGCAGCAAGCAAAGTTCCAGGGACCCCAGTAAATAGCAAGGAACTGGCATTTCTGTTTTCATTTCTAAATTCCTCATATAGATGAAAATATTTTGGTTATAAAATTCATGAATGCAATTTTTATCAAGAAGAAATGATGGTGTGAATTTGCCAAGACTTTGTTCAATATCACGGTCAAAACCATGGGAGTGGAATTCTCTTTCTACATTTCTTTAGGGAACGTCTGCATTGCTTCTTTCAAGGTCACAGCAGGTCACTTCTTTTAGTGTGTGTTGTTGACGACAGTTTATTTCTATTCTTCTAACTAAAATTAGGAAAGAAGGCCCCAATAGAAGAATAAATAACCAACACAGAAGGTAATATTTATTCAACATCTAAGGTTACTGGAGGAGAGAGAAGGACTGACAATTCAGTTTTGAAAAATGGAAAAGGACTAGGTAACCACTCTCTTCAGGCGATCATCATTAATCTAATCCAGGTTCACTGAGTGCCCTGTTCCCACTTTTGAATGAGCACAAGAAGCTGATCTCCTTCTCTTCTATTAAGAAAATCTAAAATTAGCAAACTATCTCAAAGACTTAGAACCATCTTGCTTGTGCATCCATAACTAATTGGCTTCTCATTACCTTCCCACAAACATGAGAGTCTGATGATAGACCACTGTCTTGGAAAGACTTGAATATCAATACTCATATATGCAATCACCACTTTGAGAGGGCTTTCAAAATAGGGCATTGTTTAATGCTTCTGTGTTCCTTGAAATTTACTAGGGAACAGCAAATGGGAGGATCACCACAAGGAAGACCTGCAACTCTGAATGGTACTGAGTTTGGTATGCTCTGAGGCATTAGTGAATTTGAGAAAAGGAAATAGACTCTGTTTTTTTAAGCTGGTAAAATCTATGTCATGGAAAATTCTCACCCCCCTTATCTCCTGCTCCTGTAGGTATTCATCTTATGACATTATGGCATTATGTAATAATGTTCCCTATCCACTAAGTTTCTTCAGGAAGGAGAAAGAGCCCTTTATGAGCTTTGATAGGCCTGATAGGACCATGAAATGAGCAGAAGTTCAGTCAGTCTCCAAGTCATTATAAAAAGCCTTTAAGCGAGCAAGTTCAGGTAGTAATATTTTCTCATCATTGACCAGTGTTGGAAAATGCCTAAAACTTGATTTGCTGGGATCATCGCTTACTTCTCCAAGACAGGAGAAAAAAGAAATCACAGAAAAGGGGTGATGGATCCTGGGTTTCAGAGGGGTTAGATTCCACTGGAAAGAGATTCACTGTCTTAACAAATAAGTCCCATGAACAAGTATAAAGCCTACATTAGTGCTATTTCCTTGAGTCTAATATGTCTTTCTACCAATATCCTCAACATAATTCTGTACCCAGTTGTCTCAGTCCTGACTTTCACACTCTGAAGAATGGTATCACCACATCTAAATACTGAGGCACCAAGCTTTGAGGGCTGTACTATTTTCTTTCTAAGAAGAGCATCCATGATACAGGTGTATTGTGCAAAACTCTCGATAGAAAAACCACAAGAACATATAATCTTTTAAAATTATGAATTTTCTGACAGCTAGACCAATGTAGACAAAATAAAAATTTTAAAGTGATTTATTATGACCACAGCTTCCCTACTGAAATCCAAATTAGGCAAATACAATGATTAAAGGCACAGTGTGAATCCCAGAACAATCAATGTCAGTGCTAGATTGAGACACCCTGGAAACACAGCCCATAGACTTTGTCCTTTGGTGTTCTGTTAGCAAGGAGCAGCAAGGGAGAGCAGTCTACATATGTCCCTTCTCATGTCCTCACTTCTGCAGCTGCATACTCAGGGTATGGTGATCCTGACAAAAAGACCATGGAATTTAGGGGGCACCTAGTTTTTCTCAGGTGCAAGACTGCAACTCAGATCTGAAGGGTCAAATCCCAGGTGGCATGGAATCCTGTGTGTGACTGAGGAATGTTTCATTGCAGTTGCAATATTGGTGACATGTTCCTCCCAGAGAAGTGGGACAAAGATGATGCTTTTCATGTGGATTGATCAGTTGCCTTCTGAACTCTTTCAGTTACTGGGCATGGTTTGTTTCTAATGGAGCCTGTTGAGAACATGCATCCTGGTTCCAGTTAGTGCTTTTCTTACCTATCTTCTTGCTTCCAGTGAAGCTCATGAAGAACAGCCCTAGTCGTGAGAATTCTATAATAGTATGGATTTTATAATAGGACTACCATTCACAGGACAACTGTTATATCACTTTTGGATGGTGTGGTATTGGTATTACATTACTATTAATAACTAAGGACAGATATTGCATTAGATTGAGGTGTTTATTATGATATTATTTTTGCATAATAAACTACATAACAGCTATTATATTTGTTATGGATGTTATTGCACACCTCTTCTATCAGTATCCAAGGTCTATAGAAGCTATTATGTTACTATTAAATGCTATACTATGGATAATATAAGAGTATTAAAACCTCAGGGTCATTATTATATTAGTTACTTCCTATAATATGAATATTACATCAATTTTAAAAGAAACCTATCATATCAGTTTGCTATGTCATAATATGGGGATATCACATTAGTATTAAAAGGCATAAGTAAACCTTTAGGTCACATTTAGAAACTCAAGTATGCATATCATCTTAGGATTAAAATCAACATGGTAGTTAAAACATTAATTTTAATGATAACTTATAAAAATTATTTAATGCCAAAAATGCAGATATTTTATTAGCATAAGGTTGTATAATATAAATATGCTACTGTAAATGCTACAGAATACCTGTTTACTAGTTTTTGATATTTTATCAAGAATATTAAATGAATATTAAAATCCACAAGTAAGTTATTATATTGGTGTCATGGTTTATGGATAAGATGGCATATAGTAATATTAAAGACTACAGGACATATATTTCATTATTTTTTTAGGTGATATATGGATGTCATATTTGTATTTCAAGGTAGAGGAGAGCTAGTATATTCATTTTTGATGCTAGGTATGAATAACACATTAGATTTATAGGCCACAGCACAGCTTCTATATTTGTATTTGATACTCTAGTTTGGATATTATTTTAGTATTTGATATCCATTTCTAATGTTGTAATATCAGACTGTTCGTTGCTTGTATTTTTATTTTTTCTGTAATTTTCATGTTAACCTTTAAAAAATAAATGGTATTTATAAAAAAAAATGGTCAAGTGAGGATTGTATATGAATGTGAGAATCCACAGAGCAAATACTTTGTAAGTATTTTAGGACACAGTGAAGATTTTATGTGAGTGTTAGAGGTCAAGGGACAATATTATGTAAAAGTTACCAGAAGGAGGATAAGTAAATGTCATAGACCACATAAGGATATTCTGTATCACTGGCTATAATGAGGTAATTATCAGCATGTCAGAGACATTGTGAAGGTATTGTGTGAGTGTTGGTAGGCAGATTAAAGATATTATGTGAATGTGAGCTGCCAGAGTGAAGACATAATGTGTCAGAGGCCTCAGTGAGTATAATATATGGATTTCAGTGGCTACAGTGAGGACAGTTTTTCAAGGTTAGTGGTCAGAGTGAGAAGATTATGTGAGAACTTGAGTCCATAATAAGTATATTATATGAATGTCCGAGGCCAGGTAAGGACTTTATGTGAGTGTCAGATGTTATAGTGAGGGTATAATATGAGTTTAAGAGGCCACATGGAGGATATTTTATGTGTGTCAGAGACCAGAGGAAGAGTATTGAGTAAGAGACAGAAGTTTTAGTATGGACATATGTGCATGTAATTATTCATAGTAAGGATATTATGGGAAAGTCAGTGTCCAAAGTGAGGGTAATATCTGACTCTGAGTGGTCACATGATATGTGAGTTTCAGAGGTCACAGTGAAGATATTATGTGAAAGTCAGAGGCCAAATTGAGGTTTAGATGTTTGTGTCAGAGGCCACAATCAGGGTTTTATGTGATTATCGAAGTAATAGTGAGGGAATTTTATGAGTCAGACCAAGGGAATATATTATGTGATTGTCATGGCAACAGTGAGTGTATTATATGAGTGTCAGAGGACACAGGATATTATATGAGAGTTAAAGACCATAGTGAGGATATTGTGTGTTAGAGGGCACAGTGAGGATTTTATATAAATGTCTGAGTCCACATTGCTGACATTATATCAGTGTCAGATGCCAGGCTGTGTTTATTGAATGTCAGAAGCCTCAGGGAAGATACTCAATGAGTGGCAGTGGTCACAGTGAACACTTTGAGAATATTATGTGTCAGTGGTAAGAGTGATGATATTATGTGAGTGTCAGAGGCTACAATGAGGGAATTATGTGAGTCTTATTGGCCACAGTGGGGGTATTATATCAATATCAGAGTCCACATTGAAGATATTATGTGAATGTCAGAGGCCTCTGTATATGGTATTTTGTGAGTTTCAGAAACCAGAGTGAGGTAAAAGTCAGAGGCATAATTGTGTATATTATGTAAGTGTCAGAGGTCACAGTGATGGTATTATGTGAGTGTCAGGACCAAATGAGGATATTATGTGAGTGGCAACTCTCCCAGAAAGAATATTGTATGAGTGTCAGAGGCTACAGTTAGGATATACTGTCCATCACAGGGACAACACTGTGGAAATTCTGTGCATGTCAATGGCCACAGTGAGAATATTTTGTTACATCAGGGACCAGCTTGAGGATATTATGAGTGTCCCAAGTCACAGTGACTGTCTTGGACCATAGTGAGTGCATTATGTGAGTGTCAGAGGTGAAATTTACATTATGTGAGTATATGAGGTCACATTGAAGGTATTTGATGAGTATTAGAAGCCACATTGAGGGTATTATATGAGTGTCAAGGTAATAGAGATGGCATTTTGTGAGTGTCAGATGCCAAGAGAGGATATTATGTGAATATTAGGGGCAAAAGTGAGTATATTAAGTGAGTGAGAGGTCACAGTTAGAATATTATGTGAGTTTCAGAGGCCAGATTGAATTTATTATATGAATATCAGACACCAAATATGGATATTATATGAGTATCAGAGGCTACATTGCAAGTGTGATGTGAGTGTCTCAGGTCACAAAAAAATATTATGTGCATGACAAGTCACATTGAATGTAATATGTGAGTATCGGAGGTCAATCTGTGGATATTTTGTTAGTATCACAGATTAGAATAAGGATACTATTTCAGTATCAGAGACCAAAAGGATGACATTATGAGTGCAAAAATTCAGAGAGGATATTACATCGGTTTTAGACATCACAAATTATGTCAATGTCAGAGGTCAAAATGAGGATACTTTATGTGTGTCAGAGGACCCAGTGATTATATTTATGTGACTTTCAGAGGACACAGTGCGATATTATGTGAGTGACAGAGAACAAAGTGGTAGTAGTCTGGGTCTGAGGTCAAAGTGTGTGTACTATGTGATTGTCAGAGACCAGAATTGGGAATTTATTTGAGTGTCCGAGGGTACAGTGAGGGTATGAACTGAATGCCAGAGGTCACAGTATAGTTATTATGTGCCAGCGGTAGCATTGATGATATTATGTGTCAGAGGCCAATTAAGAATATAATGTCTGTGTCAGAGATCAAATTGAGTGCATAATGTGAGTGTCTGAGATCACAATGAGATTATTTGAGTGTCAGTGGTCAAAGTGAGAATATTACGTTAGTGTCAGAGGTCAAGTGAGGATAATTTGTGAATGTCATAATCCAAAGTGAGGGTATTACATAAGTAACAGAGGTCCCAGTGAGGTTATATTGTGATTATAAAAGGTCACAGTGAGGACATTATGTGAGTGTCAGAGGTCATGTGAGGACATTATGTGACTATCAGATTCACAGTGAGAATATTATGTGAGTGTCACATAACAGGTGAGGAAATTAAGCGAGTATTGGAGGTACCAGTAAAGATAAATAACAGTGTTCAAAATCATTTCAGAAAGTAACGTGAGTGTCAAAGATCACTGTGTGGACATAATATGAGTATGAGTGGCAACAGAGATATTATGTCAGTTTCTTAAAAAGAACAATGAGAATATTAATTGATTGTCACAGGGCTCAGAAGAGGAATTGTGTGAAAGCCAAAGGAGACACTGAGGGTATTCTCTGAGTGACTTAAGCCATGTAAGGATATTATGTATGTGAGAGAGGTCACACTGAGGTTATTATGTGAGTAACAGAGGTCACACTGAGGATATTATTTCAGAATTAGAGGCCAAAGGAGAGTATTATGTGTCTGTCAGAGAACACAGTGAGTATATTTTATGAGTGTGATAGACCAGAGTGAGGGTAATAAATGGTAGAGTTCACAGTGAGGGTAATCTGTGAGTGTGAGATGTTAGATGAGGGTAGCATGCCAGTGATAGAGGCCAATGGAGTACAATTATGTCAGAGGTCAGAGTGAGGATACAAGTCAAATGTCCCATTGAGGGTATGACATTAGTGTCAAAGGGCAAGTGAGAATATTTTTTACTGTTAAAAGTGACAATGAGCTTATTTTGTGAGTATGAGATGTCAGTGTGAGGATATTGTCAGAAGTCAAGTCAGGCTATTTTGTGACTATCAGAGTCACAGTGAAAATATTCTTTGAGTGTCACTATGGAATTAGTGGCAAAGGGAGGTAAAGTGAGTATCATAGGAAGTAATAATTATATTATGTCAGTGTCAGTGGTCACAGTGAGGTTGTTATGTCACTCTTAGGGTTTTATGTGAGTTTCAGAAGCCACTATGAGGAGGTATGTGTATCAGAGAAAAAAGTGAGGTTATTATGTCAGTTTCAGAGGCCACAGTACAAGTTTCATGATTTTACCTGAAGTCACACTGAAGGTATTTTTTGAGTGAGAGATGTCACAAGAAAGAAAATATTTCAGTGTCAGAGGTCACTATGGAGGTATTATGTGAGTCTAAGAGGCCATGTTGATGGTATAATGAGAACTTCAGGGATCACACTGTGGGTATTTGGTGAGCATCATTGGTAAAACAGAGGTTACTACCTGAGGGTCAGAGGTCACAGTGAGGTATGTCAGGGCAAATTGAGGATAATATGTGAGTGTAACAAACTAAATGGAAGGTGTTATGTGAGTGTCAGAGGTCAGACTGAGAGTATTATAAGTGTCAGAGGTACCAGAGCAGTTATTATGTGAATGGCTGAGATGACAGTGAGGATATTATATCATCATCAGAGGTCACAATGAGGTTTTAATGCAAGAGTCATAAGTCATGATTAGGGTATTATGTGAGCATCACAGGCCATGGTGAGTGTATCATGTGAGTGTCAGTGGTCACACTTAGCATATAATCTGAGGACACACTGAGGGTATTAAATAAGTGTCAAAGGTCACAGTAAAGGTAATGTATTTTCCGTCATTTTTACATTTGGAGGAATAGAAAATTTTACTCCAATATTCAAAGGGAATATCAAGGGACACAGAATAACTATAACAACCTTGAAAAAGAGCAAATTTGGAGAACCCATACTTCCCGATTTCAAAGCTTCTATAAAGCTGTTGTAATAAACACACTGGTACTATATGTATGGACAGACATACAGACACACAAGACTAATGGAATAGAACTGAGAGCCCATAAAGAAACCCTTACAACTGGTTAAAAAATTTTGACAAATTGTTGACTTACATCCGTGGTCAACTATTTTTGACAAGGGTATTAATATCATTCAAATGGGAAAGGACAGTCTTTTCAAACAATGGTTGAAACAAATGGTTATGGAAAAATGGATATTCATATACAAAAGACTGATTTGGGTTGGGTAAAGTAGTGCATACCTGTAATTCCTGCAGATTGGGAAACTGGAACAGGAGGATTCCAAGTTTAAACCAGGATCAGCAGCTTAGCAAAACTCTAAGCAACTCAGTGAGAGTCTGTCTCTAAATAAAATATAAAAGAGGGCTGGGCCTGGGATGAGGCTCAGTGGTAAAAAACCCTGGATTCAAATCCTGGTAACAAAAATATAAATGAAGTTGGACCCTAATTTTACACCACAAACAAAAATTAACTCAAAATGGATGATGGCCTTAAATGTAAGAGCTAAAATTATAAACACCTTAAAAAGAAAATATAGGGGTAAATATTTATGATCTGGAGAAACTGGCAATAATTTCTTATATATGACACCAGAGCCACAGGCAAAAAAAATTAAAAAAAGATAAATTGGACTTCTTCAAAATTAATATTTGTGCATCACAAGGGTACTTTCAAGAAAGTGAAAGAAAACCCACAGAATAAGAGGAAATCATTACAAACAACATACCACATAATGGTATGATACACAGGATCCTTAAAGAATTCTAACAACTCAACAACCAAAAGATAACCCTACTTTTAAAATATGCAAATTGCTTAAAGATAGTCCTTTAAAGCAGATATACAAATGGCCAAAATACACATCAAAAGATGCCCCAAATCAGTAAACTTTAGGTAAAGGTATATTAAATTTACAATGTGATACAACTTCACCCCTATTAGGATGAAATTTATAATTAAGGGATAATAATAAGTATTAGTGAGAATGAAGAGAAACTGAAATTCTTGTGCACTACTACTGGGAATGTAAAAATAGTAAAAATTCTATAGAAAGCATTTGCTGATTCCACATGATGCTAAACAGAATTGTATTCCACTTCTGGGTGTATGTTATATCCCAAACAGAGACTTCTATAGATATTTGTACATCAACATTTCATATAAGTATTATGCACAACAGTTAAAAGGTAGAAATGACCCAGTGTCAATCTATAGATGAATGGAGAAAGAAAATGCATATTTTCATAATAGAGAATTATTCAGTCACAAAAGAAAGGAAGTTTGCATTTATGCTAAACATGAAGGAGTCACAAAAATATGCCAAGTGAAGTAAGCCAGATATGACAGAAAGATACATTATGACTCCTCTTAAATGAAATATACAGAATAAGCAAAGTCATAGAAATAGAGAGCAGGTTAAAGTTACCAGGACTGGAGAGAGCAGGGAAAAGGTATTTTAAAAAAATTACTTCAATTTCTGTTTGGAATGATGAAAGACTATGGAAATAGTGGCAAAGGATGTACAACTTTGCGAATTTCACTAATGCCACTGAACTGTACACTGGCTAACTGTTAAAATGTTGCCACTTAAACATCATAGACAAAGAAAAATATCCATATGATTTATTCCAATTCTAATAGATAATTATAACATAATAAGTAGTATTTCAAACCTAATTTGATAAAGCCTCAGAAAACAACCACTCTCTTCACCCATAGTGACACCATAGTGACATTCTGTGTGTGTTACCAACACTGCTTGGGAATAAAACAAAGGAGACATCTTCTCTTACCTTTAAGAACCTCATCAGTTTAAGAGGATTTGTAAGTATTCCAGGCTCAAATATTTTTGAGTTTAAATTATCTTCACTGTAGTTTTCAGGACGTGAATGATGTTCAAGTATCAATAAACAAATAAAAACAATCCCAACAAACACTTGTTTCATTGCCAAATCTCTCAATGAAATGAAGAAACATCCCCAGAGTATCATAGGAACAAGAATTTTATGTAACAATTCGATGTATGTCTTCACCATTAGTATGTAAGAATCAAACTTACAGATAACAATAGACCAAAATTGCAACAAACCAATCATATACCCCATGGAATGGCAAACTTAAGGGTGCTGCTATATAAAATGACAGTAGAGAATACTAAATAATTGTTCAGCACTAATAAAAAGCAGTTCTGAATTTTAACACAGTGACTTCATGGTCTTACAAAGGAATCAAAAAAGAAAATTATCCCACTTTCCATAGTCATATTTCCCTAAAAAGAAGTATGACCCAAAAAATCACATTTTATACAACACGGAGATTCCATTATTATAAATTTAAAAACAAAATGGAGCAATTTCCAAATAATATTGCAAAGTATAATATTAATACCTGTCAGTTAGAAATAACAGCAGTTTATTAGGCTATAGGGTTTAATATCAAACCAACTTACAAATATGAAAAACAGTAGTGGTCTTTCACCATTACATGTGAATCTGTTTCTTTCATAATTTTTGAAATGAAAATTTCAGTTTCATAAAATATTAAAATAATAACACCAAATATGCCACAATCACTATTCACAAATAAAGTTAAAATAAAATATTTGAAATTCACCTAATATTTTTAATGAAAATAAACTACAAGATTTCCTGAAAAGAAATGGTAGGACCCCTGAATGTTTTATGGTGAATATCAGGAAACAATTAAACTATGACTATTTTCATGATATACACGGCAAAAATTTACATGACCATTTCAAAATATAGCAATTAAGACTTAGTTTTAAAGATGCACTAAACAATGTTCCTTACAAGTAAACACAAAGGTATAAACACACTTTTGCCAACACCAAAGTGTGTTTATGATGTTCAAGGAGATACATAATTAAAACAGTAATATTTAGCATCTCTGATAAATAGATAATTCCTCATAATACTTTTAACACAAAAATCCTCTTAAGTTCTCATTTCTCTACTTTTAGTTTGTCATGGCTTATTTCAAAATACATGAAAAATTTAAGCTGAATTTTATTGAATATTTCAGTGAATATTACTGAAACAGCCACCAAAAGAAACAAACTGTTCCCCAATGAAGTATCATCCTTATTTATAAAAATGTATTTAAGACAAGCAGGACTTTTCATCTTTAAATGGACTCATACGGTTAAGTTTGAACTAAACTGAAGCACAACCTAAAGTAGGTAAGTGTATTCATATACGAATATCAAGTAACATGCAGTGAACATTTCTAAAATGAGAAATAGGTGAAAATAAATAACTTGGGGGCTTTAATTTATTGGTGTTTAATGTGACAATCCAAAAATGCCAGATATTTACTTTATTGAATCAACTTGTCACATGATCTCCTAAACATAATGTACTTATCAATCTCAGCTACCCTACTTGCCAATGTTCAGTAAGAAATTATGTCCGTAAGAGTGTTCAACATGGTTCACTTATTTTACTGTTAAGCAAACTAAATATACATTCCAGGAAAAACTGCAGTTTAATTTTGAAAACAAACAAAATATGCAGTAGAAAGACAATCTGTGAGAAGAAACGGATGCTTTCACACAAAATACAGGCACTGCAACTTCTTCAGGCACTCAACTTTTGTGTAAATAAACAGTAGTAGTTACTTAGCAACAATGATTCCACAATAAGTAAAGCACTGTGTTTCTCAGTCCTGCACAAAAAATTGCAGCTACAGTTACATTGATAGCTGTAACGTACAGTCTCTAATGGCAGAGAAGACCTTAAAAATGACTGTGCAAAAAAGCATCATACCATGACAAATAGAAACACAATCTACTGTATGTGTAAAATAAAAACAGTCCACTGTGAAGAGGACAGTGCTAACAATGGAGATCCCAAATCCACCAAAAGAAAAAATTGCCTCCATATCTGAGTCCTTGATTAGTAAGAAAGGCTGGGGGCTAGGCTTGACCATGTTATCAGACAGTACGTTGTCTTCTTTCCTTCACATGTCCTAAAATACAAATTCATTTTATGAAGGCAGTTCAACATTCAGTTTTGTCCTACACAGTATTTAGTGACTCCAGGAAGATAATATTCCCACCAGCAAAGCTCATATTCCACAGTAAGTGATCAGCACTATGCTAAATGACCCTTTTGTAATGGGGTCAGTCTGCAACTCTTATGCTTCAAGTGATGACACTGATGACTGGTGAAGCACAATATATGTCTTCTGCCTCAAGTACCAGGGGTGGCATGTGCAGTGATCAAGCCAGGTCACTTGTAAAAGATCTTGTGCTGTCTGCAGCCTTCAGGATCCCTGATGTGACTGAGTCAGATTTCTTTCTTGAGATTTACTGAGCTGCCCATATCTCATAGAAAAGTGACTATACTATGTGCAATGTTGAACACACACAGTTGTGGAATGCACTGCACATTGGGATTTTAGATATAATTTTAGTTGTTCCTGGACCTTTATTTTATGTATTGATATGTGTGCTGAGAATTGAACCCAGTGCCTCACACATGCTAAGCAAGTACTCTACTATTGAACTACAAACCCAGCCCTGTACATTGGCTTTTACATCAATAATTTTATTCAACTTATAAACCAAAAGCTTGGTTCCACACAAAAATTCATGATCAACATGTGAAATGGCTTATGACACACACACCTCTCTCTGGGTAAGAAGAGTTTCAAAACCCCAGGTCCTGAACAAACTCCCGCAGCCCCCCACTTCCTTCAACTCTGCTCATCCCTGGCTCAGTTCAAGAGGAAAAGGAGCTGGCCTCTGGATGGAAACCTCAGCTAGGCAACCCACCCTGCCTTGGACGTGGTCCATCAAGTTCTATTCCATGTGGCACATGTAAAGAAATAAAGTTTGGGTCCACCTGACACTCACACCAAGGTCAGATGACATTGGGCAGAGCTAGCTGGCCCACCTGTCCCCAAACCAAAGTAGGATGCCATCTTGGAGGTAGCTGGCCTGCCTGACCCCCCCATTGAGGTTGGATGCCATCACAGAGCCTGCCCTCCTGCACCCCACTGCTGAGGGAAACTGCACTTGCCTCTGTGCTGACTCAGTGCATCTTTGCTGGGGCTCCCCAGCTTCTTTGGAGGCCAGTGCAGGCATTTTGAATTATTCCTGAGGGCCTGGCCATTATCATCGGAAGTGCGACTCCCTTCCTGAGATACCTACAGAAGACTGGAGGTCCTTTGACAGGACTAGGGATTCAAAAAGAGGAGGTATTGATAGACTCAGGACCACTTCAGAGCAGCCTAGTGAGTCTTTCCCACTGGGCAAGACTTCCTGGATGGCTCAGTAGTCCTGGAATGCAGTGAACTTCATGGAGTAGAGTTGCCCAGTGAGACTCCCCCACTGAAGCCATGAATCCAGAAAACTGGGAATATTGTAGGGAGCACTGCCCTGCAAGAGGCTTCAGCACAGAGTAAGGGACCCAGGTCTGGGTAGTAGGTCCAGTACCCAGGGAACATTGTAGAGGAGGGCTGCTTAGAGAAAGAGTCCCGCGCAGGGCCAGGACTCCAGATGAGGTGGTAGTCCCAGACCCCAGGGAATGCTGCAGAGGAGGGCTACACATTGAGAGTCCGAATAACAGGGCAAGGCTCCCTGGCCCAGGAGGTAGGTCCAGAACCCTGAGAACATCACACAGGAGGGCTGTCCAGCTCAGGGAATAGTTCTGGACCAAAAGGAACTACTCAGAGGAGAGCTGCAGAGGAGATATCCCCATGGGGTGAGTCTTCCCCACTGGGTGAGGATTTCCCACCAGGGTGGTAGAACCAGAGACACAGGCCCAGATCAGCCATGCCCCAGCCCACAGTTTAGTCCCCCTTTTGACAGACCATCAATCAACAAGTGGAAGGGCCTCTTCCGACCAGCAGAAATTATACCCCACCTGAAAGCCACCACCCCTAGAAGGGCAGATTCCTTGTGTATCACTGCATTATCAAGTTCCTCCAAGACTTCAGGCTACTGAAGGCTAGGAGGTGAGTTGTTGGAAATCTACAGGAATACTATGGGTCAATAGAGTTTCTGTAATAGAGAGGTAGATACCTGACCAATATGAGAAAATGAGGGAAGAAATTGTCCCAAATAAACTAGATGCTACATCAATAAAATCCAATGACAGCATTGCAGAAGAAATGTCAGAAAGGGAGTTCAAAATGTACATAATTAAAATGATCAGACAAGCAAATGATGAGTTGAAAGAGCAAATGCAGGCTTTGAATGATCACACAACTCAACAATTAAAAGGACAAACACAGGAAGCAAAAGATCATTTCAATAGTTAGAGATACTTAAAAATAAACAGACATAAATCCTTGAAATGAAGGAAAAAATAAACCAAATTAAAACTTCACAGAAACCATAATCAAAAGAATAAAACACCTGGAAGACAGAACCTCAGACATTGAAGACAAAATATTTAATCTTGAAAACAAAGTTGACCAAAGAGTGAAGATGGTAAGAAATCATGAACAGAATCTACAAGAATTATGAGATATCATGAAAAGGCCAAATTTAAGAAGTATTGGGATTGATGAAAGCTTAGAGAAACAAACCAAAGGAATGAACAATCTATTCAATGAAATAATATCAGAAAATTCCCCACATCTAAAAAATGAAATGGAAAATCAAGTACAAGAGGCTTATAGGACTCCAAATATACAAAACTAGAATAGACACACACCAAGGCACATTATAATGAAAATACATAACATACAAAATAAAGACAGAATTTTAAAGGCTGTGAGAGAGAAGAATCAAATTACATTCAGAGGAAACCAATACGGATATCAGCAGATTTTTCCACCCAGACCCTAAAAGCTAGAAGGGCCTGGAACAACATTTTTCAAGCTCTGAAAGAAAATGTATGCCAACCAAGAACTTTATACCCAGCAAAACTTACTTTCAGATGTGTCAACAAAATAAAATCCTTCCATGATGAACAGAAGCTAAAAGAATTTACAAAAAGAAAGCCAGCACTACAGAAAATTCTCATCAAAGTATTCCATGAGGAAGAGATGAAAAACAATGATGTAAATCAGTAAAGGGAGGAGCTACCTTAAAGGACTAGCCAAATAAAAGGGAAACCAAGTCATGTCAAAAAACAAAAATGAGTCAAATGACCGGGAATACAAATCATATCTCAATAATAACACTGAATGTTAATGGCATGAATTTATTAATCAAAAGACATAGACTGGCAGATTGGATTAAAAAGAAAGATCCAACCATATGCTTCCTGCAAGAGACTCATCTCATAGAAAAAGATATCCACAGACTAAAGGTGAAAGGGTGGAAAAATCTATGCCATGCACATGAACTGAGTAGAAAAGCTGGAATATCCATCCTTACATCAGATAATGTTTACTTCAAGCCAAATTTAGTCAGAAGGGATAAAGTAGGACATCACATACTGTTTAAGGGAAGCATATATCAGCAAAACATAATAATCATGAATATCTATGCCCAAAATTTTGGCTCATCTATGCACATCAAACAAATCCTTCTCAATTCCAGAAATCAAATAGACCACAACACAATAATACTAACTTATTTTAAAACACGTTTCTCATCACTGTATTGATCTTCCAAACAGAAATTGAACAAAAAATCATAGTTCTCAATTTCACAAACAATAATTTAGACATAAGGAACATATATAGAATATACCATCCAACATAGAGCGAATACACTTTCTTCTCAGCAGCACACAGAACCTTCTTTAAAATACACCATATTTTATGCCACAAAGGTAATGTTAGCAAGTACAAAAAGATAGAGATACTACTTTGTATTCTATCAGATCATAATGGATTGAAATTAGAAATAAATGTTAGAATACAACCAGAAACTACTGCAAAACCTGGAGAATAAACAATACACTATTGTATTGTGAATGGATAACAGAAGACATCAGGATGAAAATTAAAAATTTCTTAGAGGTAAATGAGACCAAAGATACATCATATCAAAATTTCTCTGGAACACTATGAAAGCAGTACTTAGAGGAAAATTTATGTCATAGAGCTCTTTCAATAAAAGAAGAAAAAACTCAACAAATAATTGACCTAACACTACAGCTCAAAGTCGTAGATAAAGAACAGGTCAACACCAAAAGTACTAGAAGACAGGAAATAGTTAAAATCACTGCTGAAATTAAAAAAATTGAAACAATAGAAAAATAGATAATAGAATAAACAATAGAAAAATAAACAATAAAAAACAATAGAAAAATTTGACAAAATAAATAGTTGGTTCTTTGAAAAAATAAGCAAATTTGAAAAATCCTTAGCCACACTAACAAAGAGAAGTAGAGAGAAAACTCAAAATACTAAAATTCAGAATAAGCAAGAAAATATCACAATAGACACAAGTGAAATACAAAACATAATTAGAAGATATTTGCAAATCTATACTTCAACAAAGTACAAAATCTTGAAAACATCAACAGGTTTCCAGAGACATATGATTTACCTAAACTGAACAAGGAGGACATACACAATTTAAATAGATCAATTTCAAGTAAGTGTAAGAAGAGTTCATTCCAGTACTTCTCAAAGTATTTCATGAATCAGAAGAGGAGGGAACCCTCCCAAACTCTTTCTATGAAGCCAATATCACCATGATACCTAAACCAGAGACATATACAGGAAAGAAAATTTTCAACCAATAGCCTTAATGAACATTGATGCAAAAATTCTCACCAAAATTTTAGCAAATTGCACACAGAAATATATTAAATAGGTAGTGCCACATGATCAAGTGGGTCTTTCCCCAGGGATGAAATGTTGGTTCAACATCTGGAAATCAATAAATGTAATTCACCATATTAACTGGCTTAAAGTCAAGAATTACATGGTTATTTCAATAGATCCAGAAAAAGCATTTGAAAAATAGAGCATCCCTTCATGCTCAAAACACTAGAAAAAATATAGATACTGGGAACATTCCTTAACATTGTAAAAGCTATCTATGCTAAGCCAATGGCCAATATCACTCTAAATGGTGAAAAACTGAAAGCATCCTGCTTAACAACAGGAACAAGGCAAGAATGCCCACTTTCACCACTTCTATTTAACATTGTCCTTGAAACTATAGCTAGAGAAATTAGATAGATCAAGGAAATTAAATGGATACCAATAGGAAAAGAAGAACTCAAATTATCCCTATTTGCTGATGACATGATTATATATTTACAAGAACCAGAAAATTCCACCAGAAAACTTTTAGAACTCATAAATGAATTCAGTAAAGTAGCAGGATATAATATCAATACTCATAAATTTAATGCATTTTTATACATAAGTGAAGAATCCTCAGAAAGAGAAGTTAGGAAGACTACCCCATTCACAATAGCTTCAAAAAAATAAAATACTTGGGAATCAATCTCACAAACGAGGTAAAAGACCTCTACAATGAAAACTACAGAACAATAAAGAAAGAAATTAAAGAAAACCTTAGAAGATGGAAAGATCTCCCATGTTCTTGGATAGGCAGAATTAATATTGTCAGAATGATCATACTACCAAAAGTGCTATAGAGATTCAATGCAATTCCAATTAAAATCCCAATGATGTACCTCACAGAAATAGAGCAAGCAATCATGAAATCTACCTGGAAGAATAAGAAACCCTGAATAGCTAAAGCTATTCTTAGCAGGAAGAGTGAAACAGGACGTATCACAATATCAGAATTTCAACTATACTACAAAACAATAGTAATAATAATGGCATGGTATTGTTACCAAAGTAGAAAGGTAGATCAATGGTACAGAATAGAGGACATGGACACAAACCCAAATAAATAAAATTTTCTCATACTAGATGAAGGTGGCAAAAATATGCAATGGAGAAAAGATAGCCTCTTCAACAAATGGTGCTGGGAAAACTGGAAATTCATATGCAACAGAATGAAACTAAACCCCTATCTCTCACCCTGCACAAAACTCAACTCACAATGGATCAAGGACCTTCGAATCAGACGATAGACTCCGTCACTTATAGAAGAAAAAGTAGGTCCAAATCTTCAACTTGTTGACTTAGGATCAGACTTCCTTAACAGGTCTCCCATAGCACAAGAAATAAAAGCAAGAATCAATAACTGGGATAGATTCAAACTAAAAATCTTTCTCTCAACAAAGGAAACTATTAGCAATTTGAAGAAAGAGCCTACAGATTGGGAGAAAATCTTTGCTACTCATACTTCAGATAGAGCACTAATTTCCAGAAAAATAAACAACTCAAAAAACTCTATACAAAGAATACAAATAACCCAATCAACAAATGAGCTAAGAAAGTGAAGAGACACTTCACAGAAGATCTACAACCAATCAACAGATATATAAAAAAATGTTCAGCATCTCAGGTAATAAGAGAAATGCAAATCAAAACTACCCTAAGATTCCATCTCATCCCAATTAGAATGGTGATTATCAAGAATACAAGCAACAATGGGTGTTGGTGAGTGTGTGGGAAAAAAGGTACACTCATACATTGCTGGTGGGTTTGCAAATTAGTGAAGCCATTCTGGAATGCAGTGTGGAGATTCCTTAGAAATCTTGGAATGGAACCCCCATTTGACCCAGCTATCCCACTCCTTATACCCAAAGGACTTAAAATCAGCATGCTACATAGATACAACCACATCAATGTTCATTGCTGCTCTATTCACAATAGCCAGAATGTGGAACCAACCTAGATGCCCCTAAATTGATGAATGGATATAGAAACTGATATATATATATAATGGAATATTACTGAGCAATAAAGAATAATAAAATTATGGCATTTGCCATCAAATGGATGAAATTGGAGAATATCATGCTGAGTGAGATAAGCCAATCTCAAAAATCCAAAGGACAAATGAGCTGGCTGATAAGTGGGTGATGACACATAATGGGGGTTCGGAGGGGGGCAAGAGTGGAGGAAGAAGTATATATATAGAGGAAAAAGAGGAATGGAGGAAGGGAAAAATAACAGAATGAGTCCAAAACTATTACTCTAGGTAAATGTATGATTATACAAATGGTATGCCTCTAGTTCATGTACAGAGAAAATAGATGTATCCCATTTGTTTACAATAAATAATAAATTTGAAAAAACAAGGTTTTTGCAACTGAATCTCTTTCAAAATGAATACTGACACACATAAAATAAAGAGACAAAAGTCATTAGGTGAAGGTCAATATTATTAAAAACATATATGATCCAGCTATAAAAGAGCATTTAAAAAGATCCAACATAAACATACTGCACTTATAAGTCTATGTATCCATGCTCAAAGTTTTGCCTTTTTTTGTCCATTTTCAGGAGGAAGCCAAAGGAAGTAATTCCTTTTCAGAACTCTTCCCCAAACTCTGCTTTAAAGCATTGTGCAAGCAGATGAAAAAATAAAAAATAAAAAAAAAACAAAAGAACAAAAAACACATGGTATTTGTTCCAGAACTTACTGGGTTGGTAGAACTCATAAAATGCATTACCAGGTTCTTATTCTCTGTCCTTTATTGTTATTTTATGATGGCATAAAGGTATCAGGTCCTCAAACTACCTTCAGAATTTTAGTGAAGAACATGGAACAGATCGGTGCTAGTACCTTAAACTGAAATTTGGTATTAATAATGCAATATATTTTTTTAAAAGTACCTGTAATTTGTTTCTCATTTTCAAACTCTGTCAGAAGGTAGTCATAAATTTAAAAATATCCTGTAAAGGCTGAGTAGAAGTCTAAAGGATTTCTTATTCAATTTGCTTGTTGCTGATTGCTATATAAATCTCAAAGAATCTCTATTCTCTAGTAAATGAGAATTCGAAATAAATGAAAGTTTTTAATAGATAAATTCCAAAATATTCTCGATATCCCTGACTTACCTTACTCCATTTTAAAGTAAGACACTGGGCTAATATATATAAATGTATGTCAGAAGTGAAATTTAAGAGTTACCTCCCACATAGAAAATGTATTATTTTAATGGCTCTAATAATACACTGACCCCTGTCATAGGGATGGTAAAGTCAGAGTGACCCCCAGAAAGGAAAATCATCTTTATATATTAAGGTAAGGTTTTTCCACAAATGAATCAATGCTATATTAGGCCTATAGATGCCATCACAGATGGAATGTTTCAAATTAAATGCAGTAAGTGTGATGACCCATACTTAAGTATTATTGGTTTCTTAAAGTTTCTTAGAGTAGTGGCAATATATATATTTAAAAATTTACAGAATAAAAAAAATTATGGGGAGGAACCAAGATGGCAGTCTAGAGGGAGGCTGCCTTCCTTGTTGCACCGCAATGCCGGATTCAAGCAGAGGATATCTGATTCTCGGTGAGGCAGTTTTTGCTGCTTATCGATCCCCTGCACTTTAAGCCATTTGACTGCTGTGATCACGTGAAATCTACCAGCATATCGATGCCATTTTTGAGAGCAGATTGCTCACTATCAGGTGTTTATCATCCGCCATTTGCCTGCCTCTCACCAGTCCATTGCCTGCCTTACCCCTATCCATCACCCAACTCTGGAGGTTCACCACCCAATCCTCCGACAGCTGCAAGCAGATGGACCGCAAATTGCCAGTGGAGCACCAGCTGCCTGCTGCTGCCTGGAAGTTCATTATTACAGTACCGGCAGGACCCCCAGACCAACTGACTGTGCCCTATCAATGGGAACCCAGACCGACTGATTGCACCCAGCCTCCTGGATCCCACAAACACACCAAACACACCCAACCTACAGGACCACTGCTGGACCAACTGCATCCTGTCTCCAGGACCTCCAGCTGACCACGTCCACCCCTGACCTGCAGCTCCCCATTTGCCAACACATTTGGAAGCCAGAGCAGCCATCTTGGATAATCCTGGAAGCCATAGCTCTGATCATCAGGTGGGGCAAATCCCATCTTGAGACACCTGCTGGAGGCTTGAAGCTCATTGTCAGGTTCCTCTCATACATCAGGCTACTGAACACTGGGAGGTTTCATTAGTATATGACTATTATACAGTAGATTTTCTTTTTTCTCCTTTTTTAAAAAAAATAGTTAAGTTTTTGTTTCTTTATGTTTCTTGCTTTCTTTTCCTTCTGTTTACCTGTTCCCTCAGAGTCACTTTCTCCCTTATTTACATGATGTTATTGTCCCCATAGGGGCTATTTGGTCTAGGATTGCATAGTGTCTGATTTGGATACTGCTAATATTGATCTCCCCTTAAAGAAAGGGTTTTGGACATCTATAGGGCCACTATAAGCCTATCGGGTGAAATCTGCAATACCCCAGATCTGCAGCGCTAGAGGGGAAGATACATGAACAACATGAAAAAACAAGGGAAGTAAATAATCCAAACAAATCTAGATTCTATGGTAATAGAATCCAATGACAGTATGTTAGAAGAAATGTCAGAAAAGGACTTCAGATTATACATGATTAAGATGATTTGCGAAGCAAAGGATGAGATAAGAGAGCAAATACAGGCAATGAAAGATAATACCAATAAGCTGAAAGAGCACCTGCAGGAAGCAAAAGATCATTTCAAAAAAGAGATAGAGATTCTCAAAAAAAAAAAAAAAAAAACAAAAAAAAAAAACAACAACAAAAAAAAACGGAAATCCTTGTACAATAAACCAAATAAAAAACTCAATGGAAAGCATCACGAACAGACTAGACCACTTGGAAGACAGAACCTCAGACAATGAAGACAAAATATTTAATCATGAAAATAAAGTTTCCCAAACAGAGAAGATGGTAAGAAATCATGAACAGTATCTCCAAGTACTATGGGACATCATGAAAAGACCAAATTTAAGAATTATTGGGATTGAGGAAAGCACAGAGATACAAACCAAAGGAATGAACAACCTATTCAATGAAATAATATCAGAAAATTTCCCAAGCCTGAAGAATGAAATGGAAAATCAAATACAAGAGGCTTAGAGAACTCCAAATGCACAGAATCACAACAGATCCACACCAAGGCACATTATAATGAAAATGACTAACATTCAAAATAAAAATAGGATTTTGAAGTCCGCGAGAGAAAAGCATCAGATTACACATAGGGGGTGACCAATACAGATAGCAGCCGACTTCTCAACCCAGACTCTAAAAGATAGAAGGGCCTGGACCAAAATATTTCAAGCTCTGAAAGAACATGGTTGCCAAAAAAGAATCCTATACCCAGCAAAACTAACCTTCAGATTTGAAGATGAAAAAAAATCCTTCAATGATAAACAAAAGTTAGAAGAATTTACAAATAGAAAGCCTGCACTACAGAATGTTCTCAACAAAATATTCCATGAGGAGGAAATGAAAAACAACAATGGAGGTCAGCAAAGGGAGGAACTACCTTAGAGGAAAACCACTCAAAGGAGAAATCAAGCCAACTTAAAAACCAAAAATAAGCCAAATGACTGGGAATACAAATCATTTCTCAATAATAACCCTGAATGTTAATGGCCTAACCTCATCAATCAAAAGACATAGACTGGCAGAATGGATTAAAAAGAAAGACCCAACAATATGCTGCCTGCAAGAGACTCATCTCATAGAAAAAGACATCCACAGACTAAAGGTGAAAGGATGGGAAAAAACCTACCACGCACATGGACTCAGTAAAAAAGCAGGGGTTTCCATCCTTATATCAGATAAAGTGGACTTCAAGCCAAAGTTAGTCAGAAGGGATAAAGAAGGACATTTCATACTGCTTAAGGGAACCATAAAATAGGAAGACATAACGATAGTACATATTTATGCCCCAAACAATGGTGCATCCCTGTACATCAAACAAATCCTTCTCAATTTCAAGAATCACATAGACCACAACACAATAATTCTGGGCAAATTTAACACACCGCTGTCTCCACTAGATAGATCGTCCAAACAAAATACAACCAAAGAAACCATAGAACTCAATAACACAATCAATAATCTAGACTAAATAGACATATATAGAATATTCCATCCATCAACGAGCAGATACACCTTCTTCTCAGCAGCACATGGAACCTTCTTGAAAATAGACCATATGTTATGCCACAAAGAAACCCTTGGGAAATGTAAAAAAATAGAGATACTACCTTGTGTTCTATTGTATCATAATGGACTGAGAGTAGAAATCAATGACAAAGTAAAAAAGGAAATTACTCCAACACTTGGAGACTAAATAATATTTTATTGAATGAAACATGGATAAAAAATATCATCAGGGCAGAGATTAAAAAATTCTTAGAGGTCAATGAGAATGATGATACAACATATCAAAATCTCTGGGACACTATGAAAGCGGTACTAAGAGGAAAATTCATTGCATGGAGTGCATTCAAGAAAAGAATGAAAAGTCAACAATTAAATGACCTAACATTACAGCTAAAAGCCCTAGAAAAAGAAGAACATAATAACAGGAAAAGTACTAGAAGACAGAAAATAATTAAAATCAGAGCTGAAAGCAATGAAATTGAAAGAAAAGAAACTATTCAAAAAATTGACATAACAAAAAGTTGGTTCTTTGAGAAAGTAAACAAAATAGATAAACCCTTAGGCACATTAACAAAGAGGAGAGAGAAGACTCAAATTACTAAAATACATGATGCAAAAGGAAATATCACAACAGACACCACTGAGATACAGAACATAATGAGAGGCTACTTTGAAAATCTGTATTCCAACAAAATAGAAAGTACTGAAGACATTGACAAATTTCTAGAGACATAGGCTCCTCCCAAACTGAACCAGGAGGACATACACAAGTTAAACAGATCAATATCAAGCAATGAAATAGAAGAAGCCATTAAAAATCTACCATCCAAGAAAAGCCCAGGACCAGACAGATTCTCAGCTGAGTTCTACAAGACCTTCAAAGAAGAACTCATTCTAATACTTCTCAAAGTATTCCAGGAAATAGAAAAGGAGGGTACCCTACCGAACTCATTCCATGAAGCTAATATCACCCTCATACCCAAACCAAGAAAAGACACATCAAGGAAAGAAAATTTTAGATGAATATCCTTGATGAATATAGATGCTAAGATCCTTAACAAAATATTGGCAAAACGTATCCAAAAACATATTGAGAAAATTGTGCACCACGATCAAGTAAGGTTCATTACTGTAATGCAAGGATGGTTTAACATCTGTAAATCAATAAATGTAATCCACCATGTCAATAGCCTTAAGAATAAGAATCATATGGTTATTTCAATTGACACAGAAAAAGCATTTGACAATATACAACACCCTTTCATGCTGAAAACAATAGAAAAAATAGGGATAGTAGGAACATACCTGAACATTGTAAAGGCTATTTATGCTAAGCCCATGGCCAACATCATTCTTAATGGAGAAAAACTGAAACCATTCCCTTTAAAAATGGGAAGAAGACAGGGATGTCCTCTTTCACCACTTCTCTTCAACACTGTCCTCGAAACTCTAGCCAGAGCAATTAGGCAGACTAAAGAAATTAAAGGGATATGAGTAGGAAAAGAGGAACTTAAGCTGTCAATATTTGTGGATGACATGATTCTATATTTAGAGGATCCAAAAGTCTCCTCCAGAAAACATCTAGACCTCATCAATTAATTCAGCAAAATAGCAGGGTATAAAATCAACACACATAAATCTGCAGCATTTTTATATGCAAGCGATGAAATAGCTGAAAGGGAAATGAGGAGAAAAACTCCATTTGCAATAGTCTCAAAAAAATTAAAATACTTGGGTATTAATCTAACCAAAGACGTAAAAGATCTCTACAATCAAAACTACAAGACTGAATAAAGAAATTAAGGAAGACCTTAGAATATGGAAAGATCTCCCATGTTCTTGGATAGGCAGAATTAATATTGTCAAAATGGCCATACTATCAAAAGTGCTATACATATTCAGTGCAATTCCAATTAAAATCCCAATGATGTACCTCACAGAAATAGAGCAAGCAATCATGAAATTCATCTGGAAGAATAAGAAACCCAGAATAGCTAAAGCAGTCCTTAGCAGGAAGAATGAAACAGGGAGTATCGCAATACCAAAACTTCAACTATACTACAAAGCAATAGTAACAAAAACAGCATGGTATTGGCACCAAAATAGACAGGTAGATCAATGGTACAGAATAGAGGACAAGGACACAAACCCAAATAAATACAATTTTCTCATATTAGACAAAGGTGCCAAAAATATGCAATGGAGAAAGATAGCCTCTTCTACAAATGGTGCTGGGAAAACTGGAAAACCATATGCAACAGAATGAAATTAAACCCCTATCTCTCACCCTGCACAAAACTCAACTCACAATGGATCAAGGACCTCAGAATCAGACCAGAGACCCTGCATTTTATAGAAGAAAAAGTGGGTCCAAGCCTTCAACTTGTTGGTTTAGGAGCAGTCTTCCTTAACAGGACTCCCATAGCACAAGAAATAAAAGCAAGAATCAACAACTGGGATAGATTAAAACTAAAAAGCTTTCTCTCAGTGTAGCAAACTATCAGTAATGTGAAGAGAGAGCCTACAGAGTGGGAGAATATCTTTGCCACTCATACTTCAGATAGAGTGCTAATATCCCGAATATATAAAGAACTCATAAAACTCTACACCAAGAATACAAATAATCCAATCAAAAAATGGGCTAAGGAAATAAACAGATACTTCACAGAAGAAGATGTACAAGCAATCAACAGATATATGAAAAAATGTTCAACATCTCTAGTAATAAGAGAAATGCAAATCAAAACTACCCTAAGATTTCATCTCACCCCAATTAGAATGGCGATTATCAAGAACACAAGCAACAATAGGTGTTGGCAAGGATGTGGGGAAAAAGGTACACTCGTACATTGCTGGTGGGGTTGAAACTAGTGCAGCCACTCTGGAAAGTAGTATGGAGATTTCTCAGAAAGCTTGGAATGGAACCACCATTTGACCCAGCTATCCCACTCCTTGGCCTATACCCAAAGGACTTAAAATCAGCATACTACAGAGATACAGCCACATCAATGTTCATAGCTACTCAATTCACTATAGCCAGATTGTGGAACCAACCTAGATGCACTTCAGTTGATGAATGGATAAAGAAACTGTGGCATATATATACAATGGAATATTACTCCGCCATGAGGAATGACAAAATTATGGCATTTGCAGGCAAATGGATGAAATTGGAGGATATCATGCTAAGTGAGATAAGCCAATCTCAAAAAACTAAAGGAGGAGTGATCTCGCTGATAAGCAGATGAGGACATATGGGGGGGGTAGGAGGGGTCAGTGTTATGGTTAGGGTTAGTTTTAGGGTTAGGGATAAGGAGGGTGGTAAGAATGGAGGAGGAAAGGAATGTATAGAGGAAAAAGCAGGGTGGGTGTGCAGGGGGGAAGGGAAAAAAATAACAGAATGAGTCAAACAACATTGCCCTATGTAAATTTATGATTTTTAATTAAAATAATAAAGAATAATAAAAAAAAGAAACCCACAATAAATAAATTGTTTGCAAATCATAAAAAAAAAATTTGGAGGACATTGCCTTGACATAGTTGATAAATGCCAACTGCTGTTCTTGGTCACAATGAGAGATCCAGATCATTAAGAGAAACTATGTAATAAATATAACATATTGTATTATGTATTGTATATTATATATATATTGTATATTATATATATATATATATATATGTTTAACTTAAGCATGTTCCTGAAATATTTTGGATACTCCCATAAATAATCATTATCATTCTACATATGAGAAATCTGAGGCTTAATCACGTTCCAGAATTACAAAATAAGATGTAACTTAATTTTAGAAATTTTGTTAACAACTCAATTCCTTCACAGTCTAACATAATTATAACAATTAAAAATGTTGCAATTTTCATCTTAGCTGATAGAAACTTTTCAGCTAAAACTATTTTCTAAATGTTTTTGTTTGCTAAATTTAAGTTCCCTGAAAGAGATACTCTTGTTGAGTTCAAATAGACTCAAAAGTATTTTAGTCTAAAGAGACTAAACTTGTCATTGCCTCAGGAAGAGATCATAAATAGCATCAATTCAAATTTTCAGTGTTCAAGAAAAATATTAAAGCTGTTGAATTTGAGTCATCATTCTGTCTCAAAATCAAGTGACCTCCATAATAAGGAGAGCTCAATGACTACATCAATTTTCACAGTACTGAAATGTAGGCAAGTGCATAAACGCATCATTTCTTATCATATGGGTAAAAACACAGAAAAGTGTCCCCAAAATATATTACTGCATTTCAAGATAAACACAAAGACAAGCCATTCAAAAAAATTTGTATAGCAATGGGTACTAGAAGGTACTAAGCTCAATTTAAATGTGCATAACTTCATAAAATTTCACTAATTCAGACCACCAAGCCAATAGTTAATAAAGAATTCTAATTGTAGTTATGAAATTAACATAACTGGGAATAGTGAAGGTAGGAATTATTTTAATGGTATTATCTCTGGTTGATGAATCAGATGTTCTATCTTCCACTGCCTTTCACTGACAAAAGAACCATTATAAGTAGAGAAATATTCTCCCCTGTGTGTTCTAAATAGGTCCTAGGCATCCTGCAAACATAGACATTCTTCAGACTCTTCCAGTATTCAGCACTTTGTCATTCTGGCACATATCAAGAGGACCCTAGTCACTGACAAGATTGGAGCTAAGTTCATGGTCAATCTGCTTCACAGGCCTTCAGCCTTCTATACTGAACAGTACCATAGGCAATGAAATGTGTGTATATACATAAAATATAGGAAAATAGGAATTATACTACTTTGGAGAGATCAAAAATGACAGCATACGTGACTATTCTTCCTAAGAATGTCTAGCTGAGAATATCAGGTAATATACTAACAATAAGACTGTCAGTATGTACAATATTTAAAAATATTTCTGGTATCAGAAATGTTTTGCTATTATGTCCCTAGTTTGAGAAGAAATGAAAGTACAAGAAGTGTGTTATGTTGTAAGCAATGTAAAAATTTTTAATTAAAATAGACAATGTCCTTAATTTGATAGTTTGTTGACTCAAATTTTTTAATGGAAAATAAAGTCAATGGGTTATTCTATGTTACTGCAAATTTAATACATTCCAGAAGTCAAAATATTCGGAACAATTTTACTGGGAGATTTAGACTGATCTGGATGTAGCTGTGAGAAGAAACTTCAACTGAACTGCTGACATTCAGGTCCTTACATTTTGTTATGGAACCACAGTTTATATTCTTCAAGTACAAATTATGTCAGTAAAGTTGAACAAAATACATATGTTTGATCTAATATAAGCATCAGAGTCAAAAGTTTACTTATAACACTTAGGTTTTTTGTGAGTAAATACAGAATAATTCTGTAGAAAGCCAAACAAAAATGTATCATGATCTTTATGGTACCATTAAGGCATTAATCAATGCTTTCTTTCTGGGAATAGGAGCTACCTAGATAAACTGTAAAATTCTAATACCTAGGTTCTACAATCATTTTATTTACAACTCAATGATACTTCATACATACTTCACTAATTTTTCCTTACTGATATAAATTAATATGAAAAAGGAAATGAGAAATTTAATCACATTAGGTTCCAAAATATTTAAGAACTGTGTGTAGTATTATTTGTATGGAAATTTTGTTGTGGCAAATACTTTAAGAAATTAAAAAGGACCATATAATTTCTCCCATTTTCATTTAAAAAAATACTTGGATACATATTTAATTAGAGGCTGTGGTTTAAATTTTGGAAAGTTGAAGTTCTTGAATTCATCATTTGAAGAAACACCTGGCCAAGTTTCCTGCGATGGAGTTCCTGAATTTAAAAAAATAAATAAATATACATAGAAATTTATACATATTAATGTAAGTTATCCTTATGCACATATATATAGGCATTACTGAGAAAGTGCCTTATAGAACATTTTACACTTATTAGATATTTTATTTCAAATGAAATTAAAATGATGGAAATTATAAAACTTATGGGTTGAAAGGGGCAAGACAGGAAGGAGAACCAACAAATAAGGAGATTGTGGTGGTAATTTGGGAGATGATGGTGGCATGAGCTAAGGCATAAGGTAACAGGAATAAAGGGAAACAAATAATTCAACACTTTCGAATGCATGAAGCAGAGACAATATGCAGATGCAGGGTGGTGTGTGTGTGTGTGTGTGTGTGTGTGTGTGTGTGTGTGTGTGTGTGTGTGTGTGAGAGAAGAAAAATAAGGAGGCTCAATGTAGAGACACTATCATCTAGGAGTTGTGTGAATATACAGGAATTTAAGACAGTCCTTCCATTAAAATCTCACAATCTAGCAAATATTAAAAAATTATGTAAAATCTAATTTTAAATATTAAAACATTATACAGAAAGTAAAATTATATGATTGAAATGGAAAACTGTACAGTGGTTCCTCAAAAAGTTAAAAACAGAATTATTATGTGATCCAGCAATTCCACTCCCAGATCTAGACCCATATGTAATGAAAGCGCAATCTTGAACAGATATTTGTGTGCTCACATTCACAGTAGCATTGTTTACAGAAGTTAAAATACAGAAGCAACTCCAATGCCCTTTGATAGATGAATGTATAAACACTGTGGCACGTATGTAAATGTCTGAAAGGAAAGTCCTCATGACACATTCTACAACATGGATGAACCCTGAAGACATTATAACAAGGAAAATAACGGAAATAAGTAAGTTACAAAAATATTGTGTAATTCCATTCCTGTAAGTTACTCAGTAAATTTCAGAGACAAAATGAATGGTAGTTTTCAGGGACTGCAGAATGGGGTGGAATAGAAAGTTGACTAATGGGTACGGAGTTTCAGTTTTGCCAGAAAGATAAAAGTTCTGAAGGCAGAGATAGGTGAACAATGACTCGAACTTATTTAAGGCCTGAAAACTATACATGAAACTTGTTAAAATAGAAATTTTATGTTATATACATATTATTGGAATTCTATAAAGAGAAAAATATGTCTCACAAAACAAGATTTTATAAAATTGCTCAAGACAATGAGAGAAGTATATGACGTAGTACATAAATACAGAAAATAAATGCAACCACCAGTCAGAGGAAGAAATTGCACCCCAAATCTAGGTTGTATTCAGGAGAGGATTTATGAAAAGCTTTGTTTAGAAGTTTATGAGGCACAGACCCCAGTTAGAGCAGCAGAGCAGGCAATTGGGGTATTAATATGAACACAAAAAGCAAAGATGGGAAAACCCAGGTTTTTCTGAAGTATAGTGAATAGGTTATTTAGCTAAAAGGGGATATTTGCATTGAGAAATAGTTTGAAATTGTTGGAAAAAGTATTCACAGACATTTTATGGAAATCTCTAAGTTCTGAATAAAGAAATGCACTTTATAGCTTAATGAGTGCACTGGCTACAGAGGTATTTAAATTGGGGAATACCAAGATCAATGTGATGTTTGAGAAAGATGGTTACAGTATTTTGATTATTTTTTAGAACAACTTAAAACTGGTAGATTTTGATGAATATTAAATAATGATAAAATAATTTTGCATTCAAATACTGTGTCAATCAATACTTTTGTGAGTTTTTTTTTTTACATGTTAACTTGGCTTTAACATTATGTACAGAACAATAAAGTAATTGTTGTTAAATATTTCCATTTACTTAAATGTGGAATCTAAGGTACAGGCCAGTGATTTGGATAATGAAATTGATATTTAAACAAAGATAATCTTGATACCATACCAGAACTCTTATTCACTGCTTATGCTGTGGTGCATTAAAATTACAACTCTTTTAAGGTCACTATTAGTATGCCCTGTGTTATCAGCTACATGATTTCAAAATTATAAATATAGTAATTTTGTATCCGTATATATTTACCACTTGTCAATATGTGTTGAGTACTCTGCAGAACCAAAAAGCACATCAGGTGGCTGATACCATAGTGTGACAATATCACTTGAGTAGATCTTGTGGGAACTGTCATGGATCTGGCTAGTCCTTAATAGGGAAAAGAAAACAAAAAATTAAATATACTGAAATCCATTAAAAATATAGAAAATTTCTCAGTTCCTATCCTCATCATGACTTCATTCACAGGGATACTGAGATGGCTACTCAATGGTTTCTTGAAGTTTCAGCAAAATTGATTTCATCAATTCTGCTGAGCACCTGTGGCCTTGGGCCAGCATATCATTATATAATTAAACTAAATACAATAATTCTGAGACCACAAAATTTTACATACTTTTATGTGCTGAATGTACCTGGTATAAGGTGTAGATGTTTAGTTTATCTTAATCAAAGCTAAAAATGTTTTCCTTTTGTCCATAAGTCAAAGTGCCAAAATTATTTTCTAGCTGAAATTAAATTAATCTAAAATAGGTCAGTGACTCTGAGATACACAATTTTACTTGCCACAGTTATAAGCTCTTATCACCTCTAACCTACTTCTAACATTTACTTGCTATACTATTTTGTATTAAATATCCTGAAGTCATTAATCTATAATCCAGGTGAGTTTTACTGACAATTTCCTTGCAGAAATCCATTCAGAAAAGTTTCCCATGGAATAGAAATTACAATGTATTCTCTACTCTTCTTGTTACGTGGATAATTTTAGACTAAGAGAGACCTCATTGCTTTTGAGCATTACTAATTGCTGTAAATAATGCAAAACATTTCCCATTCCTTTGTCAATTTAATATGGAATACACTGATAATCCAGAAATGAAGACTGGAGTTCTCAATTTTATCCACCGTTTGTACTACAGTTATTATCATCTTTAAACCTCTAAATCCTGATCAAATGAAGAAGGAGCAATTTTGAAAGGTAGATTAAGAAAATAAATTTATTTTTACCATATATTTTATTTCAAACAAGAGAATTTTTTAAGGCTGAGATTACTATTACATGTAACTTTATGACACATATATTTATATATCTGAATAAATTATGAAAAATATAAAAAAATTTAAATCAATACTTTATTACATGAGATAAAAATTGCATAAGCAACACCAGAAAGTTAAATCATGACTAATGGTAACTGGAATGATTTTGACACCATTTTATTTATTATCAATTTTACTATTAATCTCTCAGCTTTGGAAACAAGTATAACAAATGATTTTCTATAATATTTGATAATTAATTTTATGGGAGGTAGCATTCTGATTTATCTTTCAGATGTTAAGGCTGAATTATACGGAAGTAAAGAACAGAGCTATAAATTTGCGTATTCTACAGCTTTGCAAGTTTCCAGTGGTAGTTCCCCCAATACTTTACTCTCCTGCTCCTGAGAAGATTGTGAACTAGCATGCTTTTCGAAATAGGTTTCTGGCCTACAACCAGAATTTTGGTAATGGTATGACATAAAATAAATAATCTCTCAAACTCAACTAAATGTCACATGATTCTACACAAGTCAAATTTTATCATTATTAAAATGACTATATTGTAATTCCTAGAGCTCTGATTTTCATTGGTCATGAAAAAGGGTAGAATTTTCAGAAGGATCAAGAACCACTAACAGTATAAAGAATCAAACTGAATTAACTCTCACTTGTAGCCCCAAGTGTATTTAATATGCAATAAAATAAATAAATAACAAAAGCAAGAAAGCTGATTATATTATCTCATGGAAAAATCATAATTTTTTTCTCTCTCTTTTGCTTGTTTCTTTTCTTCTTTTTTTATTACTTGAGATTTAACCTGGGGCCACTATACAACTGAGCTATTATTTTGAGTCAGGGTATTGCTAAATTGTTTAAGGGCTTTGCTAACTCTATAAGGCTTTTCTTGATTTTGCAATCATTCTCTCTGTCTCCCAAACCACTGGGTTTGCAAGCATGCATCAATGCACCTGGCAGTAATCAGAATTTCTTACTCACCTGTGAGCAGATAAAATTTGCTTTGCTTCATTTAAAGAAGTTAGAGGCAAAATTTAAAGCACTCAGAGAATTCCCAGATAAAAGTGGATTTTTGATGGTCCTTGACATTTCTTTGCATTTCAAATACTCATGAATGTTTCTCTTTCACAGCCATTCATTTCACAATTATGTCAAAGAATAGTAAGTGCAGTTTGACAAAGAGAGAAGGAGGGGTGGGGACAATTAAAAGGGAAATAATGACAAACTAATTTCAAAAGACTGTATAATCTATGCAAGCAAATGTAAATAACATCTTTTTTTGTTTAAACATAGTTGGCCCACTCATATCCTTTTGAAGGAAGGAAATAAAAATAAACATTTTGTGCTTCAAGCAAACAGCAAAATACTAAGTGGGTAGAAGTATACAAATTGCCAAAAAAAAAAAAAATTCACTATTTAAAAAGTAAATTTGTATAATAACCTGAACTACTCATACTTGTAAAATTTAGTGACATTTTCCAAAAGTGAATCTACTGGAATAATTTGTGAAAAATTATAAATGCAATTTTGGAAAACTGCATGGGTATTTGAAAACTGAATTCTACCAAAGTATTCTAGAGTAAATAAATTTCAAAGCTAATCTACAAAGTTTTCTCTTCTTCTAATAGAAAAAAATTGCTCAAAACAAAAAGAATATGTAATTTTGTTTTACTCTGAAGTCCCTTAAAATAAGATTGCCTAAAATGTAAATAACTACCAATTAAATTACTAAGCACATTCTAAATGCAGTCTTCATGGCAAGTATATGAAGGGACCCACTTTCCGATGTGGATTTTAAATTCTTGGGTCTTGGAACTCATTTTAAGTTCTTATAAAATTATTAAGGACCCCAAATATTTTTACTTGTATAGATTACTGCTGATGTTTGCCATAAAATATGAGAAAAATTAAAACATTTAGTTATGCATTAAAATACTTCTCATGTTAGCATGAATAATATTTTTAAGAAACATTTTTTTTCAAAAAAAATAATTATGAATGGTCTTCTAAGACCCCCAAAAAGGAGACACCAACTCTGTCCCACGGATCGACAGCAACCCCAACCAATGGCAGGAGGCATCACTTGATGCAAACCGCAAGAGGCTTTTATTCCAGCGTGCTGGGACCCGATTTGTGACTCACGCAGGAGTCAAGGAGTCGAGTTCCTCGCAGAAAATCTTACAAGTTGATAAAGGCAGAAACCACACATCAGGAGGGGTCACACATGGAAGGGAAAAGGGGAACAAAGCCACCGGGAAATTCCAAAGGGGGTCTGGGTTTGCTGATAACATACAACATGTTTCACAATGTTTTACAACAGGGCTTAGATTCTGGTCAACAGTTTCTGGTAATCTTATATCCTATATATCTTAACTGTCTGAGCACTATCTTGCTCAATTTGCCCTTTTACTCTCCATTTGGGGCTGTTTCCTGGAACAGCTTTAAGGGCTTTGTTCCCATCACTGGGAGGGAGACCTTAGGGAGTTGAGATAAAACAGACAGCTTTAAAAAATATCCATTCTTTCATTCCCCCATTTTCTTTTTGGTAAGTTCTAATCATGGAACTTCTGTCTCTATATACTCTTCTACAAAGCTTTTTCCTTGGTGGAGGGACTGGTATTGTTGTCTGAGCATTAGTACCTGTACAGCACTTACTCTCTCCCTGATGAAGGTGACTAGGCGATTTAGGATGCAGGGCCCAAAAGTGAGGAGTAAAAGCAGTATAACAAGGGGACCCATCAGGGTGGACATGAGGGTTGGAACTACTTATCAGCAGGAGGTGCATCAACAGGAGCAGGAACATGGTGGATGTGGAGCTTGAGGGGGATGTCCAATTTTTCCACTTTCCACGTTGGGTCTGGTGTTGGTGCAGGCTTGGCGTGCGAAGTGTGAATCCAGGCGGCGATGCCATCGACTTTTACTGCAGTTGGAGTAGTGAGCAGCACTATGTATGGTCCTTTCCACCTTGGTTCCAGACTGGAAACACAGTGGCCCCAGATGTACACTGAGTCTCCGACCTGGAACTGATGAGGTACTTGCAGGTCTCCAGGCTTGTAGACCTTGGCCAACCGATTCCACACCTCCCTCTGCACAGGCTCAAGGGCTTTTAATCTGGTGTACAGAGATTGAGAGGGGTAAGATTCTGGGGAAGGAAGGTGTTGTATGGTAAAGAGTGGGGGGTGAGTCCCATAAAGGATTTCAAAAGGAGTTAGCTTGAGGGAGCCAGGGGTATTGCACACCTGAAACAAAGCAAAGGGAATGAGGACTGTCCAGTCTGTTATGCCAGTCTCTAAGGATAATTTAGTCATGACCTCTTTTAAAGTTCTATTCATTCTTTCTACCTGCCCTGAGCTTTGGGGCCTATAAGCACAATGTAATTTCCAATTAAGCCCCAGGATTTTGGCCAGTCCCTGACTTACCTGGGCAACAAACACAGGACCATTGTCTGACCCGATTACCTGGGGCATCCTGAACCTCGGGAAGATGTCTTCTAGTATTATTTTGGCCATCACCTGAGCAGTCTCCTTCTTGGTAGAAAAGGCTTCAACCCATCCTAAAAATATATCTATGAATACTACTAAGTATCTGTATCCATACCTGGCTGGTTTTACCTCAGTAAATTCCACTTCCAAGTAACTCCCAGGATGGTCTCCTTGGAGCCGTTTGCCATGAGGTAGCTTGCTGGACCGGGCATTCACCATCAGGCAAGACTTGCATTCTTTTACAGTTGCATCTGCAAGCTCCCCGAGCTTCATGATGTAATACAGTGAAGACTGGACAAGAGTCCTTAAATGTTTTGGGCCCAGATGTGAAGGTATCTGAGAAAAATGATCACCTGTTTTTCAGGGAGAATTCTTTTTCGTTCTGAGGTTTCCCAGATCCCCTCTGAAGTCTCCAGGCGAAATCCTAATCTGTCGATTTCCTCAAGGTCTAGTTCTGAATATTCAAAGTTCCTAATAGAGGGGTATACCGCATCCTTAGGGTGAGACATCAGTTTTTCCCCCTGACAAGGATAGGACGTTAAGTCCTTGAGCCGCCCGCTTGGCTTCCCTGTCAGCCTTTTGGTTCCCTCTGGCAACTTTTGACCCCCCTTTTTGGTGTCCGGGGCAGTGAATAATTGCTACTTTCTTAGGAAGGTGAATGGCCTCTAATAGGCTTAGAATTTCTTCTTTATTTTTTATTTCCTTCCCTGCCGAGGTCAGCAGCCCCCACTGCTGGTAGATGGCCCCGTGGACATGGGCAGTAGCGAAGGCATACCTGCTGTCAGTGTAGATGTTATTTTTTTTTCCTTCTGCCAACCACAGAGCCTGAGTCAGAGCTAGTAACTCGGCCTTCTGAGTCGACATCCCCTCAAGTAGGCTGCTTGCCCAGATAGTTTGTTCATCATCCACTACTGCCGCCCCAGCTACACTTTTACCTTCTATTATGTAGCTGCTTCCTTCATGAACCTGGTCAGCCGAGTGTCTGGTAAGGGCTGTTCTTGGAGGTCCCTTCAGGTCCCCGTTTCTTCTGCTAGTATATCTTGACAGGTATAAAGCACACTCTCCTGGGTGACGTGTCAGGTAGTAGGGTAGCGGGGTTGAGGATGGCAGGCAGCCCGAACTGGATCCTGTCTCCATTCAGTAGGAGACTCTGGTAATGTGCCATGCGGGCATTGGACAGCCACCAGTCAGGGAGCTCTCTGATGATGCTCTCCAAGGAGTGAGGGGCAATGACCATTAGCTTTTGTCCCATAGTTAATTTGTCAGCATCTTCCACCAATACTGCCACTGCTGCCACGGACCTCAGACAGGCAGGCCAGCAACAAGCAACAGGGTCTAGCTTCTTGGAGAGGTAGGCTACCGGCCTCTTCCATGGCCCTAGAGACTGGGTCAGCACCCCTCGGGCTACTCCCTTCCTCTCATCCACAAATAGGATGAAGGGCTTTGCTACGTCCGGCAATGCCAGGGCTGGGGCGGACAGTAATGCCTTCTTGATGTTATCAAAGGCCTGCTGCTGGTCGTTACCCCACTCAAATGAGGCACCCTCTCTAGTCAGAGGATAGAGGGGAGCTGCCAGGGTAGCGAACTCGGGGATCCACAGGTGACAAAACCCCGCAGTCCCTAAAAATTCTCGCACCTGGCGGGGTGAGCGAGGAATGGGTGTCTGAGTCACAGTTTGTTTTCTGGCCTCTGTTAGCCATCTCTGCCCCCCTTTGAGGGCATACCCCAGATACATTACCTCCTTTTGGCAGATCTGGGCCTTCTTGGTGGATGCCCGATATCCTAAGCGGGTAAGTTCTTCTACCAGTAGTCCCGTGCCCCATTGGCATTCCTCCTCTGTGGCCCCGGCCAGTCGTAAGACATCTACATACTGCAGAAGTGTTACCTGGGGATGGCTGGCACGGAAGTGAGCTAAATCTCGGTGGAGAGCGTCATCGCAGAGGGTCGGGGAATTCTTGAACCCCTGGAGTAATCTGGTCCAAGTCAATTGTCCTGTTGTCCCAGAGTCAGGGTCCCTCCACTCGAATGAGAAGATGTTTTGGCTGGAAGGGTGTAGTTGCAGGCAGAAGAAAGCATCCTTTAAGTCCAAGACATTGTACCAAATATGATCTGGGGGAAGAAAGCTCAGCAAGTTGTAAGGGTTAGGTACAGTGGGGTGGATGTCCTGTACTCGCTTGTTTATTTCTCTTAAGTCCTGTACCGGGTGATAGTCTCCTGTGCCAGGCTTTTTAACAGGTAACAAGGGAGTGTTCCATGGTGACTGACACTTCACTAGGATACTTTGCTGAAGGAGGCGCTGGATATGGGGCCTAATTCCTTCTCGGGCCTCTTTAGTCATAGGGTATTGACATACAGCCACAGGAGTAGATGTGGCCTTAAGCTCTATAACTATGGGTGGTCTTTCTGTGGCTAGTCCTGTTCCAGCCATTTCGGCCCACACCCCTGGATACCTGTTCAACCAGTTATTTATGTGACATATTTTTGCTCCCTGTCTCTCAAAAAGTCTATATTCATCATCCAGGCACATAGTCAGGGCAGTAGTTATTCTCTTGCTTCGGGTCACCTCTGGGCCATCAGGGGTGAAGGTAATCTGAGCTCCCATTTTGGTTAGGAGATCTCTCCCAAGTAGAGGTGCAGGGCACTCGGGGATGACTAGAAACAAGTGGGTTACCCGTCCTGTTCCTAAGTCTACCAATCTTTGGGTAGTCTATGAGTACTGCTGGTGCCCTGTAGCTCCTATGACCCATGATTTCTTGTGGGAGATGGACCCAGACGGTTTGAGTAGGACCGAGTGTTAAGCCCCAGTATATACTAACAACTCAACTGGCTTCCCCTCTACCTCTAGTGTTACCTAGGCTCAGGGAGGGGTTCCGAGCCCCATCCCTGCTAATCTTCTTCTTCTTCTAGGGCTAATACTTTCTTGGAGGGCCCGGTCTTCTTCTTAGGACACTCTCTAGCCCAGTGACCTCTCTCCTTGAAGTTGGCACACTGATCCTTGTCTAATGGAGTGCGGTTGCCCAGGTTACCTGACCCTTTTTTTAGCCCTGCCTTGTGTTTGTTCCTGGCCTTTCTCACCTACTACTGCGGCCAAAATCCATGTTACGTTCTTCTCCTGCTTACGATCCCTTTTGTTTTCTCTTTTCTCTCTCTCCTTTTCTTTCCTTTGCTCCTTCTCTTCCTCAGTTTCCCTCTTATGATACACTTTTTCTGCCTCCTTAACTAAATCCTGTAGGGTATAATCTTGTAACCCTTCTATTCTCTGCAACTGTCTCTTAATATCTACTGCTGACTGCCCTATAAAAGCCATGGCCACAGAAGCCCTTTGCCCTCAGAGGCAGGTTCAAACGGGGTGTAGCGCCTGAAAGCTTTCATTAAGTGCTCGAGAAATACTGATGGGGGTTCCGTGGCCCCCTGGATAACCTCTCTTACCTTAGCCAAGTTAGTGGGGCGTCTCGCTGCCCCATGGAGGCTGGCCACTGGAGTCTGGGGATAGACTGTCAGTTGCTCCCTACCTTCTGAGGTATTGAAATCCCAGTCAGGCCTGGAGAGGGGGAAGGCAGTATCAATGATGTTGGGGAGCTGGGTGGGTCATCCATCTGTTCCTGGTACATTCTTCCTTGCCTCCAATAAAATCCTCTCCCTCTCCTCAGCACTGAAAAGGATCTGCAGTAGCTGTTGGCAATCATCCCATGTGGGCTGATGAGAGAACATTAAAGACTCCACCAGCCCGGTTAAGCACTGGGGGTCCTCTGAAAAGGGAGGATGATTAGTTTTTCAGTTATACAAGTCTGTGGAGGAAAAAAGCCAGTACTGGAGGGGCTGAAGAGGAGCCGGTCCACCATCTGTTGCCACTGGCGGAGGCCCATAAGCCCTTAGAGGAAGGGCAATGGTGGTGTTGGGAGTTATTGCGCGGCGGCTCCTGGTATCCCGTGCAAGCCATGTGTTGCCCTGCGTGTGCCCCAGCAGAGACTCGTTAGGGGGAGCAGAGGGGGTGACTGCAGGGACTGGTGGTTCTTCTGGCTCTTCCTGACCCCCTACTTGGACCAAGGCGGGAGGGTATATGGGAGGTGAGTCAAGGAGAAGGTGGTCAGCCTGGGTTTCAGGATAAATCTTCTTGGAGGGGTCTGAGTGACTGGATTTACCCCAGAACTGGGAGATTGGGTGGCTAGGATTTGTGCAGCTGGTGGGGCTTGGGTTTTGCAACACAAGGTCGAATCCAGGGAGGTGGATTTTGCACCAGATCTTGCCAGACCATGATGTAGGACTCCTAATTCGGTTGGGCTCCAGGTTCCTTCTGAAAAACAATCTCTTTAACAGAATGAATGACAGATAGATTCAGGGTCCCTTGTGCTGGCCATCCTAAATTAAAAGCAGGCCATTCTGAGAAGCAGAAGGTCTGCCATGGGCCTTTCTTGATCTCAAATGATAGGTCACGATAACTTCAGCCCAATGGTCTAATGTCAGACTAAGAGGGGTTGTCACAGTCTGTCCCATTGTCAGTTCGTCCGTCATTAGAAATACAAACAACAAAAATGCTGCAGACACGAGGACCCACCTACTCCACCTTGTCTTCCACAACATGTAACAGAATCAGATAGGCCTGATCTTGACAATTTCTGATCCAACAATTGAACCCGATCAGCGCCCTTACTGTAGGAGACTATGAGGCGTCCCTGGCTCTCCTCCACCCTTGGGGCGTCCCCCAGGGTTGCAACCTGTGGCTCTCCAGGCACGTCTACCAACCACTGTTCGGCCACTCTCACGAGTAGCCAAAGGCTGCGAAACCAAAACCGAAAGCGCACTCACAGGACCAGACCAACTAACAAAACACAAGACAAAGACAGACAACCCCTTCTTACCTCCAAGGTTAACTCCGCGGATGAAGGGGGCCGTCAGATCCTGGATGAGACCCCAAATGTAAGACCCCCAAAAAGGAGACCCCAACTCTGTCCCACGGATTGATGGCAACCCCAATCAACCGCAGGAGGTGTCACTTGATGCAAACCACAAGAGGCTTTTATTCCAGTGCACTGGAACCCAACTCGTGACTCACGCAGGAGTCGAGGAGTCGAGTCCCTAGCAGAAAATCTTACAAGTTTATAAAGGCAGAAACCACACATTGGGAGAGGTCACACACGGAAGGGAAAAGGGGAACAAAGCCACCGGGAAATTCCAAAGGGGGTCTGAGTTTGCTGATAACATACATGTTTCACAATGTTTTACAACAGGGTGTAGATTCTGGTCAACAGTTTCTGGTAATTTTATATCCTATATATCTTAACTGTCTGAGCACTATCTTGCTCAATTTACCCTTTTACTCTCCATTTGGGGCTGTTTACTGGAACAGCTTTAAGGGCTTTGTTCCCATCACTGGGAGGGAGACCTTAGGAAGTTGAGATAAAACAGACAGCTTAAAAAATGTCCATTCTTTCAGTCTTTTTTAACATTTCAATAAATTGTTTAGAGTCTATTTTGATAGAAGACAGCTGTATTCTGTATTTGCTTTTGCTTTCTATCTATTGTGATATGTTGCTTTACTACATATCACAACGTATCATAATATATATAGCTATATGAAGAAAATCAGATCTCACTGATATGAAGTGGGAAAAGAGAAACATTTCAACAGTATTTTCTAATTACTGCAGATAATATTCTTTGAAATATTATTATTTAAGTTATTTCTTCAAGGTTATATGGTAACAAATTATATCCATAAACTATTCATACTTTTGTTAAAATTCACTGGTTTATCTTGCACTTTAAAAGAATCTTTTACCAGTCATGATTCTATAATATGAGGTGCTGATAACTGAAAAAATATTTTTCTTGAGTTATAGATTGAAATTTTTAATTTTTATTCAAAATTTATAAAATCCTCTATTTTTTAATATCACAACTGACCTCATCAGAAAAGTTTCTAAGAAATGGGAACATATTAAGTTTAAAGCAGAAGATCAAAAAATTCACAATATAATTTGTATTTTCAAACCTGAATTTTAGTATTGGCAAGAAATATCTGCAGTTGATTTCCTTGAAGTGATGAGATTAATTCTTTAATTTCAAGAAAAATCAGCCAAATATCTAAATCTGAATAACCAAAGTTTGTCTGTTGGTCATTCCTGGTAGAAAAAACTGATGTTCCATGAATGAAAAAGGGGGCCTAGTTCAGCTTGTTGCCAAATAATCACCCAAAAACTTTTCTTTGAGATAGCTGTAGTATTTCTGTGTGCTGTCCATGTTCTTTTATATAATTCCCATTTCATTATACATATACAGCACAAAAGTACTACTCATTTACTCAAGGATAAAAATTTAATAAAATTAGTGCATTTTACTGCTTGGAAAAATAATTTAAGTGTAATTGATACTTTGTCTCTACCAATGTGCAATGGTGAAGAATACCATGATATAATTTGGTGGCACTGCCTGAACATATACTAAGAAAGAGCAGTTTTATCCTTATTGCTTCTGGATCAATAGTGCAAATATTAACACAGGGAAAAAAGCATATAACATTTAGTGCACTTCTGAAAATATATTTTTACCTCAGGACACTCCCTAAAAGGGTATCAGAAACCTGGAGTCCATGGGCCACACCTGGGAACCCACGTCTTTTAGTATTTGTTACTAACAACCAACATAAACCATCCACAAAATTCTGTCAATTATTGTTCAGTGGGCTCAGAGAAAATTTCCAAACTCACATGAAAGTGATAACATATTGTGACAATGGTTTTTCTTTTATACTTAACCACCTGGAGGAATTTATAAGTATTTAATCATTCTATACCAAAATCTGCTAGCTTTAAATCCTGTTTTTCATTAATAAAAAGGCTTTGTGGTTTCAAGTATCAATGCAACACCATTCTTCTGTGGCAATAACTTAACCCATATAGAATTTGGTATAGAAACAGCTACAAAAGCAAAAAAGTAAAAATTAGTCTTACAGATATCAAGAAAAACTTTGGTATTAGCATAAGCTATGGTAAGTAGAAAAGCAACTGGCTTAGAATAGTAAAAGAAAAAAAGACATTGTAATATAAAGCTGTTCCCCCACTTCTTTATGCTGCATTTATTTCCCTGCCTCCCAATTTCTTGTCCCTCTCCCTACCCTTTCCACTGCAGCCATTTCCCCACCTCCCAACTCCTTGTCAGTCTGTGAACATTCTAACTAGCTATTTGTTCATCAGTCAACTTGCAATTATCCTTCTCCATTATAAGTCCCCTGTTAGCCTGGTGGAATTCAACTGCTTAAGGATAGCTTCCCCGCCATCTTTTCTCATGCTTTCTCTCTCCTACTCCTTCCTTCTCTCTCCTTCTCAATTTTCACACTCTCTCTTGCACACACCCTTTCTCTTTTCCTTTCATTTTCTCTCTTACCCTGCAGGGAGACACTCTGTTTGCTTAATAAACCCTCTTATGTCAATTCCCATGTCCAGTGTGGTTTTTGTGGGTTTCTTACATTGGTGCTATGACTTGGATGGGCTCTTCCACTGTCTCTTAAGGAAGGGGAACCCCATCTGATGCCACAGTGCCCCCTGGAAACAGCATCACATTCCACTCTGCCTGGATGCTCTGCTCTGCTCTGCATCCATCACCAGACTTCAGATTGGTGAATCCCCTAGATGGGTTCCCCTAGGCCAATTTCAACACTCCTCTGCCAACCTGAGAAGGGACCATTGAGTATCCAGAACCCTCGAGGTGGCTGAGGGGTGGTGGCATTCCCAGTCAAGACTTTCATAGTTTGGCTGACCCCCTTAGTCGGTGTTGTTTGCTGGGTGGGTTCCTGATATTATGATGGAGATTCTCTCTCAGGTTTGAGGCTCATCTTCAAGCTCACACTTGTACTCGCCCTCCAAAACCCTAATGTCAGGTTCTCAACACTCCTTGACTTTTGTCTGGCCCCACATTGATGCTTGTGTGACAACACTATCGATGTACTGCCTCCTCATCTCCAGTTGACTACTCTGGCCTTGGGATGCTCTGGCCACAGATTTGGCTGTATCAGTCCCCACCATGGCATCTGGGTCCCCTATTCCAGCAGATTCACCCTTGGGATGTCTGTTAGAAAACTTTAGAACCCTTCACTTGACCCCTGGCTTAAAACCATCAAAACTTAATGATATTTGGCCACAGTACCCTTTAGATAATCAATCCAAAATGGCCACATAATGGCACACAGCTTCTGTGAGCCAGCAGGAAGATAGAAAGGGATTCTTTATCTTCAAGTCTCTTATTTCTTGCTTCTTGGCTCTTCCTGCAAACTCAAACATTTCCTTTCGGCTTCTTCTCCCCCTTTTAACCCCTCCTCCTCCTCCAAGTTCCATTCAGTTCTGTTTCTGCTTCCATTCCCTGACCCAGCCAACCGAGTCCTCCTGCCACAAGGTCCTGCATTTGGCAGTGTGGAAGGAGTAACCAGCCTAAAAATCAGTGGCATGCTCCAATAAGGAGTATGATATAGAAGCCCTATTCCTCAAAAGTAGTGGGAGATAATGTTTCACAATTTTCTGCAGCCAATCCTGAATTGGTTACTAAACAGGATAAAGGTCTAAAATGCCCTAGGTATCAAGTTTCTGTGAGCCTATTAGCTCCTTTCAGATCTCAGTCAAGGCTTACATTGAAATGTAAATGGAGAAAGCCAGAATGCTCAGTGGGAGACCAGTCTCAAACCCAAGGAAAAAAAAAAAGTCCATTTTAAATTTCTCCTGGGCTGCAATACAGAACACTTTATCTCTCCCTTTTACCTCTTCTTGCTGCCTTTCTCCTCACTCTCTCATGGTATAATTAATGGCCATTATTATTTTTCTACTAGGACTTTAGTTTTTCTTAAATGCTATATTTTTGAGCTTACAATTTTGATCCTACATGCCTAGGTTAATGATTTTTTGATCAGTTCTTTTTATACAACTTGAGTTATTTTTGAACATCTGTTACATTGCAATGGAGATAAACATTACAAGGCCTTTGCTTTTGTTTTAAATATAAGCACACATAAAATTAAAAATTTTAAAAATGGTTCCAAATACTTTAAATTCATGTGATTTAAAAAGGTTCAATTTAAATTGGGCAAAATAATAGAAGTAAAATGTCTTTAAAATTAACTCACAAATCTCTAGGTGGTCAAACTAATAACATGTTGATGTTTATTAAATTCTAACATCAATTTTTCTAGGACCTTTCTTCAACAGGAAAGAGACTGCAAATATTGTTGGTAAACATGTCTGATATATTGGTTTTTCTACAATAAAATGAGTGAATTAGAGTTGACATGTATGGGATTCCTCAAACATGTTTGTTAGAGACATCTGATTAATTTACAAAGTAACATACTTAAACCTTATTCCCTGTATATTAAATGTGTTCATATTTTCCAGGTATAAAAGCTCTCTCAGACTTTCTTTAATTCATATTTTAGATATAATGTTAAATTGTGTTAAGTAGTATTCACATAGACTCAGGAGTCAATATATGTAAACTTCTTAATATGACATTTAAGAAATAGTGTAATGTGCAGTAGCAAAAATGGGTTAGCAGTGACTGAGATTGGGGTCTCTGAACTCATGACTATGCCTGGTGCCTGGGAGTGTTTCTTTGCAGGGGTACAAGATGCCTAACTGGGGGGTGTATACGTCTATGAGAGAAGTACTGTTTTGGCAGTACCCTCCCTGGGAGGCTCTATATGAATTCTGACATTTATCTCAGGAACACAGCTCTTCGGAAGGAAGGAATTATTTTGCTAGATAACTAGTGTTTCACCAGCTCCCTTCCCTGGTTCCTGCCCACCTTACAGTAACTTTGGACAGTGAACTTCCTTGAGTGCGGAAAACCGTGGTTGCTTGTGGACAGGGCTGTTTCAAGCGGCTCACCGCGTGGCTTCTCTTATGGAAAAATGCGGCTTCTTTGTCTTTTCACTTACCAAAAACTGCTTGCGGAAAACCACCACTCCTTGCGCTTACGGCCCAACCACCAGGACAGAAGAAACGTACTCTTTAGAAGTTCATGAAGCAGCTTCCCCTTTATTCCAATAACACCCTCAATATATAAGCAGTCTCATGCATAAGCAATTGTCACCAGATATGAACATCCAATCCTGTTAAAGGTCAAGCAGTCACTCACTCGAGCATATATGTAAAGTATATATGTCCACGTGCTAGGCAGCTGAACTGATTATATTACAGCCAATTGTAAATGCGTTCTACCTTTCTCCATGTGTATTCAAAACACCATTTGCTCTCTGCCAGTCACCATCTTCAGATGCACGTGGTGTAACCCTGGGCCCCAGGTTCCACCTGCCACACTTGAGAGCTACACAGAATTCCTGACATTGCACTTTCCAGTTGTGAAAAAATGTTATGTAGATGTCCTAGTCTCTGTAACTTTCCTGAAAATTAAGAATAATGGTTACATACATATATAAAAATTGCTGACATAACTCTTTAGATCTGCATTTCCATCAGAGAAAAGAGCTCCATCTGATCGCAGCTTAATCTTCAAAAATCTGTATTTATGAACCTTTATTTTCTAATACTCCTTTTACCCTCAGTGAACTTCAGAATTTTGTCATGCTGGTCATGGCAAAAGAGGAAAAAAATAGCCTCGGGATTAGAACATTTTACCTAAGATTTGTGAAGAACACTGCCTTACCTCAGATAAGACTGCCTCACCATGCATCATGTTAGAATGGCTCCAAAGTAAACCAGACTTTAAATCATTTAAAGTTGTGCTCAAAAGTTTGATGATTGTTGTAAAGATTACTGTGATCTCAAACAGGGGATATAATGAACAACTCAGCCAAAATTCAACAGAGCTATTGCACAAACTTAATGTTTTACTCTTGTTGATTCCATTTTGTATTTTCTTTGTAAACTCTAACTGTTGCCTGATTAATATTTTGCTGAAGTACTGCTTCAAGAGAAAACACCATAAATTAACTTGAAATCATATAGGACAGATAATGTAGACTCCAATTATATAAAAGGGGGTAAATAACTGTATAGTTATTGACAACTTAAGATGTACACTTGTGTTTGCCCACTAAAATTAAGACTGAAAGCCACAAAAGAGAGATTCTTAGGCAAATGTGCCTGAAAACTATTAAGAGAAACTGCCAGAGTCAGAAGTTTTTAGTCAGTTTAAGGCCTACAGACACAGGCAGGCTTAATCTATAGAGATCTATTCTAAATGTTGTGTTTACATTCCTGATAACCTGGACAATGTTAAAGTTCCCAAATAAAGGCCTTGTCTTCTTCAGCCTTTGCTAGGCCTTGTTATGGGAACAACTTCTCAGTTCTTTCACCCCCTAGTGGCGATATTCATTGGCATGTTACAGATTCTGCGACATTTATCTTGTACTAATCTCATTTCAGTACTCATGTCTTTTTGTTCTTCTCTCATAGAAGTATACACCCCCAGATGCCTTTACAAACTGCTATTCCCCAACCAAACTTCTACCATGGACCCCTTGTTTGACCTGATTTCTAAAAAGGGAACTCCAAACTGCTTGCCTCACACTGCCCCCTTCCAGCTCAAAGAAGCCAGAGCGGTCACCACCCCCCTTTCACTACAGCAGTAAAGCAGTTCCTAAAATTAGAGGGGGGATTGAAGCCAGAACTGGGGACAGGCAGTTAATGCAGAAATATGGGATCATTCAAATTGAGGAAATGAAATCCATGAAAGCTATATGCCTCTGGAAGAATAGAAGTTGAAGACTGCCCCTGGGAGAGTGGACTATTTACATCTCACCTGCAAAACCAGGCCTATTCAAGTAGGCAGGAAGGATAGAAAAGGTGGGAAAGAACTGAATAACAAAAGATTTTCTTATAAAAACAGAAACAGGGGAATGTAATATAAAGCTTTTCCCCTGTCCCTTATGCTGCAGCCATTTCCCCACCTCCCAAGTACTTGTCAGTCTGTGAACACCTAGCTAGCTATTGGTTCATCAGTCAGCTTGCAAGTATCCTTCCCCATTATTGGTCCCCTGTTAACCCGGTGGAATTCAACTGCTTAAGGATAGCTTCCCCGCCATCTTCTCTCATGCTTTCTCTCTCCTACTCACTTACTTTCTGTCTCCTCCTGGCTTTTTACACTCTTTTGTGCATGCACCCTTTCTCTTTTCCTTTCATTTTCTCTCTTACCCTGCAGGGAGACACTCTGTTTGCTTAATAAACCCTTTTATGTCAATTTCCATGTCCAGCATGGTTTTCATAAGTTTCTTACAGACATTATATTATCTTAAGGACTATGCCTTTACCATTTTGAGTTGTTTCTGCAATTTTAGTTCATATTGTTCAATTTGAATCATCTATCATTTGTGTCAACAGTGTCATGAAAATAAGTATTATAAATATAACAATATTTTGTTTTCTTAGCAATAGTTCACTTATTACAAAAAAGCAGCTTAAACAGACATATCCTTTATACTACTAAAACTTATAGTTTGATTATAAAATTCCACTATGTTAGCCAAACACAGGCACTTATTCCCTTAAAAAACAATGTGATCTAGGTTAATACCTTTAAATATGGCATTGGACTTGGTGGCTTTATGTAAAGTCTCAGGTTTCAGAGAGAATAGGGCCGCATATCTTGGCAAATTACCGGTTATAAAAATAAATCAATCATCATTTAACATCTACCTCCTGGATAGTTTAATTTTAGCAATTCCTACTCAGTTTCAAAATCAGCTGTGATTCAAAAAGGGGTAATGCACTCTAGTGCTCTGATGAAAGCAATTTCTCTAAGGCTAATGGTAGAGGTATTTTGTGTATTGCGATGAAAAGGGAGATGAGGAACACATCTTGATTTTCTGGGGTTATCAAAAGTAACCTAAAGTACTGAAGACTCAAGAATTACCTTCATTTTACTTTTAGATGAAAAGTGACATCTTAATACCAAAAATAAGCCAAGGCAATCAGTGATGAATGACAGTTTTGCCTCTGGTGGTTTTTTGGAGGGGTGTAGTAGGGATTGAACTCAAGAGCACTCTATATCAGAACTATGCCCGCAACTCTTTTGCATTTTAATTCTGAGACAGGGTCTCATTAAATTGCTCAGGCTGTCTTCAAGTTTGTGATATGCCTACCTAGGTTCCCAAGCAGCTGGCTTGTGGGTTTGCGCCACCATGCCTGGCCTGAATAAATTGTAAGCTCTGAAGTCTTCAGACTTCACATATTTATTTGTTTTGAAAACTCTGAAGTTACTACTTTAGTATATTTCTGTTGGATTGCTTTGGGATTTCAGTGGTGAACACAGCTACTTTCAGTTTATTTCTGTTAAATTTTACATTTCTGTTAAATTTAGTGTTTTGGAAAACACTAAATGTGATTTTAACAAAAAATAAAATATTTTCCAACTATTTAGACCTCACTTAAAAGACTTCTCAAACCTCTGTTGAATTATGATAATTAAAGACTATTTACATTCCAAATTCATGCTAATATAAAAGCAGAAAGAACCAGAATTTTAAAAACTGAGAAGATTCACAAATAGCATCACAACACCTTGCAAACAAAAATATAAACTATGATGAAAACAATCCTTATAAAATGTATATGGAAATACTTTTAAATGCTTGTTCTAAAATTCTTAGCAATGTGCTAGCCATATGTTCAGACCTCTCTTTCAATAATAGAAAATGGCTTCCCTTTATATTTACCAAATTCGCTATTAAAAAAATGTAAGTTTGAAGTTACTAATTTACCATCTACAGAATTATAAAGGTCTCAAACACACAAGATGGGACAGTCTATTTTCAAAATAGGTTTCTAGAAACTGTTGAACTTTGTACAAATAAAATCTTTGAAAACGTAAAATATACCACTCAGAACAATGAGGTCCATAAGAATACAAGTATTTCAAGTGCTTTTATGTATCTAATGACTTCAGGGTTTCTTTATCTGATTATTATAGCAAACTTCTTTAGCATTATTTAAATTCTTAGATGTACTGCAAAAACACAATTATATTACTATTCCATCTGACATTACAGATAGTTACTTCAAACAAAGAAATCACAATATCTACATGTTTCTGGCCTTACTTATAACCCTTAGTCATAATTCATAACCCTGAAAAGTCACTATTATTATATAATTTAATACAATTTTAAATATACCAGGACAGTTCACCATTAAATGTGGCCTTTTGCAAAATGTACTGATCATTTGGATTTTTTCAGAAAGTAAAATATACCTGCAGATTTATTCTATACATGTTGGACAATCAGTTATAATGTGAAATAAAATATCAAAAATAGTTTAGTATACTTATAAAATAAAGCAGTTTTACAAAAAGGTATGATCCCAGGAAAGCTATAGGATAATAAACAGAAGTTGAGAAAATAAGCCAATCAGAAAATTCCAAAGATTTGTTACAAGGTTGATATATTTCACTGTGCAATCTAGTTCATTTTCTTTACACTTTACACAATAAACATATCTTTACATTGTGCATATTCATGATGATCCCACAGTAATCCATGTACTGTTTTAGCTCTTTACCATGAAAAAGCACAGCATTTTACCACATGATAAAACAGTTTTCAGAATGCATGACTGATTAACTTAATAGTAATTAACTTTTTAAAGAAAATTATTTGTCAAGAAAAAATACATAATGCACCCCCTAATCTATTTAAATACCAATAAATAAACAACAATGAACCTGGGCTCTAAAAAATGTCAGAATTTCTATAACTAAAGAAAAATTAAATACTGAGTGTTTTTTAAATGCTTACCAGATACTCAAGGACCAGAGTCAAAGGTTTATCTGGGTGAATAATGTCATGCAAGGTTACTATGTTTACATGCTTTAAATCATTTAAGAGTGAAACTGTAAAACAGAAATGAAAGCCAATTGTTTAGTCTGTGGAAATCCAAATTTTATAAAAACTTGAAGTAAGTTTAGCATATAAATGAAGTGTTATAATATTCTCATTAAAAACACCAATTTGACAAGGGGATGAGTGGTAGAAAAACTGAAGGTATCAACTTTTATCATTTTTATGATTTTGTGTTTGACAGTATAGTACCTAAGGTCATCTCTAATGTTACAACTCACCATCTTCTGTCTTTTTTTTTCTTAATGTTAACTGTTTGAGCCTGTTGGATTAATTTATATACAGTTCAAGGTAGGCTTTCTTCTGTTATATTGCTAATCAGTTGCCTCAAACATTACTTATCAATTTATTTATTTGTTTTGATACCAGGGATTGAACTTGAGTCACATCCCTAGCCCCTCTGCTTTTTCTTTAGTTTTTATGTTGAGCCAGGGTCTAGCTAAGTTGCTTAGGTACTCAATAAGTTGCTGAGGCTGGCTTCAATTATACGATCCTGCCTCAGCATCCTGAGCCACTGGGAATGAAGGCATTTACCACTATGTCTGAATCAAACCAATTTTGAATAATTTATTTTTAAATAAAATAGTATCATGACATGTTTTATATAGTTCATTTATTTCTTATATTTAATATATTCAGCTAATTTACAGTTACCATGTTTCCCATGTACCAATATGTAAAATTTCCATATCAGATAATTATCTGTGTCAGTACTTTTAATGACTTCATAGTATTTCAATATACATTAAGAATATTAATTTCTTTCTACTGAATGTTAGTTTTAGAAATAATTTTTAATGGTCTAATTATATCTTCCAGTCACTTATTATTTCTCTCTGCTTTATTTTTTATAATTACTATTATAGAGTTTTGGTTTTAAAACAGTCTAAATAAATATACTTTCTCTTTAGCTGTACTGGGTGTGCCTTCTTCGTTTTCCAAACAGATCTCTTTTAATGTCATCAAATTCTCTGTCAGCTTACTTTTTCCTTTATAAACTTTTGCATATGTACCCTATAAAACATATTTTGGAAGAACAATGAAAAACAATAAAGAGCCCTAACTGAATTTCTAATTTCTAAGCATGCTGAATTCCATCTGCAAAGAAAACTCCAGAAAATCCAGTATTAGATTTTCTTATGGCAAAAATGACTTTCAGTTACATACACATAGCTTTTATAAGACCAAACAGTGTTTTTATAAGACCAAACAGTGTCTTAAAGGCATAAAACAAGAATTTAATTTACTTTTTTGTGCTTTATTTCAAATTAAGATTTGGATTCATAATATTAAAATCAAAGGTGCTTTCCCTGTAATGGTATATGAATACTGAATGACACTGAGAACATCAAATGAAAGAATAATTATACTGTTAAATAAAAAACATTGTTTTCAGGTTTCCAAACTTTTCAAAATCTTTATGCATTAATTCTTTTAAAAAGAAAAGAAGCTTCCCTATCAACTGCCTGTTATTTTCCTTCCTGCTGTTTATTATTTATTACTTCTATCTTTTTTTATTTCTTACTGTTTATTTATTATTTTTTACTTATTATTTTCTTGCATTTTATTACTGTGGAAGATGGAATGTTTCAAAATTGTAGCATTTCAGGTAGTGACAAGTTCAAGAAAAAGCCACATTTTAAGAATTACTTACCCTTCAATTAAATGTTTTTATTTCTAAAGTTATTTTTCAGAAATTTTAACTCATGCAATTTCCCATGAAAGCACAGACAGAAGACTGCTAGGAGGCTAAAAAAACAGGTGCCTGTTGTGTTACCAAGAAAGCAAAATATTTTGGTTTTAATAAAATATTTAAGGCTTTAAAAAATACTCATTTCCTCTCAAACTGATAGAATACTTTGAAGAATTGAAAGTTTCAATCCTCCTAATTTTGTTACCCTTTCAGAGCAAGATAATTGTTTAGACAATCATGTTCACAATTTTGTATGGTTGACAAAACCATACACTTAGATGATGAACAAGAGAGTATTACATTTTTTAAAAAATAATTTACTTACCTTTCCAAACTTTTCCAATTTTATGTAGGTTTCCATTTTCCCAAGCCCAATTTCTGACTGCCAGTAAAACTACGATAAATTCAGTATTTATTCTTAAAATTTTATCTCTTCCTCAACTTCTAAAGCCCTCCAATTCTACAGTGTTTAAGAATAGAAAGAGTTGGTTACAGTCAAATTGTTGAACATTGATCAAGTTTTAAAATATACTTGATATTGGAATATTGAAAGGATCAAAAGCATCAGTATTTATAATTGAAATAGTCAACCTACCTTACATATGGATTGGATAATGGTCTGCAGTGAATTCTTTGTTTTATTTCAAGGCCCCAAATTTTAAACTACCACAGACTTAGATTTTAAGATACTAAAGAATTTGTAAAAATTACTATTTGATTTTCCTTTTAACTAAATCATAAAATAATTTTCTGACTGATCTTTGAATTCCTATGGAGACTTGAAACCAACAAGATGCTATTTGTTTTCAGGTTCTCCAATCAAAATACAATTAAAAAGAAAACCAATTTACATTCTACTATAGATCATGAAACATGCAAACACAAAACCAGTAATGTAAGTCTTATTCTTTCCTCCTTAAAAGCTTTAAAATTGAGTTCCCAAACCCTTCCTTTTAAACCTTAAACTCACTGCTTATTTTTGCATTGAGTCAATAAATGGAGTATATGGAATATATCAAAATATGTCACAGAAGCCCAATATATCCAATGTATATTTTAAAAGAAAATTTTAAAAAGTAAGCAACCTTAACACCAAAATAAAAAAAAAAAAAAAAAAGTATGAACAGGTAGAAAATAGAAACTGAGGGAACAAAATTTAAAAAAAATAGTAAACAGAAGAATAAGAATTTTCTTAAAAGTGGTTTCTAGAATCCATTTGAAATAGTCTAATAATAATAATCTAAAAATGATTTACTTCTTGCATAGATGATGCTAATGTCTTTAAATAAAAAGCTAGTTAAAGGATATAATGCAGAACTTCAGTTTTCATAGGTATATAATCATATTAAATTCTTAAAATATTGTGTTGTATTCTAATCCTAGGAAATCAAATATACATTTTTCTGGAGTTGTCAAATAAAATAAAACTGATACTTTGTGATTAGAATTGGCATCACTTACCACTTTAGACAGAACAATAAACTTTCCAAACTTGAATGACCAAAAGCAGAAAAAGTCCTGCAAAGAAATTGTTTTTATCCTTTTGCTACAATGACATACACCAAGTTAAAATGATATAGAAAACTGTCGGTCCAACTAAGAAGTGCTTAATTCAATTTTTGATAAACTAAAACTCTACTCATAGATAGTATATTACTATATGACTGAAGAAGTGCTTCTTTTTGTTTTTTTTTTTGTTGTTGTTGTTGTTACCTTTTCTCTTCATATATATGTTTTTCATGAAAAACATCAAATTAGAGAAAGGAAGTTTTAGAATCATCATATACTACCTACCCAGGTACTGTCTCGTATGTAACTAATTATTTAATAAGTTCTTCTTTTCTACTACCAATAGCTGTGCAGAATAATGAAGCAAAACTACAAGACACAACACTATCCAGAAACAAATAAAGATGTTTTTACCTCAGTATGGATAATGAGGCCAACAGCCCATTCTTTGGTACATGACAGTCTGATTCCAATAATTTTTTCACTGTATACAAAAAGTGATGTTTACAAGGTTAACAAAACTATGGTAAAATGACATTATTTTCTTATACCTATCTGTGGAGTTCAGATGTTTAAATTCACAAATATGGAACTACTGCAAATTCAACTTGAATTTTAAGTTTTGGGTCATCTTTTACTGACAGAAAATAACACTACTTTGAAAACAAACATAAGCCAATATGAAAAAAACAATGAATATCCATGAAAAAGTTATATAAAATCATTGTCTATTGCCGGGGTCCAGCCCTAGCAGGAGTCCATGGGTTCCACACAGGTAAACGGGGCATGGGGAGACAGCATCAGCGATGGATGGAGAATGAAAGACACAGACTCTAGTTCTGGTGCAATCAATCCCACTTTATTCTGAGGAAGGCTGGCTTTATATACATTTTTCTTCAGACTTTGATGACAGGCTTGTGATTAATAAAATCAAAGAAGTTTGATTTTATTAAGCAGAAATTATTTTTACCGAAAGATTATGAGAAAACAGTAACCTTACAGATTATCCTTACCTAATCACAATTGTTTTAAGAATATCTAACTATGTCAATGAGCTAATACAATGTTTATTTCCTTAATATCTAAACTCTATGTGACCTAAGACTATTCTTATTATTCTTGCCATTAAAGTGATAGACAAGTAATCTCATGTGACCATTTCTACTAGGTCCATCTGGTTAATATCTAAATTGCTGAGTTAAGGGCTACAGGAGGGCAGTGGTCGCAGTGGTTCTCATGGCCAAGTTTTTTTACTGAATAGATTACATTGTCCTATGTAGTTCTTTTTCCCAGAACAGGGCATTGTGTACCACTGTTTATTATAGGGGTGACCTATTCTTTGTAGGAAGGAAGAAATGTTGTGAAACCTTATTCTTTTATCTTACCACCACACATAAACAAAACCATCATCTGGATTAAACCACCCTGTAGGAGACAGGGGGAGATCTATATCTACCTTCTCTAAGGGCTTGCCTTTAGGGGGGTACCAGGGCTTGCCATTGATAAAATAAGCTGCTCTATATCTAGTAGCTACTGTGGGAGGTGCTTTGTGCTTAGAACTTGGGGAAACATTGTTATCTATAAATTTCTGTGCCCCAACAGGTTCTGGCTGTGCCAGTAAATGCAGTGTTTGATTTTTAACATAATAAAAACATTCTTCTGTAGTGAGGTTAACATCACAGGGTTTAAACATGTGTTTTGTCTCCATGATGTTTTTCGGGAAATTTGTAGAATTATTCCCATCACCTCTAGCAAGATCCCCAGACTGAAGTGAGTAATATATTATTAGGAAATCTCCGCAGAATAACATCCAAGCAAGGGAGGCATACATCTGGCATGCAATCCTTTTAGGATGAGTCTTTGCAATCATCCTTCAGTGGAACTCTGTCAAGCACTGCAAGGAGAGCCAGGTACCCTCACAGTCTATAATGATGAGATTACATGAGAAGACATGACTGTGATCTAGAAACATTTTCTTCTTGGTAGTAGGGAAATTTTCTTACTCGTGTGTATGTTTAGTGAATATGAGAATGTCCTTAACATGAAGTACACATTGGTCTATTGTTGATCTTGACAAAAACAATGGAGTTTGCCTTAAAGATTATGCAAGTGAAAAAAATAGATTATATAAGTGTACTGAATATAAATTAATCATTTTAAATGTGAAAGGTTACTATACAGTGTAAGCAATGACTTGTAAAGTATACATGAAAAATTTAAGACTATAAGAACCACTCTTCAGAGAATAAAATTCAATGATATTAGAATATACTAAAAATCTGTTTTTCCTTTAAAGAGTAACAGGTTGGAAATAATTAACTGTGTATTTCAGATAGTGGAGGGGACTGTGAATGTTCCCAACACAAAGAAATAATGTATATTTAAGGTGATAGATATGTCAGTTACACTCATCTGTTCAGCACACATATATAAATGTATTGAAATGTTAGTATACCCAATAAATTATGTGCCAATTAAAAATAAATTATATATAAAGAAAAACAATTATTATACTGTAATTATGAAGTTAAGTTTGGATAATCAGACTCTAATATAAACAGCACCACTGAAATCCACCCATGCAGGAAAGTGGAGAATTCAAAGAAAAGGCAGTTACATTAGTGAACTATCAGATCCTAATGCAAACAGTAAAGCATACTGCAACACCCATTTTAATAATTTCCAACCTTAAGGATTTAATGATCACTCCTGAATAATAATTACTATAATTAATGAAATTTTAAATGGAATTTTTAGAAAAAGTTGCTTGCATTTATATCTGTTGAACACAAGATTAGCAATAGATATAATCACTAGCTTATTTACGTGCTCTCCAGTGGAAATTATTCAGAGGACAGAAGAAAAAATTCATTTATCTAACATCTACCAGGCGCAATGTTAGGTGCTGAGCACACAATGAAGAAGGCAGACATGATCCCTGCTTTCATGAGTTCAAAATCTAGAATGAGTTGCACCTTATTGTGAATATTTTGAAAATTTTGAAATTTTAAAAGTTGCATAAAAATAGAAATAACTAAAAATAAAAATGAACTTTATATTTTAAGGTAATATAAAAACTCCCTTTTGAAAATTCATTTTTATTGTAAAAATTGGGATATTTTCTCTGTACAAGAAGTAGAGGCATACCATTTGTGTATTAATACATTTACCTAGGGTAATAGTTTTTGATTGGTCCTGTTATTTTTTTTCATCCCCCACACCCGTCTCACCCCTCTTATCCCTCATTACCCTCCTTAATCCATTCTTGCCCCCCTCCTATCCCCCATATGTGTCATCATTCGCTTATCAGTGATATCATTCATCCTTTGGTTTTTTGAGATTGGTTTATCTCACTTAGCATGATATTGTCCAAATTATCCATTTGCCTGCAAATGCCATAATTTTATTAATCTTTATAGCTGAGTAATATTCTATTATATATATGGAGATATATATATATATATACACACACACACACATATATATATCTATATATATAATCACAGTTTCTTTATCCATTTATCAATTGAAGGACATCTAGGTTGGTTCCACAATCTGCACTAATTTGCATCCGCACCAGCAATGTATGAGTGTACCTTTTCCCTACATCCTCACCAACAACTATTGTTGCTAGTATTCTTGATAATAACCATTCTAAATGGAGTGAGATGGAAACTTAGGGTAGTTTTGATTTGCATTTGAACATTTTTTCATATATTTTTTGATTGCTTGTAGATCTTCTGTGAATTGTCTGTTCATTTTCTTAGCTCATTTGTTGATTGGGTTATTTGTGTTCTTCATGTAGAGTTTTTTAAGTTCTTTATATATTCTGGAAATTAGTGCTCTCTCTAAAGTTTGAGTGGCAAAGCTTTTTTTCTCACTTTGTTGGTTCTTTCTTTGCATTGCTGATAGTTTCCTTTGCTGAGAGAAATCTATTTAGTTTTAATCTATCCCAGTTATTGATTCTTGCTTTTATTTCTTGTTCTATGGGAATCCTGTTAAGGAAGTCTGATCCTAAGCCAACATGTTGAAGACTTGGACCTACATGTCCTTCTATATGATGAAGGGGCTCTGGTTTTATTTCAAGATTCTTGATCCATTTTGAGTTGATTTATGTGCAGGGTGAGTGATAGGGGTTTAGTTTTATTCTGTTGCATATGGATTTCCAGTTTCCCCAGCACCATTTGTTGAAGAGGCTATCTTTTCTCCATTGCATATTTTTGGCACCTTTGTCTAGTATGAGAAAATTGTATTTAGTTGGGTTTGTGTCCATGTGCTCTATTCTGTACTTTTGATCTACATGACTACTTTGGTAACAATACTATGCCATTTCTGTTAGTATTGCTTTGTAGGATAGTTGAGGTTCTGGTATTGTGGTACACCCTGCTTCACTCTTCCTGCTAAGAATTGCTTTAGGTACTCTTGGTTTCATGTTATTCCAGATGAATTTCATGATTTCTTGATCTATTTCTGTAAGGTACATCATTGGAATTTTAATTGGTATTGCACTGAATCTGTGTAGCACATTTGGTAGTATGGCCATTTTAACATCAGTTCTTTCTATCCAAGAACATGGGAGATCTTTCCATCTTCTAAGGTTTTCTTTCATTTCTTTCTTTAGTGTTCTCATTGTAGAGATCTTTCACCTCTTTTGTTAGATTGATTACCAAATATTTTATTTTTTTGAAGCTATTCTGAATGGGATAGTTTTTCTAACTCGTCTTTTTGAAGATTCATCACTTATGTATAAAAATGCATTGGATTCAAGAGCATTGATCTTATATCCTGCTACTTTACTGAATTCACTTATGAGTTCTAAAAGTTTTCTGTTGAAATTTCCTGATTCCTCTAAATATATAATCATGTCATCAGCAAATAGGGATAGTTTGAGTTCTTCTTTTCCTATTCATATCCCTTTAATTTCTTTGGTTTGCCTAATTGCTCTGGCTAGAGTTTCGAGGACAATGTTGAATAGAAGTGGTGAAAGAGGGCATCCCTGCCTTGTTCCAGTTTTTATGGGGAATGCTTTCAGTTTTTCAACTTTCAGAATGATGTTGGCCATGGGATTAACATACATGACCTTCACAGTGTTAAGGAATTGTCCCACTATCCCTATATTTCCTAGTGTTTTGAGCATAAAGGGATGCTGTATTTCATCAAGTGCTTTTTCTGCATCTACTGAAATGATCATGTGATTCTTGACCTTAAGTCTGTTGATATGGTGAATGATATTTATTGACTTCTGAATGTTGAACCAACCTTGCATCCCTGGGGCAAAACCCACTTGATCGTGGTGCAGTATCTTTCTAATATATTTTTGTATGTGATTTGCTAAAATTTTGTTGAGAATTTTTCCATCAATATTCATTAAGAATATTGATCTGAAATTTTCTTTCCTTGATGTGTCTCTGACTGCTTTAGGTATCAGGGTGATACTGGCTTCATAGAATGAGTTTGGATGGGTTCCCTCCTCTTCTATTTCATGAACTACGTCAAGATGTATTGGAATGAGCTCTTCTTTCAAGGTTTTGTAGAACTCAGCTGAGAACCCATCTGGTCCTGGACTTTTCTTTGTTGTTAGGCTTTTGATGACCTCTTCTATTTCATTACTTGAAATTGATCTGTTTAAATTGTGTATGTCCTCCTCATTCAGTTTAGGTAATTCATATGTCTCTAGAAACATGTTAATGTATTCGAGAATTTCTATTTTGTTGTATAAATTTTCAAAATAGATTCTGATTATGTTTTATATTTCAATCGTGTCTGCTGTGATATTTCCTTGTTCATTCCAAATTTTAGTAATTTGGGTTTCCTATCACCTTCTCTTTGTTAGCATGGGTAAAGATTTATCAATTTTGTTTATTTTTTCAATGATCCATCTATTTATTTTGTCAATTTTTTCTGTTGTTTCTTTTGTTCAACTTCATTGATTTCAGCTCTGATTTTAACCATTTCCTGTCTTCTACTTCTTTGTGTGTTGCTCTGTTCTTCTTTTTCTAGGGCTTTGAGCTGAAGTGTTAGGTCAATTATTTATTGATTTTTTCTTCTTCTATTGAATGTGCTCCATGAAATAAATTTTCCTTTAAGTACTGCTTTCATACAGTCCCAGAGATTTTGCTATGATGTTTCTTTAATCTCATTTACCTCTAAGAATTTTTAAATTTCATTCCTGATATCTTCTGTTATTTATTCATCATGCAACAGTATATTACTTATTCTCCAGGTGTTGGAGTAGTTTCTGTTTTTTATTCTGTCATTTATTTCTAATTTCAATCCATTATAATCCTATATAATACAAGGTAGTATCTCTATCTTCTTGTATTTGCTAACATTACCTTTGTGGCATAAAATATGGTCTATTTTAGAGAAGGATCCATGTGCTCCTGAGAAGAAAGTGTATTTGCTCTTTGTTGGATGGTATATTGTATAAATATCCATGTCTAAATTATTGATTCTGTTATTTAGATCTATGGTTTCTTTGTTCAATTTTTTGTTTGGAGGATCTGTCCAGTGGTGAGAGAGGTGTTTTAAAATCACCTAGCATTATTTTGTTGTGGTGTATTTGATTTCTGGAATTGAGATGGATTTGTTTGACTTATATAGATGAGCCACTGTTTGGGGCATAGATATGTATGATTGTTATGTCTTGTTGATTTATGCTTCCCTTAAGCAGTTTGAAATGTCCTTCTTTATCCCTTCTGACTAACTTTGGCTTGAAGTCCACATTATCTGATATGAGGATGGATACTCCAGTTTTTTTGCTGTGTCCATGTGCATGGTATATTTTTTCTCATCCTTTCACCTTTAGTCTGTGGGTATCTTTTTCTATGAGATGAGTCTCTTGCAGGCAGCAAATTTTTGGATCATTCTTTTTAATCCAATCTGTCAGTCTGTCTTTTGATTGATGAGTTCAGGCTATTAACATTCAGGATTATTAGTGAGATATGATTTGCATTCCCAGTCATTTGACTCATTTTTGTTTTTTTGACACGACTTGGTTAACCTTTTATTTGGCTATTCCTTTAAGGTAGTTTCTTCCTTTACCGATGTACATCATTATTTTTCATCTCTTTCTCATGGAATACTTTGATGAGAATTTTCTGCAATGCTGGCTTTCTTTTTGTACATTCTTTTAGCTTTTGTTTATCATGGGAGGGTTTTATTTTGTCGCCAAATCTGAAGGTAAGTTTTGTTGGGTATAAGATTCTTGGTTGGCATCCGTTTTCTTTCAGGGCTTGAAAAATGTTACTCCAGGCTCTTCTAGCTTTTAGGATCTGGATTGAAAAATCTGCTGATATCTGTATAGGTTTTCTCCTGAATGTAATTTGATTCTTTCTTATTGCACCCTTTAAAATTCTGTCTTTATTTTGTATGTTAAGTATTTTCATTATAATGTGCCATGGTGTAGGTCTATTCTAGTTTTGTATATTTGGAATCCTATAAGCCTCTTGTACTTGATTTTCCATTTCATTCTTCAGATTTGGGAAATTTTCTGATATTATTTTATTGAATAGATAGTTCACTTGTTTGGTTTGTTCCTCTAAGCTTTCCTCAAGCCTAATAATTCTTAAATTTGGCCTTTTCAAAATATCCCATATTTCTTGTAGATTCTGTTCTTGATTTCTTACCATCTTCTCTGTTTCATCAACTATGTCTTCAAGATTAAATATTTTGTCTTTGATATCTGAGTTTCTGTCTTACCGGTGTTCTTTCTGATTGGTTATGCTGTCTATGGAGTTTTAAATTTGATTAATTTTTTCCTTAATTTCAAGGATTTGTTTTTTTCAATATCTCCAAACTCTTTATTGAAATGATCTTTTGCTTCCTGTATTTGCTCTTTTAACTCTTGATTGATGTGATTATTCAATGCCTGCATTTCCTCTTTTATCTCGTCATTCAATGCTTGCATTTGCTCTTTCATCTTCTCATTTGCTTCCCTGAACATTTTAATTATGGACATTTTGAACTCCCTTTTGGACACATATTCTGCCTTGCTGTCATTGGATTTTATTGATGTAGCATCTAGGTTTGTTTGGGACATTTTCTTCCCCTGTTTTCTCATATTGCTCAGGTATCTACCCCTCTAGTAGTGAAACTGGGATATTGTAGATTTCCTCTATTGACTAAAATTGACTCTGTAGATTTCCAATAACTCACCTCTTAGCCTTCAGTAGCCTAAGGTCTTGGAGGAACTTGATAATGTGGTGTTCCACTAGGAAGCTGCCCCTCTGAGGTGGTGACATTCAGGTGATATATATTCCCTCTCAGTGAGCAGAGGCACCTCCACTCATTGACTGATGGTCAGTCAAAGGGGAACTAGACTGAAGATTGGGGCATATCTGATCTGGGCCTATGTCTCTGGTTCTACTGTCCTGGTGGGAAAGTCTCGCCCAGCAGGGAAGACTCATCTTGCTGTGCTTGTTATTGGACAGGCAGAATTATTATTGCCAAGATGGCCATAGTACCTAAAGCACTATAGAGACACAGTGGAAATTCCATCAAAATTCCAATGACCTTCTTCATGGAAATAAAAAAAAAAAGCAGTCATAAAATTCAATTGTAAAAATAAAAATTCCAGAATAGCTAAAGCAATCCTTAGCAAGAAAAGTGAAGCAGGAGGTATATTACCAGACTTTATACTCTAGAGCTATAGTAACAAAACAGCATGGTATTCGCACCAAAAGAGGCAAGAAGACTAACAGAGTAGAATAGAAGGCACAGAGAAAAACCCACATGAATATAGTTATCTCATACTAAACAAAGGCACCAAAAACATACATTGGAGAAAAGATAGCCTCTTCAACAAATGGTGTTGGAAAAATTGGAAATCCATATGTAATATATTGAAAGTTAACCCTATCTCTCACCCTACACAAAACTCAACTCAATGTGTATCAAGGGCAAAGTATTGGATCAGCAATGCTGCACACACTGGAAAAAAATTGTCAGACCAACAATGCAACATCTTGGTATAGAAACTGACTCCTCAGAAATATACTTAAAATGTAAAAAATAAAATCAAAAGGCAAGTGTTGGGGATATAGCTTATTTGGAAGAGTGCTTGCCTACTTAGCACAAGGCCCTGGGTTCAATCCCCAGTACTGCAAAAAAAAAAAAATCAAAAAAAAAAAAATCAAGACAAAAATGTGATGGCATCAAACTAAAAAGCTTCTTCATAGCAAAAGACACAATCAAGAGCATGGAGAGAAAACCTATACATTGGGAATAAAAATCTTTGCTATCTGCTCCTCAGATAGAGTTCTAATTTCCAGGACAAACAATAATTCAAAGCTTAGTGTAAAAAACTAAATAAATGGGCAAAGGAATTGAAGAGACACTTTATATAAGAGGAAATACAAATGGGAAACAAATATGTGAAAAAATGTTCAACGTCTCTTGCTATTAGAATAATGCAAATTAAAACCACACTGAGATTTCACATCACATAGAATGGCCATTTTCAAGAATACAAGTAAAGTTTGTGAGTTCATGAGCACATGGGTAACAAGGTTTACTCATACGCTTATGGTGGAGCTATAATTCTTGTTATCACCCTGAAAAGCAGTATAGATATACTCAAAACTATGAATGGAGCCACCATTTGACCAAGTTATCCCACTCCTCAGTACACAAAGTAGTTAAAATTAGCATAGTAAAATAATTTACCCACATCAATGTTTAAAGCAGCTCACTTTGCAATAGCTAAGCTATGGAATCAACTGGGTTGCCCTTCAACAGATGAATGAATATATAAAATGGGGTATATATATATACCCTGGAATATTACTTGGGCATAAAAAAGAATGACATGAAAAACAATGACTTCATGGCATTTGACAGTCAATGAATAGATCTGTAGACAATGATGTTACGTGAAATAACCCAGTTCCAAAAGACAAAGTTTGAATGTTTTCTCTGATATGTGGAACTTAAACTGTATTAAGGAGGGCATAAGGGGAATAATGTAATTTCAGTAGATTAGACAATGTGGAATGAGTGGAAGGAAGGGTGATAGGAAAAGGAAAGAGTGGAATGAAACTGACATAATTTTCCTACATATATATATGAAAACAACAAACTGAACCCCATCACCAGGTACATCCACAGAGTGGGATCCTAATTAGGATAAGTTGCATGCTTGTAAAATTATATCAAAATGGATTTTACTGTCATAGCCAAAAAGAATAAATAAATAAATATATAATTGACAAATATCAATAAATAAAAGAAAGACCAATAGAACAAAGGAAATGCAACAGGGGAACAAGGGGGAAATCTGGGACTTGAATTGGAGTAAATTATATTCTGTGCTTGTGTAATTATGTCAAAAAAACAGTTTTATTTATAATGTAATACATTAATAAAATTTTTAAAAAGTAACCCTATAAATGGGAACTTATCTTGATAAACATGAAATTCAAGTTGGATGTGGAAGAGAGAAGAAAGACAGGAGGAAATTAAAGAATGGAAAGAATGGGAGAGCTTAAAGGAATCTGGGGTTCTACAAAGAAGAACTTAATGAGAAAATGTCCATAGTTTTCATTGAATTTTACAATAAAGAGTAGCTGGAGAAAGAGGAGAGAGGGCAGTTACACAATTTTTCCCAATAAAATTAAAAGACTCTATCAATGGGGAGAATATTTTAGTAAATCACACACCAATATTACAGTTATTTCAGAAAAAAAGATGTTTTGATATGGAAATACAGACATGAATACAACTATGTGTGCACTGTTGGAAGTTTTATTTAAAGGGAAATTTTTGAATACTAATACTTAAAATCATTAAAAACCTTAATGAAATTCAGTGTCAGTAATTTGAAAGATTTTTCCCTTTGGATGTATATGTAAAATTTTACCATAAAGTAAGATCACTGTAAAGTGAATTTAAATATAGTATCAGCTACTTTTCCATTAATATTACATGAATTATTTTGCACATAGATGAAGAATTTCTGAATTTTATGTGGCATTCAGATGATGTCAAACATTGTTATATGTAAGGGTCACCTCTCAGGTTTTATATATTCTCTTTAGTTTTTAGTGCTTAGGCCCTACTTTGCTCATTTGTAAAAGTCAATGCCATTTTTCAGAGGATCCCATAGTTGGTACAGACTGAGAAAGACAGATGTAGATATGCAGCTGTCACATTAATGCTTCTGCCCTTTTTGGTTTCTTATACCATCTTTATTTTGCATTCAAAGATTAAAAGTCAAGCATGGGTGATGGTAAATTACAGAGGCCTTGCATTGAACATCAGTGTTAATATACTAGAAATGACATTACAGGGTGAGTAAAAGAGAATGATTTCACACAATTTATATCATATTAAGGGGCTAAGGAAAGTCTTCTGTAGAAATCATGTTAGTCTTCACATGCTAATGAGCATCAGTGTCCAGGCGGACCATCACAGTCTTGTAACACTCATCACTGAAAACCTCATTTGTACAATGGGACCATGTGAGAGAACACACAGTGGAGTGTATTTTTAGGGGTGTGTGCCAGGCTAGCTCAGGCGCAGGTAAGAGCTGACAGAGCCATAAACCAGACCCTGGGAGTTGGGTAAATGCAGGCTTGTGGTGAGCAACCTGCAAACTCATTTATAGCAGGAGAAACCATATATTTTATAGACTTTTAACCCAATCATAATGTGCCACGGGGGATCAGAGCACCAGTCCCCAATACAGGTTCTCTTGGTAACACTAGATAAATTTGGGGACAGTTAAGTGACCAGAGCAGAATGCTCCTCTCTTTAGGTTTTCCTGACTGGTGTGAATGTGTGAAGGTTTTCCTTATGCACTTGAGACATTCACAGCTGCTAGCCAAGACTTAAGATTTCTCCCAACAGTATTAGAGAACCAGGAAAGCCCTGAAGCACTTTCAGCCTCATCTTTGCCTTTGAGCTGCTGTAGGCAAGACATAAAAGGGGGAAAAAAAGCTGAAGCAAGGAGAAACAGTATTGCTACTCTATTGCTTATTACTGCCAGTTATAGGGAAGCCATGCCTATTGCTGATTTGTAAAAATTTCACTAAAGCTCTATACTTTTTAAAAAAATCCCTGGAAAATTTGAAAAAAAAAATGTTTCATCTGGCTGGAAGTTTGGATCTTTGCCTTTAGACAAAATTTATGCTCATGAAATGACCATATTTGCTGAATGAAAGAAAAGCAAAGTCACCACTTTGTTTCTGGGACACAGACAAGAGGCTTGGTTTCAGGATAAATTGCTGCTGCATCTTATGGGATACTTCTTCCATGGAGAAAGCTCTAGGAGGTTGGAAGTGGTGGCACAGTCCTTTGATTCCTGAATCAGGAGTGCAGTGTCTTGAAGATGCTCATCTCTATTCCTTAGGGTTATTCTTGCTATGCAAAGAGAAAAATCTAAATGTAGACATCAGGTTGCAAATTTCCATGGCAACTTATGCTACAAACTGAAATGGACTGCAATTTATTCCTGAATTTTTTTTGCCTTGAAGCACCTACAGCATTATCTTTGACTTTGACCTGCTCTAGGCAAGACATAAAAGAGGGAAAAAAAAGCTGAAGAAAGAACAGTATTGCTACTGTATTGCTAACTGCTGGTGGTTATAGAGAAGCCAAGCCTATTGCTGATTTGTAAAATTTCCACTAAAACTCTGTCCATTTTTTAAAAACACTTCCTGGAAAATTTGAAAGAAAAATGCTTCATCTGACTGGAAGTTTGGATCTTTGCCTTTGCACAAAATTTATGCTCATGAAATGAACATTTTTGCTGAAAGAAGGTTCTATTAAAGAGGAAAAGCAAACTGACCACTTGGTTTCTGGGTCTCAACCAGGAGGTTTGGTCCTGCTGCTGCAGCTTTAGGGATACTTCTTCCATGAAGAAAGCTCTACGAGTTTGGAAGTGGTGGCACAGTCCTTTGATTTCTGAGTCAGGAGTGCAGTGTCTTGAAGATATCACCTGTATTTCAAAGGGATATTCATGCTGTACAAAGAGAAACATCTAAATGTAGACTTCAAAATTTATTTATCAAGGTATCTAAGAGGTGTCCCAGGGTATTCAATAAGACCTTGTAATGAAGTTTGTAACTGCTGTAATTACTTGCTATCTACCTACTTTTAGTTTACTAAAATAATTATTTTACATACATACTTCATTTTGATGTTTTAGTAATGAACTTATTTTTTATTTTAACTATAACTTTCATTATCAGTTATTCATTTTTAATAAACAAGATCAAAAGAATAACATGAAATTCCATAAATTTTGTGTTTTGGTCTATGTATGATAACTCTATATTCTAAGCCTTAGCATTAGAATGCATAGCAATACTTCAGAGGATCATTTGGTTTTACATTACATGGATCACTATAAACATTCTGGATAATTCAGGAGTGACATTGCCAGCAAGGAGATGATAATATGGGATGATGCATATGATATTCTTCACACAATATCCAGCAGATAGTAAGCATTTTAAATTGCTAACACATGTAATCACACTTTTGTCATCTTTTCAAGATCTCTAAAAGACACTGTCACTTATTGCAATTGAAATATTTCTGTTTAGTACACTGAACAGAATTATTTATGAGGACATTTTTATGTGTATATAAGCAAGATTAATTTCACATATTCATATGTGAACACAGCATAATTTGTTAGGTTTCATTGCCCAGTACTTCCTCATGTCCCCCCATGCCCTGTTTCTGTATATCCCTTTTCTGTACTTTATTGATCTCACTCATATTTTCATGAGAGTCACCAACATTTTTTCTTTCCTGTCCAACATCAACATGAGAGAAAACATTTAACCCCTGACTTTCTGAGTCAGGCTTATTTAACCTAGCATGATGTTCTCTAATTCCAGTCATTTACAAACAAAAAATAAAATTCCATGCTTCCTTGTAACTGCACAAAACCCCATTGTGTATATATATATATATATATATATATATATATATATATATATATATCACATTCTTTATTCACTTATCTATTGTCAGGCACATTGACGGTTCTATAACTTGGTTATTCTGAATTGTACTGCTATAATAATTGTCATGTATAAAGATACTGATGTTTGATGGCATAGAATAATTGACCAAAGATATCATAAATAGTAATTGATAGTACAAAAATTCATATATTGGTTGTTGTATGTCTTCAGATTAATTATCACCCAAATAATGCTAATTGTGTTTAAACACTTTCATAGCACACTAGATCTTGGGATCCAGTAAAAGGAAGAAGTGGAAGAAATTATATAACTTTTCTCTGTATTTTCTACTGCAGTATCAATCACTATAGTTCTATCATATTTATAAAGTTTTTTGTAAAGTTTTATTTAAAAGATATGTTCAAATCACCTTAGCATACCACATAAAATGCTTCTTAAAGATTGCAACTTCATGAAATCCAATTATTAACCCAACTATGTATTAACATGTTCTGATCTTTTAGCAGGACTTCCAATGAAGGAATAACAACCCAAGGCAACACTGACTTATGTATGCGAATCTCTTTACCTGGGGACACTAGAACAACAACTTTCCCAGCATCTTCACAGAAGTCTGCCTATTTACTACAAAATCCAATTTACTTCTTCAAGATACCCAGCACATTCTCTCTCTTGTGATATGGCACTACATATTCTTGCCAGGGAGAAATTACATGTTGAAAAAGAAAATCTGTGGGCTCTGTCACAAATTGTCCCTAAGGTCAAAACCCTGTATCCCATAAAAAAGGGGGGATCAAGGTGCTGGTGAACTAGGATTAAATTACTATCATTTCTTAGCAAAACAAAAGTACAGGTGGTAGATTGTGAACATATGTTCCTGATATAAAATGTGAAGATAAAGGTAGTACTCCAAAACTATCCAGTGTTAACTATGAGTTGCATTTTTTCATAGTTGAGTATACTTTACTCATATTATATAGATTAACTTTATTACAATGCAAACAACATATAAAACTTCTAAAATATTTTGTAAGATCATCATACATGAGTTGAAGTATTTTTTTGTGTAATCACAATCACTAATTCTAACATACTGAAGACTATACTATTAAATATTTTCAGCTATACTATATATGTTTTGGTTGTAGATTCTACCTCTAAAATTGGCTTAGTCAAATAATAAAGAGAAACACTAATGTATTAAAATGACAAGGATGAAATAAAACAATATGATTCTTGGGGACTTTTAAAATCTTCATTCCATTCCATTTAGATTCAAGTATTACATGTATGGTATTAATTAAAATCCAAATTTGAGAGTTCACATTAAATATATGCAAACTTATGTAAAGCAAATAAATAGTATATGCCCTATAATGCACTTTCACCCAGATAGCATTTAATTACATGGATTTGTTACCTTTTATCACAAAAGTGGTTTGATTTTGTCTTTTGAAAAAAATACTGTGATCTACAGATGATGGAATGAGTCATTTTGTCTGCAATACATAAGTTATTGAATGAAATATGTGAGAATTCCTCTATTTAGCTAACATTCACTTATATTAAGATGATAAGCTTGACATTGGCCTAGAATATGAGCTAGTGTACTAATGAGTGTCAGTTCTGATTATATTCAGATACACAGAAGGTGTACAATTTTCAAGAATGCCATTAATAAGAAGAGGGAGAAAGTAACACCAAAGACAGAAGCAGTAAAATTTGCCCTTTGGGTTCTAATTTCAATAGACCTTTTTGCTCTGAGGATATCCATTTGAGTTTAGATGAAATGGGTGTTATGAAGGCCTAAGCTTCTATCAATATACAATTGGCTAGCTCTGCTAGAATAAACTGTTCATATTCTGGAAAATATTCATTATGATGATAGTCTATTCTGTATTCTGAAAAATAAATATTTTCATAAATATGAAAAAAACTGTTTTTATGTAGGTCCATGAGGATGATTTGAATATTTTTCATTTTTCATACTTATTTTTATTCTATTAAACCCAAATATGCAATTAAACACAAAATCCTCATGAAATGTATATTAGAAATATTTTGGAGAATCATCAGTTAAAATAATTACATTTGGTTTGTATTAACTTTATCTTCATTGTTCCCTTGATTCATAACACTGACCAATTGATAATAGAAATTGGATGTAAAAATTCTTTTAGAAATATGGCATAAAAAATCCTGAAACAGATAACAATATTTTAATTAATCATTCTCATTGAAATTATGTGCTGGAGCATTTAAAAAAATTGTTGAAAAGTTAATTCCTCTGTTGTGTGAAGTACACAGCTTTCTGCTAAGTCTTCAATGACTGGTGCAAATGGAATATGTGGTTATATTTTTTCTAGAAAATGTTGGGATAATTCAATGTGGCTTATGATGAGAAAAATAAAGGACAATCTATTGGGTCTGAACCCTCTCTTTTTGCATACAATGCAGCAAACAGGTGCAACATATCTAGCAATAAACTGTTCTAAGTATTTTTCCCCCCTCACAGAGGAAGTTCAAGGAAAGACACCAAGACATCTATGAGATTCATAATCTGGTAATATTCAATTATTTTATATGTATTTTTTCAAACATGAAAGGCAATGTTTGATGTACTTAGGATGAAGAAATGTATACAGCAGTCTCTTTAATCTGAGTACATCATGTTCCATTGGTACTGAGACACAGTTTGCATCAAGGTACTTAATGTTTCTCCCTGTGTCCCCATAGAAAAGCTCTCACATATTTCAGGGAAAAAAAAAAAAAAAGCATTCTAGGTGATGTCAAGTTGTTGGGCAAATGTATAGGACTACATATCTGATGTAAATTAAGTAATATTTTCACATTATATTATCATTTCATGGACACCCTGTTCCACTCAGACCACTTGTAGATTTGGTGTAGCAAAACAAGAACTATGAAATGACACAGAGTTTTGCTGTTTGGTCTTTGGTCATAAAAAGCTTGAAGTAAACAAATTTGTGCCAAGTTTTAGTGAGTTGGCTTTGGCCAATTCACCTACCCACATTTTCTCTATCTCAGCTTGTCTCTCTGTTGCTTTTCATATGATGTTAAAGTCAAACTTAGAGACTTGTGTCCATGTTAGAAATCTACAGATAGAGAGTACTCTATTTATTGTCTGAACACCATACCCATCTTTGATTATAGTCTTGTAAATTTGTTTAAAACATGGAGAGAGGCAAAAATCTGCAAATGGGCACTTTTAACTAGCTAGGACTTCAAATCAGTAACCTTTATTTGCCTTATAGAAGGTAACATACAACCTGTTACTTCTATCATGTGTACATTGCTAAGAGAAGCTGTTTTAGCTAATTAATATAGTTAGCTGATTATGTGGGCACCTGTACCCTGCTTATGAGCTTCCCCAGGGCAGACACAGACCTCGAGCTTTTTGTACATATCATCTGTCAGGTATGGCTTCAGCCATAGAAGATGCCACTACTGAACTGTTACTATGTGTCATATGATCAAATATAAATGGGAACAAGGCTGATAATCTCTAATTGAGATCCTTAGAAAAATTTAAGAACTTCTTTGTACTTTTGTCAATTTATTACCATATTTTAAATATGTTAGTAGAAAGGAAGATAGAGTGTTCAAACTATTTCTGTATTTTATTACATCTTTTTCTAGAAATCTACCTACATAATTTTGATTCAGATATGTCTCATCGCAGTGTAACCTTTTCTTGGGTACAGTTACAGAGTTTTTATAATTCTGAAGTAAATTTAGTTGCAGCAACTATTCAAACAGAAAGATTTAGAAGGGTCAATCTCTGTTAATTAAAAAGTGGGTAGCAAGTGAGCATGATGGCACATGCCTAGGTAGGTGAACTGCAAGTTTGAGGTCAGCCTAAGCATCTTAGTAAGAACCTGCCTCAAAATAAAAAAGAAAAGAAAAAGAACTACATGTAGTTCAGCAGTGAGGTGACCCTGGGTTCCATATTCGGTACAAAAATATCATGGGATAGTGACAACTGATATGGTTTTAAATCTCAGTGGAAATCATACTAATGAGCTTACTTGAAAAAATGTAATTCTCAAACATTCATTTGACAGATAAATACTCATTACATCTCATTGAACTCTCCCACATACCCAAGAAAAATATTAGAAAATATAACAATCATTCTAACCAAGAGTAATATGGAATCTGCTTCTGAATTACATTTACTAACTTGCACTAAATAACTTAAATATTTCTACTTTTCAAAACCAAAGCCCAGGTCCTCAAAATTCTACAATTCATTTACATGTTCTTGAAATGATAAACTCATAAAAATGGAAAAGGATTAATGGTGTCCAGGAGTGGTGGGGAGGGTAGCAGAACATGGGTGTGGTTATCAGAGGTCAACGAGGGTCCTTGTGAGAGAAATGGTCTATACATGAGCTGTATCATCTTAAATGTCAAGATGTGGGCACCTCTTCATTAATTTGGCAGAAGATATCTCTCTTTTAACACAACTATGTATAAATCTACAGTTGTCTCAAAATAAAATTACCTTAATCAAATAAATAAAATTGTAAATGGTTGAACCACACTGAAATGAGATCCAAGTGTTAATCATCCTAAAATTATCCAAGTTTTCCTTCTAAGTCTGGTAAAGTAAGCATGAAAAATTTAAAAGGAAAGTCTAAACAATAATCACAAATGGTACCTTTCAGATGGTTCATAAAAATGTCTTCCAGGAAGAAAACTGGTTGCACATCCATATAATTCTCAGTATTTTCTTCAATTATACATTTTAAAACTGCTTCATGGAGCACAATACTCACATAAAAATACATGCAAATTAATTTTCTATATATTAATGAAGTTGAAACCATGTCTTCCTTCAGAATTCTACAATTCATTTACACATTCTTGAAATGATAAACTCATTTCAAATGAGGAAAGAATTATACTCAAAAATATTTAAGCCTTAATATTTAAAGCTTGTAATGATATAGGAAAATATAAACAAAGAGTTCCCTTAGCTCCCTGAATCCAAGAATAACTGAGTCAATCCAAATATTCCATTTTACAAAATGACAATTCTTTTGTCACAGACTAAATCATGAAGCAAAAAGCACAGATAAGTGAAATAAATTTTTACAAGTAATGGAACAGTTAACCGAAATACAGCAATTTGTTTCCATGAAGTTAAACAGGAAAGAAGGCATTTATGAAAGCCTAAGGGAGATGACTCAGAAAAGATTAGATAAGCATTAATTTAAAAGTTATGTTTTCAAGCTAACTGACCATAATTGGAGTTCAGACCTTTAAAACTTATCAAATTGAAATCACTGGCACACCTAAATACCACCAGACACAGGACACAGCCAGTACTGGCAACTTCCAACAAACCCGGAGTACAGTTTCCTAGTGTTGGTAGTATTTCAGGAGAGAGGTAATGAATAGTACATATATTTTTTTTTTCTAAAGCAGCTAGCAGCAAAATAAGTTCACTACTGAGTTTTAAAGACCGCATAAAAGAGGGGTCATCTGTGAAAGACACAAGTACCAGGCTTGATAAAGTTTTAGTTGGGAAATTCAGATTTAGGTGGGAAAGCTCTTGCACAAGAGATTGCACCTCTCTTTAAAAAAGGTCATTTAAAATCAGCATTCTCCTTCTGTATTTTAGAGATCACTACTATATTCTCAATAGTCAACATAGGGAAAAACAGCAGAATGGCAAAGCTGTGGATGCTGAAAGTTTTGCTTGAGGAATTGCAAAACACCCACATGGGGTGGGGAACCAGGCCTTGGGGGACATGGAGGATGGGGCCCAGGGCAGAGAACTGAAAGGGTGGGTTTCGTGACTGGCACTTGACATTCAAAGTCCACCGGATGTCACTCATTCTTAGTTAATAAGACTGTAGTGCTGAGACTCAAACACTAATCAATCCACCTTTAATTGGAGTAATGGGACTGGTCTCTTAAGTTCTTTCAAGGAGTGGAGGGCGGGATTGCAGCTCTAAAGTTTTTGCGTAGCTTTGATTAAGGAAGAAAGAGCAGCAGCACGGTGCACTCTAGCTAGCTCAGTTTCCCTCTTCTGGATTCTTTGAGGATTAAAGGCACACCCCATCACCCTATCACAGTCTCCAGACCTAGCAAATTGCAGTCCTGACTGGGTGACTCTGAGGGAAAGACAGGGACCCAGAAGCTCGTGCTCTCCAAGTTCATGATGTTGTTCCCCTGGGTCCAGGCCCACAAGCTGTAGCTCACCCAGCCTGCATCCACCCTAGGCCACCCGCCCAGCACCCTTGCCTGTGCCCACTGCATGCCAATGAGGAGGCACCACAGCACCTGGGCCCAGGAGCAGGCCAGTCCCACCATCCCCCAGCGACCCCTACCTTGCGCAATGCCCAAAACTAATGCAGCTGGAGTCCTGAAAGGCCCACCATCCACGGTCGCCTAGGCTGAACCTTGCCACCCACCAAGAGCCTTCTGCGTTGGACAGGGCCGCAGAGGGTTGGCACCAGGGTCTCTCCCCTGGGGTCACTCCAGACCCGCCAGTTCAGGGGAAACCACGCCACAGCTGAACAAAGAGAGCCAAGTACCCAAGCACCCAGGTGGGTAGGCTGGAGCATCTGCCTCTTGGTGGGAATGAGCTTGGCGGGGGGCGGGTTGGCGGAAGTGAAGAGTGGCATTTGGAGCCTTCAAAGGCCCGGGGGAAACTGTCAGGGACAACTGCTCTGCATGCCCCCTCTCCCCTGACTTCTGGCCGCTCTCACTGATAACAAATAACACCCACCCCTCGCAGGCTCTTCAAGGAGACACGGCTGCCACCATAGCCCAAGCACAGAACCGCATCACCTGCCGCTGGGGCCGCTGCTGTCCCCGCTGCTGCCCCGGATTGGTGGAGAGAGGCAGCTCCGCCCCGGGCCCGCCCCCTCACACACTCTTCTATTTTCAAACTCAACAGGCCTGCCCGCCTGCCTGCAATTTTGCAGGGGATTCAGTAACTTCCTGCACCGACTGCACCCCCACGGGACCTGAGGCGGAAGCTGCAGCCGGTGCTACCTGGGTCTGCTCTTGGAGAATAGGAGAATATTTCAAAACCTAAATGTTTGCAGGAACTGTCTTTCTGCCCCTCTCCCTTCCAGTGTCATTTTTCATGAATATTTATGCAAAAAAAGTCATCCCACTAGTTTTCTTACATATTTCAAGCTTTGTTCTGAATTATCTCAATGGGCTAAAAGCTTAAAGGATTATATTTTAGCTGCCTATTAACTGATTACTTGATTAAAATTTGTGACTGAGTAAATTTCAACTAAAATATAGGATGTTGTTTTCAAAATGTTAAATGCCACATTGAGATCTTTAGGTTGATTTATAAATAGTTCTTCAAAGGGCACACATTTTTAAACGTTAATGATAATGGCTCCAAAGAACAAAAGTACATAATATCATGCAGAAATTTTTGTTACTTTTTTCCCAACAGCTACAGAACTAAAATTTTATAATTCTCTTTCATTCAGTCTATGTTGGATGTCTCTTTGTGTGGGTGCATTTATGTGAGTAAACATTAATAGTTGCAGGTTCTGTTTCAGTTGATAGAATATGATAAGTAATATTAACTTAGCATTCAGAGGGATGTTAGATTAAATTTTGACTAAATGAAATTCTAGTGATTGTTTTGATTTCATAAATTAAATTCAAAACAACCGTTTTCAGGAATTAATTGACTTTTTGTTTGAAGTATGTAGTGGCATTGATAAAACTGGAAATGTTTTATTATCTGTGAAGTTCTACTAAAACTGCCATATATTGCTTTTTCTTTCTTTTTTTAGTTAGAGAATTACAGTCATACATAGTAAATGGATTCATTCAGACAAAATCAAACAAGCATGGAACTTTATTTATTCCATTTTGGTATATAGTGCCCTTCAGCTTTCCCTCTCCCTCTCCCTCTCCCTCTTCCTCTCTCTCTCTCCCTCTCTCTTTCTCCCTCTCCCTCTATTCTCTTCCCTCTACTCTATTGCTCTTCCTCTTATTTACTTATTTATTTGACATATGTCACTTTTTAGTTCACATGTTAGTGCATAAAAATCTTAAAGATCAAAATAGACCAAAATACATCTTGAAAAGTTATCTCAGATTGAGTTCAAACACCTTTAAACATATTACTACAGTTATACTTGCTAAACCATGTTTTTGCACGCATCTCATGTTTTACACTGATCCTTCTCAAACAGACTTGAACACTACGATTTCTTATGCAAAATTGTTTCACCAATATGGATGGCAAAAGTACATCAACATTTTGTGGGATTATATTTTCAATATAAATTTCATAAACAATAGAATCTCAGAATTCATTTTCCTAATAAGAAAGTACTTTTTCTGAGTTTATCACTGTTCATTTTTAAAAATCGTATCCAAACCACAAACACAAAAGTGTGACCAGTGAATATAGAAATGTAGTTTTCAGCAACAACTGGCACAAGCAATTGCCATAGCAAACATACATACAAATTTATTCTACTGCAGGACTGCTAAGTCTCTACATAATACATTTATTTCAAGTAGAGCCAATACAAATTGTCAGCATTCCCCATTAACCATGGTGGTTTTCCTTAACTTATAAATTTCAGTATCAATGATGGTAACTAGCTTTTGGTGAAGTAGCTAGTCAGGTAGAAAAGCATACTTAATTTTATTAGAATGCTATCTTTAAAGATGGCAAAGGTGTGGGGGATAGAAATGAATGTTTATGCAAGAAGGTTTAATTTTGGAAATAAAAATAATAAGAAGGTTTAATTTGGAAAATAACAATGAATATAATTTCAATCTACAAGAACTAGTTCCAGGCCAGGGTGACTTCTGGTATACCTAAGGAGCAAAGGAATATTTGTGGTTTAATTGGAAAAATGCACAGATAGTTTAAGTGTTTTATAAAAAAACAATTATTGACACTTTTGGAGTTATTTGAGACATAGTGAGCTCTTATTATTGAATGGTTACAATTACTAGCCATTAATTATTAAATCTAAAATAACTAAATCTAATCTTAGAGGAAGAGATAAATGTTTGATAGAATTGGGCTTGCAAGACAGCATGTCAGGCCAGTGGTTTTACATAAGTAGTGAGTTGTCTGTGTGGTTCTTTCTCTTATAAGGTGACTTGTGCACACAGCTATCTCTTCATGGCATTCCTCTGTTGTTTGTCAGTTTTGACATCACAAGTCTATCATGAATGACAATATTCACAAAGACATTGTTTTCTGGGTTTTGGAAATAACCGGGAAATGACAATTGAATTTTTGGTTAAATTACAGAATTAAATATGCAGTAGAATGCAGTTTACTGAATTAGGTAATAGTGGAAATGGCAAAGATAAAAGTGAAGCAAAGATATACCGAAACCATTCTAAGTTCATTGAATCATTGATAATGATTTTGTATGATAATAATGAATTAGAAACTGTGCATCTGGCATTGTTCTAGGACTGAGGATACAACAGAGAACAAAACAGGCAAAAGTTATTCTAGAGGAGGATGAGCATTTTTTTTTCAAATAACCACACAATAGGTCTAATTATTAAATGTGGGATGCACAAAAAAGAAATTTTCTTAAATTTCCTTTCTTATACCTGGTACCTGAAATCCCACCTACTTGGGAGGCTGAGGTAGGATGATTACTTAAACCCAGGAGTTCAGGGTCAACCTAGGGAACATAAAGAGATGCTGTCCCAAGAAGGAGGAAAAAGCACCTTTTCTGGGATTCTATTCCCACCTGTACTATACTCCTCAGCAGTAAAGTCAAAACACAGTAACAGATGTTTTCAGATAAGCAACAAAAATAGTTTATTACTGGTACATTCTCACTATCAAAAGGAAGTGAACCCAGAAGAAAGGCATGAAAAGAGAGAAATAAGAGCACAAAAATTATGAAATATACTGACAAATATAGTGTACTAAGTTTGGGGATGTATCTCAGTAGTAATGCACTTATCTAGCATGTTTCTGTTCTAGGTGCAATCACAACATGCAAACAAGTAAAGAAAAAAACATAAAAGTATCATTAGTGAAAATATAAAGTTATAATTATAAACCAAGATAAAGGGGATAGAATGTTTTAAAAGCTGTCATTTTAATCAAAACCCATTAACAGGCAATAGCTACATTGACATTTAAATGGGGACAGAAAAGGCATTAACATTAACAGGAAATAGAGGAATAGAAAACCACAAATACAGTTGAGATTTTTTTAAATTAGGATGCAACAAATAACATTACACTTACAAATTTAAAAACTTAGATGAAATCGATCATTTCATAGAAAAATAAACATGAATAGCAGAGACTAACCAATATATATTGAATATTATTAAAATGGTGTTATAGTATTTTTGAAATAATAAATAAGTCAAAAACAATAAAGAAATTGGGCTGGCAGTCACAACTGTCCTGTACCACACTCCCACCACACACCCCACTCCTCAGTATATCTAAATGTTTTACAAATAATTTCTAATGAAACCTCAACCTCAGAGAATAGAGTACATCCTGTCAAATCTTTCTCCTATGCTACCAAAGAGAGAATGGTATGAAAACTTTATGAAGTTAATGTAAATGAAATACCCCAATAAGAGAAGGCCCAAGCACCTATGTCCTATTGTTATCACCCAACTATCCTGGAAACAAAGGTGTTAATTGCCTTACATGTGGGAAGGGGCAAGAAGAACAGGTGGGACATTATTGGTTGTCTTTCATAGTAAACCATGAGTTAAAGTGAGGACCTTGTTGACTCACCTTAGCACCAAACAAGACCACATCAGAATTGATAATCCACATAAAAATACAAATCCATATAAAAATAGTTACTTCTCTAAAACATATGCAACAATCAATTCAAAATGGACTGAAGAATTACATATAAAAAATATAGGAAAACTTTTCATTGAAAATATAGAAAAGTATATTTTGGGCCATTTAATCTACTCAAGTCATAGATGTTACTCAAGTCACACCAGTCACAGACTGCTCAAGTCATTTGGGCTGCTTAGATCATTAAGTAGCAGTGGTCCAACTAATGATTTCAATATAGCCTTACTGCACTGCCACTGAGGCTTATTTTTAAATGGTCATGTTTTTCTTTACCTTTCCACACTCTTCCTCTTCTTAACCTGAGTGGAAGAACAAGATTATATTTTCCTTATCCAAGGCCAAGTTATCTGTATTTGAGCACATACCCAACAGAAGAGCCAAGTAATTCAGATTTCAGGGATGGCACAAGAAGATCAAAAGAATGGCTTGCCCCCAAACTCACAAGTGAATTACAAAAGCCTGCAGGAAAAACCTGGATTGCATTCTTTGAATAAATAGTTCCTTCAAAAACCCTCTGTTCTCCCTGATAGACAGAATCACAACATTTGGGACAGAAGTTCTCTATGTAACTCCATTGCATGTAAAGCAATAAACCTTATTTTTTCTTCTTTCAAAACTCTTATCTTTATTGACTAGGCACTGGGAACAAGAACCAAACTTTCGGTAACAAGCTCCACTGGCTATAGAAGGTACGTACACAATCATAGTTTACTCAGGTCATGATGGCTACATAAAATGGTCATAGTGACTACTCACTTTGTAAAGGTCATGGAGGCTACTAAGGTCATTTCAGAATGAAGGCCAGAAAGGATTTGCAGGTAATAAAGGCTGAGTTGGTCATACACTGCACTTGTGTCACAGAGGTTAACTGGGACATAGAGGCTCTTCAGTGATAAAGGTTATGGAGGACATATGGACTACAATGATTATAGAGGCTACATAGGTCAAAGAGACAACTCAGGACACAGAGATTCCAGAGGCCATGGAGGCTTTAAAGGTCATAAAATATAATACATGTAATGAAAGCTACTTAGATCACTTTGTTAAATCAGGACATAGAGGGTGCATAGGAAATAGAGACTATGAAAGACACAGAGGGTAAGTAGTTCATACTGGCATGGAAGTCATAGCAGATATTCAGGACATTTGGGCTACTCAAGCCATAGATACTGTGCAAGTCATAAAGATCATGTAGGTCATACAGTATAGTCAAGCCACAAATGTTATGCAAGTCATAGGGGCTAATATGTTTATTTAAGCTACTCAATTCATACACACTACAAATTTAATCAGGGATAATATGGTCATTTCTGCTACACAGAATACTGTGGATGTGAAGATAACAGAGGCTACATAAATTCAAGATGCTAAGGTCTTTTAAAATACTCAGTTTCTAGAGGCCATGCAGGGTGTAAAGGATAGGCCATAGACTAGATGTACATCATACAGGCCATATGGGTAACAGAATTTATGCATGCCATAGGTGTTACTGTGAGAAATGAATAGTCTGGTCATCCTCTTTCAGAAGATAGCCTTAATTGTCTACATTTGTAGGCATTTTAATTATAGCCATTCCTTTTATCTGCTCCAATTTTAAAATTAGGCAATTGCATAGATTATAACCCCCAACTCCTCCAATCAGACTGAAGGGCAAGAGTGTTCAGGCACTTTTTTCCTGAGCACTGCTGCCACAGGCACTGCTGCCATTTCTCTGATGCTATCTCCTGGGGTGCAGCTGCCCCTGAAGCCACTGCCACAGGCACCTGGAGGTCTTTTATCTGGGTGTTGCTACTGATGTTGACACTGTCACAGTCGACATGGCCCCAAGGTCACTGCTCCCCTCATCACTGCCTCAGATGCCTGGCTGCCATCTACACTGCTGCTACTGCTGCTGCTCTTCCTACCACTGACACTGCTGCCACCAAAGCCACTGCTACTCCCAGGAAGTCATCTGGAGGTCTCCTCTCTTGGTACTGCTGCAGCTACAGCCACAGCGACTGCTGCTACCACTGCTGCCATAGTTCTTCCAACTGTTGCCAACACCACCAAAGTCTGCAGCTACTGCTGACACCCTGGCTGCTGCCACCAATTACTGTTACTACCACTTGCACCACTGTTCAGAAATCTGCTGCCAGGGACACTCCAGGTTTGGTTGCACATGACCACAACCATTTTGAGACACCATCCAGAACCTGGGTTTGTTTGGGGTGCCAATGGCTTGCTGTCACTGCCATTTTGGGTCACAATGGCCTTTCTGGGGACACCAGCCAGGACCTGGAGGTTCAGTGCCAGGGTGCCTATAGATTTGGCTACAACTGGGCTCAACATAAAAACATAAGGGAACAAAACATGACAAACCAAGATGCCCCAATAAAAGAAGCCTCTGACAACACAATAGAATAAATATTCAAGAAGTTTAGAATATCCATAGTCAATTTGATCTGCAAAGTAAAGGATGGTGTACAGAGTAAAATCAAAGAGAAATAAAGGAAGTGAAAGATCAATAAACAGTTATAGATTGTTAAATACACAAGCAGAAATTCTCAAAATGAAGGAATCAATCAATTATAAATTAGTCAATTATAAATTCAATGGAAAATATTATCCACAGTCTAGACCATTTGGAAGACAGAACTTTAGACAATGAAGACAAAATATTTAATGTTGAAAATATAGTCGCCCACACAGAGAAGATGGTAAAAATCCATGAACAGAACTTTCAAAAATTATGGGATTAACATGAAAAAATCAAATACATTCTGCCTATCTAGGAGTATGTGAGGACCTTCCATCTTCTAAGATCATCAATTTCTTTATTTTTGGTGTTCGGTAGTTTTAATTACAGACATTTTTCACCTCTTTTGTCAGATTGATTCCCAAGTATTTTATTTTTTGAGATGATTATGAATAATGTAGTGTTATTTCTCTTACAGTGGATTCATTACTGATGTATAGGAATGCATTTGAATTATGGGTGTTGATTTTATATCCTGCTACTTGGCTGAATTCATTTATTAGTTCCAGAGGATTTTTGATGGATATTTTTGGATCTTTCAAATATAGAACCATGTCATTGGCAAATAATGATAGTTTGAGGAGTTCTTTACCAATTTCTATACATTTATTTTCTTTCTTTCATGTCATAGATGCTTCTCAGGTCATCGAGGATACTTGGGTAGTAGAGGCCAAACAGGTCACTACGGAGACTCCAAAAACCTCAAAATTTGTCACTCAAATACACAACAAATACTTGTCTGTGAACCTAAAATACTGACTCCAACCTGGTGCCAAGGAACTCGCTCCCAATGATAAACTTTTCTCCAACTTCTGGCAATTCCATGCTCCCTTGTTTGAACAGTAATGGTCTCAGGATATCTACCACTGGCAATTTAATTTCATTAGTCTCCTTTGTTATGTGCTAAAACATTTTATTTCAGCCTACCTCAATTATCCTTCATTCATTATATGACATCCCAGCCTGAACCAAACCATCTCTTCCTCAACCTGACCAAGAAAGAGTAAGTCCCATGTCCTAAAGTTGTACCTGTTGAAAACCAAGTTGATGAAGGCTGAGCTACCTGTATTTTGCAATTTTTCATTCTGGTTGCCCCCTAAATCTGTTGAAACCTTTAGCTTTCCTACTACAAGTGTTCCAGAGAGGCAATTCCATTAGTGCAGTCATTGGTTTCCAGGTTGGACAAATCTATCCTGTCTTTTGTCTAACCTTGGGAACCTGTAGTGCTCTAAATGTGGTAGAGGATAGCCCTCAGAACTGTGGGAACTTGGGACACAGGCCTGGATACTTTACATAATAATTTCTCTCTGGAACAAGATTATGTCAATTCCCTAAGAAAAGCAGTTCTCATTCATCAGAATTTTTTTCCTCCTTCCTTCCTGGAATTACACCTGGCATCTTATGTCTGACAACTGTAATTCAGTAATCTCCTGCTTCTTTAGTGATAATTTTTCTGTTTTGCTAGCTTCTTCTAGTGTTATTACAGATGAATACCCTTGCTGTGGTTCCTAGCTACCAAGGTGTGACCAATTCATATCCTTGTAATACTGTCCAGGAAGGGTAATTTCAATACTATAATGTTAGTTGAAAAGATGGATACATGAAGTCCCTGCCTGGGGGAAGGGATGTGAGCTTGTTTAATATCCAACTCTCATCCTGGGGCCAAGCCATTCTCGCACCATAGAGATAATCTTCTTTCCTTTCTGAAATTTCATTATGCTGTTCAGGTAATAAAACTCACACAGTTCTTCGGGGCTGTGAAAGTCCTAAAAGTTATGCTGGTCATAGAAGATACTTAGGTTATAGAAACTACATTGGAATTAGAGGTTAGTCAGTTAATAAAAGCTTTTCAGGTCATCAAGATATGGAGGTCCAGAGGCTTCAGAACACAGAAATATGCAAGTCATACAGATTACTTAGGTGATAGGGGTTACACAAATCACAGAGGATACACAGGTCACAATGGCTGTTCAGGTCATAGAGCCTACCAAGTCCTTAGGGGCTATTAATTCCATATTTTACAAAGGACATAAGCCTGTGGAGGTCACTAAGGTTGTCAGGATTACATAGGTAATAGATGCTTCATGGATTATAAATGATATAGGGTCATAGAGTTTACTCATATTGTAGAGATTATGCAGGCCATAAAAGTCTTCTCAATTTTTTGAGACTGCTCAGTTCCTAGAGTTTACACAATTCATAAGGGCTTCTCAACTCATAGAGACCATTCAGAGTATCAATACAACACAGGTCATATGTGTTACTCAGTTTGTTTAGGCTACTTAGACCAGAGAGGATATGCAGGACAGGGGTCTATGGTAGGTCATGAAAAACATACGTATTACAGATAATATTATACAGATCATAGAAATTTTGTAGGTTATAGAAACTTCTGAGATTATAATGACAATTCAGGTCTTAGAGGAAATGCAGGTACAGGGGGCTTTACAGATTATAGAGGCTCTGAATGATATTGTGGTTACATTGGTGATAGAGGCTACACAGACCTTAGTGGCTGCATAAATCAGAGGTTATGAGGGTTGAAGAAACTACTTAGATCAGAGAATAAGCAATAAGTCAAAAAGTCTATAGAGATCATAGAGTCTATGCAGGTCAAATAGGTATGCAATTCACACATGCTAACAGGACCTAGACATTACTCAGGCCAGGTAGGTTGCTATGCATATAAGTCCTATACAGGTCAAGGAGGCTACAAAATTTATAGTGACTATTGATGTCATTTATGTTTCTCAGCTCATAAGGTTATGGGGGTCATAGAGATTTTTAAACCATAGAAGATACACAGGTCATTAAGCTATGAAAGTCATAGAAGCCATTCTGGCTACAGAAACAACACAGGGCATATGAGCTTTATGATTATTTGGTGTACTCAGGCCATAGAAGTGGTACAAGTCAGAGACTATATGCAGGCCAGAGGCTCTATACAAAATATAGAGGTTATGCAGTTCATAGTGACTATACATATTATAGGGCATACTAAGATCATTTAGACCATTAAGTCCATAGAGGATACACAGGTCTACTACACTATTCAGGATATAAAGACATGCAGACAATAGAGGCTATGCATGCTGTAGAGGATACCCAGGTCTGCCGGGGTCCAGCCCTAGCAGGAGTCCATGGGTTCCACACTGGTAAACAGGGCACGGGGAGACAGCATCGGCGATGGATGGAGAATGAAAGACACAGACTCTAGTTCTGGTGCAATGAATCCCACTTTATTCTGGGGAAGGCTGGTTTATATACATTTTTCTTCAGGCTTTGATAACAGGCTTATGATTAATAAAATCAAAGAAGTTTCCAAAGCATAGGCAGAAATTGTTTTTACCAAAAGATTATGAGAAAACAGTAACCTTACAGATTATCCTTACTTAATCACAATTATTTTAAGAATATCTAACTATATCAATGAGCTAATACAATGTTTATTTCCTTAATATCTAAACTCTATATGACCTAAGACTATTTTTATTATTTTTGTGGTAAAGCGATAGACAAATAATGTCATGTGACCATCTCTACTAGGTCCTTCTGGTTAATATCTAAATTGCTGAATTAAGGGTTACAGGAGGGCAGCGGTCCCAATGGTTATTATGTACCAACATTTATTATAGGGGTGACATATTCTTTGTAGGAAGGAAGGAATGTTGTGAAACCGTATTTTTTTACCTTACCACCACACATTAACAAAACCATCATCTGGATTAAACCACCCTGTAGGAGACAGGGGGAGATCTATATCTACCTTCTCTAAGGGCTTGCCTTTAGGGGGGTACCAGGGCTTGCCATAGATAAAATAAGCTAGTCCATATCTAGTAGCTAATGTGGGAGATGCTTTGTGCTTAGAACTTGGGGAAACATTGTTATCTATAAATTTCTGTGCCCCAACAGGTTCTGGCTGTGCCAGTAAATGCAGTGTTTGATTTTTAACATAATAAAAACATTCTTCTGTAGTGAGATTAACATCACAGGGTTTCAACATGTGTTTTGTCTCCGTGATGTTTTTTTGGAAATTTGTAGAATTATTCCCATCACCTCTAGCAAGATCCTCAGACTGAAGTGAGTGATATATTATTAGGAAAACTCCACAGAATAACATCCAAGCTAGGGAGGCATACATCTGGCTACAATCCTTTTAGGATGAGTCTCTGCAATCATCCTTGAGTGGAACTCTGTCAAGCACTGCAAGGAGAGCCAGGTGCCCCCTCACAGGTCAGAGAGGTGATACAGTTCACAGAGGTTTCTCAGGCCATACAGGCTACACATGCCATAATGATGATGCTGGCCATTGATAATATTCACTTCATAAAGGATATTCATGTCACAGAGACAATTCAGGACACAAAGAATACACAAATCATATCATTTACTAAGCTCATTTCTACTTTTTTAGCCCAAAGAGCCTATGAAAGTTATAGAATTTAAAAAGAAATAGAGACTATTCAGGGCATAAATAATGCACACATTATAGAATGTGCTCAGGTCATAGAGAATATGCAGGTCATACAGGTTAATTTGCTGTTAGACACCATTGAGAACTTAGAGACTTTGCAGGCCATATGGTTCATTTAGGTTATTTAGGCTATATAAGCTACACAAATCTTAGGTGTCAATCAGGACACAGAGGCTTCAAAGTTAATAAAGGCTGTGCAGATCATAGGGGCACCATGGGTCATAGTAGTTCCTGAGATCATAGAAACTATACAGGTCCTTTAGGCTAATAAGGCCATAAGGGCAATGCAGGATTTAGTGGCTGTGCACACTATAAAGGCTATGCATGTCATGAGTCATACACATGTCTTGGGTACTACACAGGTTGTAGATGCTACATTGGCCATAGAGTTTAAGCAGATGATAGATACTTCTAAGTAATAGAGGTTATATTGGCTGCAGATTGACTCAGTTCAAACTGTGTGATCATCTTAGAGGTTTAAGTGAAAAATAGAGGTTTTTCAGGTGATAAATTTTACACAAATTATAGGAATTATTCAGGACATGTAGGCTACATATTTTATACATGATACAAATGTCATGAAGAATACATAAGTCACAGAGAGAACATAGAAGTTACTAAGAACTTAGAGAATACACTGGTAATTAGGGAAATCCAGGCCATAAAATAATGCAGGTAATAGAAGCCTCACAGGTCAGAGAGGTTGTGTTACTGAGAGTCTACTCAGATTTAAGATAATACTCAGGTATAGAGTGTAAGCAGACAATAGAAATTATTTAGGTCATATGTACTACACAAGTCTTAGGGGCTAATCAGGTCATAGAGGTTTCATAGCTCATGGAGGATACTTAGGTCAAAGAGGTTATGCAGGTCATAGAGGGTACTCAAGCCATAGAGAGCATGTAAGCCATAAAGGCTACTCAGGATCTAGAGTCTTTTTAGGTCACAAAGGCTGCAGGGATCATAGAGGGTTTACTAGTCAAAGAGGCTACTTAGGTCATAAAGGTTGTGACAACCACAAAAGTCACTCAAGACAAAGAGGATGCCTGAGCCATAGAGACTACAAGACCATAGAGGCTATGAAAGTCAGAGGGTTACAAAAATCATATGGATAAAAAAGTAAAGGTCATTCATGCTACTAAAGCCATTATCCTACATTTTGGTTTCTCAGGCCATCATGATTACACAGATAATTGAGTGCATGCTGGTTAAAAGCTATTATGCCACAAAACTTATACAGGTTATAGATGCTACTAAACTGATAGAAGAAAGGCAGGCTACAGTGGCTACACAATTTACAGAACCAACTCTGGTCTTAAGGGTTATACAGTCCAAAGATGGTACTCAAACTATTTAGGACACTCAAGGGTATAGAACCCACTTTTGCCACAGAAATATGAGAACTCACAGAAGATATGAAGATCATGAAGGCTACTATAGTCATACAAGGTGCTTAGTACATAAGGTTATTCAAGCCAAAGAGGCTACACAGGTACTTGAGGCTAATAAGGCCATAGAGATTATGCAGTTAATAGAGACTCTCCTAGTGCCCTGTCCTCCATGGATCACTGATATAATTTTCTGCACAGGGGGCTGGATATATAGCTCAGTTGGTAGAGTGCTTGCCTCTCAAGCATAAGGCCCTGGGTTTGATTCCCAGCACCGGAAAAAAAAATTCTGCACAGGGCTCAGCTGTAACCAGTTTCCTCCTTAAGTAAAGAAGGGATATATCTTTCCCTGGGGACAAACCCCTAGATTGTATGTCTTGAGATGCAAGAAGGGTCATTTAAAAGATAGTTGTGAAAAGAACAATTAAGAATTCCTTGGTCATTGATTGTCTTTGTCTAGGGTTGCTTCTCTGCATAGAACTTCACAGACACAGAATCTCAGGGGATCAAGTCATGTAACTTAAAGGAGTTCATCCTGTGCTGACAATATAGACCATTCCTTACAGTGCTGGCTTTGAAAGCCGAAAGGCCGGGATTCACATCAGCAGCACCCTGGGACATGGGGAGGGGGAAACACAAGAAAAAGACTTCTGAGGGTTTCAAATTTCCATCATCTCAAACTATTTCTTTGTTCTCTGTAATTCAATGAAATTGACACTGTACAAGATCTACTATTTTCACCTGCAAGAAATTTCTAGTGACACCTTTCAGCCTGGAGCTGCACTCAAAGGGAGCACTGAATCCCCAGTCACCTACAGAAGTTAAGAGTACATGTTCCTTCATATCTTCCAACTCTCCGTAGTTCAACATTACATCTCACACGTGACTATCCTATCCCCATCTTTTCACAGCAACTTCTCCAGAAAGGCAATGTGTACCACGTTTCAGTGGCATGAAATTCAAAATGACATCTCACTGGCCCTTGCCAATTTTGAGACTTTATGGACAAAATCCCACAGTGCCAATGAAGTGGACTTCCACACCTGAGCACTTTCCTTGTGAAACACAAGGTCTACTGGAAAACCAACATGTGAATGCAAAAGACAGCCCTCCCTGGCCCGGATTTTTCTAGTCAGTTTTACTTTTCATTGGCTTACTCATGACTTGATGAAAAATAGAAGGATTTGGTCCATGTTAGTGCTGATAGCATTCAGTTTAAATGGGGTAATTTACCACCTACTCTCCCACTATCACTAGGACCCCAGGGTTAAAAGTAACAGAACACATGTAGAGACTCTGGTTAATTTTGATGCATGTCCTCAATGCAAGCACTGTGGAAGTCAGAAAAGCATATGTTGTTCTCATTTTTACCACAAATCTTGGAATTATTGGACTGTGCTTTGTAAGGTAAAAATATAAATAAACTTTCAATTCAAGAAGCCACACCTAAAGAAGAAACCAGTGACATTAGGCATGTTGCAGGTTGGTGGTGGGTAGAAGCAAGTCCAGAAATAAAATGCTCTTGACAATTTGCCAATGCCTGCTCAGTAAGTCTGATCCCATATCCAGATAAACTTGAGCCACTCCTTATTTGAAAATCTGGTTTTGCCCATGTTGGGGCTTCACTTTTTCCTTTTATCAGAGCTGCTTCTGTTTATATTTGTGATATTGTGATGCAGTCTTTCTTTTGAGAGCTGGGTTCTGTGCTACATATTTCAAATTTTACTCCTATTCATTGCAGTTCATGGGTGTAAGTGCTGTGTTTTGAAGAATTCCTTTTCTCTTGTTTCTGTGCCAGAAAATTATGAATCATCATATGTAGAATCAGCTGTCCCTTGAAAGCAACAAGAAACTGCCACAAATTTAAAAGGACTTTGAGGTCCCTGCAAGGGGAAGTAGGATCTGTAATGATGGCTACTTAGAGGATGACCTGACAAGTTCTACTTCCTCTATTTATAGAGTATGTTGAACCTGAAGACATGTGGTGGAATTTGAGGGTAGACAATTTTGGCCTACTTGTATTAGAATATCTCTTTATTGAAGAAGGCTTTCAGCACCAACATCCTACTGCTTTTGGTGACAACAAAATATCCTTGCTCTCCCTATTTGAATATTCATCTTTGAATGTTTTCATCACATCCCTTTCAGCATGGTGCATGTTCCTATTTGGAGTTATGCCATGTGATGTTATGTTTCTCATGCCATGAGCAGGCTCTTATATAATCCACTGGCTTGTAGGTGGCATCTTCCTGGGGCTGCTAAGAGGACTGGTGGAAATTTTGCACATGGCCTTGTGCCAGGCAGGCTCTAGTCTTCTCAGGAGAATGAACACATATGTGAAGACAGATAGGCCAGACATTTCTGCATTTTGAGGTGTGTGTGGGTGGCCCTTAAATTTTCAAGCAGGTAAACATCTGAGTTCAGCCTAGTTGTAAGGCCACAGCCAAGGAAGTGTGGCCTTGCAGGTGCAGTGAGCACAGAATATCTCTTCTGGCATGTCAGCACCATCCTATCCTCCATCCAACATGCTGACTGAATGACTCCCACGACTGCATACTAGCCTTCAGAAGAGGCACCCACTTTCATCTCGAAGACCCACTTCCCAATTTCCAGCTGTCACCTGGTTGAACTTTCTGGGAAAAAAGGAGCAACCCTCAGGATTGGGTGTGAAGTGTCCCAATTCAAAGACGACCTAAGCCACCATGCTCACTGCATGCTCCACTGTCCTAAGCTCTCACCAGCCATAATTTGTTGTGGTTGCTAGGGCCCTAGGCTAGTTTCCTGAACTAGGATATTCTGGGTGTGCCCAGTGTTGGAGGAACAGGTGGGAAGGAAACAGCGCTGGAGTCAGTGCTCAGCTTGGTGATTCTCATGTCCCCAAGCACACATCCACCTAACCAGGCCCACTGGAACTAGTGGGGAATAATTGCCCTCTGTCATGGTACCCGGTGCAGCCAAATGAGTGCAGTGACACCTAGGAGTTTTGCAGCTTAGTGTGAGCTGTCAGGCTTCAGAGGAGTGCCTTGTCCTGCCTGGTCCAGGAGGGATCCACGGACCACGGGGTTGTGCTCTCCTGGATGAAGAGGTTAGAATCACATTTTGGAAAACCTCAGTTCCCTGGCACTTGCTCCCTTCTTCTGGCCTCTGAACATCACAACTACTCCAACTCCATGTTGCACAAGGCTCACGAAAACCCTCTGTGGAGAGAAACCAACTCTTCTCCAACTGGATCCTGGAATCATCCAGCCATTCCCACCCGACCTGCCCCAATCCTGCCCTTCCACTTGGATAACAAGAGCTCTCCCATTTTTTCTGTCATGTCACAGAAGCACTGGCAACCAAGTGAGATGTTGTCCTCAGTGCAACTGAATGCAATTAAATCATTGAGAGATCAGGGATATGAATTCAGCCCTTATTCTACTCTAATAATTCCTGAGAGTAAAAGCTACAAACATACCGAGAGTAAGATTGAAATTGGATGAGGAATGTTTCCTTTCTTCCAGAAAATATGGGTTCTGGGAACCCAGACCATGAGAGTCATCACCACTTCACTTTGCCTCTTCATATTTTCTGACATTATCTGGCTAAGTTGATGAGGCATTCCCTAATTGAAAGAAACTGGCCTTTCCCAGGAGAAAAGCCTTCCTCTAACTCACCCCTACCTCAGATGATAGCAAAGATCTACAACCATCAATGCCTCATGCATTTTGCACAGCACTCTGCTGGTCTGAATTTTCCAAAGTAAAATAAGAAAAGAAATTGAAAAGAAAAAGAAAATCAAAGAAAGTTTCAGAATTGTGAATGTAATGGCTGGGAAAGCAATGCCAAATGATCGCAATATCTATTTTAATACTAACAACCTGAGCATATTCTAATACCCACAAAGACCTGCCTCTTCTAGTGCCTTGTCCTCCATGGATCACTGATATCATTTTCTGCCCAGGGATCATGTATAACCGGTTTCCTCCTTAAGTAAAGGTGGGATATTTCTTTCCCTCAGGACAAACCCCTAGATTGTATGTCTTGAGATGCAAAAAGAGTCATTTGCAAGATTGTTGTGTAAAGGACAATTAAGAATCCCTTAGTCATTGATAGGTTTTGTCTAGGGTTACTTCTCTGCATAGTACTTCACAGATACAGAACCTTGGGGGATCAAGTCTTGTACCTTAAATGAGATCCTCCTGTAGTGGCAATATACCCCATCCCTTAGAGCACTGGTTCTGCCAGCAGACTGGCCAGGGTTCAGATCCCCAGCACCAGTGGAACAGTGGGGGTGGGGAAACACATGAAAAAACACCTCTGATGGTTCCAATCTTCCATCCTCTCAAACTATTTCTTTGTTCTCCTCTGTTATTCAGTGAAATTGATACTGTTCAAGATCTACTAGTTTCACCTGCAAGCAATTTCCATTGACACCTTTCAGCCCAGAGATGCACTCAAAGGGAATACTGAATCCCCAGTCCCCTGCAGTGCTTAAGGGTATGTGTTCCTTCACATCTTTCAACTCTCATTAGTTCAGATGTTATAGCAGACACACCCTATAATGGTGGCTGCACCCTCATGGCAACCTCTTCCTCATACTTGACACTGCCTGACCTGCCAACAGTTTTCCCGGACTTCCTTGTACTGCCGCTCTCCCTTGGAAACTGAAAAATGTGTTCTTACCCAGCAACCAGTTATGTGTAACTCCCTGACTGGCCTGCTTAACTTCACACCCTAAGTCCTTATATTCACCTTACCAGTACAATAAAGTTGAGTTCCTGCTGTGCCTCATGCGCTGACAGACCTCCCGGCTCTGGTGTGTTTTCTATGCCGCCGACACTCATCATCCTGCTTGGCCCCATATTCTCCTCAGGGTCTGCCTACATTGGACCTTGTTGTCCACCAGGGATCAACAACTGGTGCCCTGTGTGAGGAAGACGAAGTTGCCAACAGGCCAATTGGACTGTGGATGACTGTACTCCCATAAAATATGGGACAGTCCATTCCATTTCCAAGTCTGACCCCTCCCTTGACTCCCTTAGAATTCTCCTTAGAAGTAGAGGATTGGAACTCTCAGGTAATCAGGCATTTCAAACCTGGAAGGCCCTCACTAAGGCAGCCCCTTGGCTGCCTGAAACAAACTTGTTTGACTGGGAGACATGGGACAGAATTGAACAACTTCTTTGTAAGGTGCAAGTCAATAAGGGAGATATCTCCCCTCTGGGGGCCTTCCCCACTATTGCAGCCCTTAAAAGCTGTTTCCCGTCATGTCCTACCTGTAACCTGGACAAAGATAGGGGCCTGTCCAAAGGCCCCAACTTTCCAAAGGATGGTCCTGAGATCCTCTCAGGCAAAGGTCAAAAGGAGCTATCACAAGAGGCAGAATGAGGCCCCCCTCTTGATCCCTTTGATACAGCCCCATGGCCACCTAGGGAGGAAACACCCAAACCCTTGAAGCAGTCATCTCTGGAATCCACTTCCTCTTCTATCCCTTTCCGGGATTCTTCAGCCCCTCCTCCACCCTATCCAGAAACAAAATTTAACTTAAGCACAGGACCACTCCCTGCCCCTGCCTCTGAAGCATGTCACCTCTTTACGGTGAATGCTAACCCAGGAGGTAATAGGCCTGCTATCTGGTACCCATGGGAGGCCCAAGATTTAAAAGAACTAAAGAAAGCCATTGTTAAGGATGGCCCAAATTCCCCCTGGGCAGAAACTATCCTTCAAGGTCTTGTCCATCAAAATTGCACCACACAGGACTGGAAAAACTTGACTAAGGCCATTCTTCCAGGTCCAATGTATATTAAGTGGTGCGCCTTTTTCAATGACGAACGTCATGCTCAGGCAGAGAGAAACCAAGCCACTAATCTACCTTTCCCCATCACATTTGGAATGCTCTCAGGGTCTAATGATCAATTCTCTACGGGTCTACTCCAGGCGGCCATACCCGCCTCTTATCAGGAACAGGTACATGCTTTAGGCTTGGCGGCCTGGAAGAAACGTGAGCAGGGACCCTCAGAGTCCCCAATCTTGGGTATCACACAAAAAGGCTCTGAGGATTTAGCCACATATATAGAAAGAATGGATAAAAGCTTACAGAGAAAGTTCCTTCCAGGCCCACTGAGAGATCAATTTGTGAAGATGTTAGTATGGGAAGGCATGACCACTGATCATAAACTGGCCTGTGCAGGCATAAAGGATAGGTCTGTGGGATGATGGATCATTGCCACTAAGGATGTTGGCACCATGTCTCATCAAGCTCAAACCATGATGTCAATGCTAAGGGCGTCCCAGGAAAATAATATGGTCACTCTCAAATGCGCACTCCAACAGGCATTCCCTGGGAAGGGAAAAACCTGTTTTGGGTGTGGAAAAGAGGGTCATTTCAAAAAGGAGTGTCCTCAAAGTAAAAGGGGAACTACACCCCCCAAAGGAGATTCTTCTTCTTGGCCACATGCACTCCTTGCCCTAAATGTAAAAAGGGGTTCCATTGGGTCAAGGACTGCACATCCAAAATGGACATTAAGGGGAAACCTTTAAACTCCCCACGGGGTGGCCCCCAACCCCATTAAATAAGGGATGACCCTTGGTTGGGACTCACTGGACGGTTCCCCTGGTGCCAGGGGTCTGGCGAAAGATGACTATTACTGTAGGAGGAAAGAACTTTAAATGCCTCATTGACACCGGGGCTGACAGAACAGTTCTGAGGAGGAAGAAAACTCCCCCCCAGTGGAGGCTTCTGCCTGGGTCTCCTTTATTGCAAGTTGGCTGGCAAACAGTCTTTTCAGACAGCCGATTGGCTCCCATGAAGGACCCCAATGGCAATGGGGGGACATTGCACCCTCTGGTGGCCTCAGGATTAACTGCTAATCTTCTTGGACAGGATATAGTAGGTGAGGCAGAGGCCTATATCACCACAGATCACAAGGCCTTTTATGAGGATTTATTGGAAGAAGAAGAATACCAACATTTTAAGGAAGGGAAGGCTTGTCATCCCAACTACAGAGATGACCCCTCCTTGGGGGCCATAAGGAGAGGGGAACCAAGGCCTTCTGTCAGGCCATACCCCTAATCCTAAGGGCCACTGTTCACCCAGGGCCCCTTAAAATTAAATGACTTCCGGGCCCCTCTATATGGGTAGAGCAGTGGCCCCTTCCCCAGCATACGCTTCAACAACTTCACTTGTTTTTACAGCAACATTTACAGGCAGGTCACTTTAAACCCTCTGTCAGTCCATGAAACTCTCCAGTGTTTGTCATCCAAAAGGCCAATGGGAAATGGGGACTCCTACAGGATCTGAGGAGAATAAATGAAAGAATTATACCTTTTGGCACCCCTCAAAGGGGACTTCCTTGGATCCCAGCCATACCTAAACATTATCATCTCATAGTTATTGATATCAAGAACTGTTTCTTTTCCATTCCCTTAAGCCCCAAAGACTCTGAGAAATTTGTCTTCTCCAGTCCATCCCTTAACTTTAAAGGTCCTGATCAGAGGTTTGAGTGGATTGTCTTACCCCAAGGAATGGCCAATAGTTCCCCCATGTGTCAATATTTTATGTCTTGGATCCTTGCCCCTCTTGTTAATCTAGAGGATCGCCTGCTCTATGTCTACATGAATGACATTATCCTTGGGGCAACACAGAGTGACCAGTTACATCAATTTTTTTGAGTCTTGTCTGCAATTGCTTACAGAACATGGATTCCAAATTGAACCTGAGAAGGTTCAACAGGTCACCCAATTTAGGGTCTTAGGATTCATCCTGGAGCTGGATGTGGTTTCTCCTGTTAGGCCTCAGCTCCAAATTCAGGAAAGCTATTCCTTATCCCAGCTACAGAAACTTCTTGGGGAGATTAAATGGATGAGGCCCTGGATCTCTATTAGCACAGAGGAGCTCACTCCCCTGTTCAATCTACTCAGGGGACCAAACCTATCCACAACAATCATTTTGGAGCCCATTCACATGAATGTTCTCCTTAAAGTTCAACAGATCATTGACCATTCCTCTTTGAGGAGATATGTCCCTACCTTGCCTCTAACCCTCTACATCTTTGGGGGAAAATCCCTTCTCACAGGCCTCCTGGTGCAAGAAGGGGAATCCATCCATTGGATTCACCTGTCGTTTGGGGGAATACCCTGGGTCTACACCATCTTAGACCAACATACCAGCTGCATTATAAAAGGGAGGGATTTATCTCTCCATCTTTTTGGCCAACAGCCACATGCTCTTATGGCCCCCTTCTGACTGGCTGACTTTACTTGGCTGCAGAAAAACAATAACCACATTCCAATTGCCATGGAAGGATTTCTAGGACAAGTTGATTGTCACTATGGCCCTTACAAATGGATGAGTTCCTTTTCACAACTGGATTGGGCTCCACCAAGATTGTTTTTACCTGAGGCTAATTCTTCCTTTCTCGTGGTGTTCTCAGATGGGGGAAAGAGAGGAGCAGCAATAGTTATTTTTCCACCTTCTATGCAGGGTGACAAAACCCCCAGGACATTAGTCCATGGCATCCAAGTTTCAGCACAATTCAAAGAGCTCTATGCCAACATTCTAACCTTAGGCGAGATACAAGAGCCTTTCAACCTGTTCACTGATAGCCTGTATGCTGCCAATCTGCTCCCTAACTTCCCCTGGTCATACATTAAACTTGATTTTAACTCCCTCACCCCTTTAATGCTTCAGGCAAGGAACCTGTTAAAGTTAAGGACTAAACCTCTATTCCTGCAGCGCCTCCGGGGGCACCAACACCTCTCAGGTATTTTATCTCAGTGCAATACAATTGCTGACTCCTTAGCATCTTCTCTGCAAAGCTATTCTTTTCAAGAGGAGGCTACCTCCTTTCATGAGCTTACTCATGTTAGTTGGTGGGGCTTACACCACAGGTAGCCCCAGGTCCCTATTAAGGAGCTAAAACGAATCGCCTGGACCTATAAATCTTGTTCACCTTTTCTACGAGTACCTACTTTACAAGAAGCTGGAGATGTGTCATGTGTCAAGCAATTATGCTGATTTTATTAAATTGGGTTGCAAAGCAAGAAGTGGGAAAGCTGGAATGTATGGTGCTTTTATTCCTAGTAATCTGAGAAATCTTTATTATGTTTTCCAGGGTGGAAGTCCTAAGTTTGTCTCAGAGTGTATTTTTTCCCCATATGCCCACCAGAACTTGTAATTTGAATGTTACATAAAAGCTAATGTGACTGGGTGACCTGAAATGTCAATAGAGTTTTGCATGTTATTTCCTTGAATGTTATGGACATGGAAAGGCTTTAATAAGTTTTTAAGCAATTTGTATTCCTTTTTCTGAGGTCTATTACTTTTTTCATTTCCTAATTTGGATGATGAGATTCTTCTCAGCCCACCAGAAGGAAAATTCCTCTCTTCCACCCAGCCAATTTCCCTTGGCAGTGCTGCAGCCTTTTTCTTCTATGATTATATTTGTTCTTTCAAAACCAATACATTGTGTTCTATCTTTTTGCAGTCTCTCTGTAGTGGCTCTCCAGTGTTTTCTTACAGTATATCTTTTTTCATTATGTAGCAACACACAGATTCATATGACCTTCATCTCTGGAAATATTCAGTCAATAATACTCTATGATTCTGTGTGGACATCTTTCTCCACTGGATATATGTTAGCTCATTTTTGAATGGAAATTGTTGCATAGTTTATCCAAATTGCATGTGCTGTTACTTACATGTAAAATATATCCCCTTTGCTCTTCCTACCTTCTTATTTTTTTAAATGTGATTTTAGCTCCATAAATATTTTACAGAAAGACATTAAAACTTAAAAGGCTCTAATGACTCAATGAAGCAAGTACAACAGTGGTTCATTGTTCTACAGTTGACAGAACTGAAATGCTCTTATCATATCCAGTATCATAATTTACCATAATTTTGCCATCCAGTGTTAAAAAATTCGGATACTACATAACATCAAGTGCATTTCTATATACAGATTTAAATGCAATTTCTTCTACAGGCATAGATTTGGTGGGAAATGCAAAATTGACTAACTAAACAAGTAGGATAGTAGTTTTGGATATAGGAATATCATTGACTTTGTTATGAGGGAAAGCATTTTCCATATTCTCCATCCTGGTTTTACTCTATCAGCCATCAGATGAAGAGAAGAACTCAGCTTAAACTGGAGCACACAGGATAGTCTTAAGAAATATGTTGTTGCTCCAAATATACTGGCCTATTTTACAATTTCCATGATTTCACAAGTAGAAATATGGTGATTTCTAAAGTGTCATGATAAAATATTTATACAATGCATTAATGCCATTAATTTTATCAGAGTGTCTCTGAGCAACATCTAGAGATATGTGATTCTGGTATATCTGGTGAGCCCCCTCAAGGTGAAAAGAAGAGAGAAAAAATAAATATACATGGTAATTTATTATATATGCATATGTATATATATGTATATAATATATGTAAATGTATATAGCACAAATTATGTTATCTCATCATATATAGTATAAAATAATTTGGATAGTATATTGCCTTCAACATTGAGCTCTAGTATGTTCTTATTATTCAAATAATGTTCCTTTTAAATGGCTGAAAAGAAAAAAGAAATGTAATATGGGGTGTATCTTATTTCATTTCATGCACAGAATAAATTAGGGATATTGCTAAAAGCAATCAATTATGAATTGCGTTTTCATACATACTTTTATCACAGAAAAATGGGAATTAAATAAAAAAGATAAAGAGGGAAAGGAGATTGAGAAACATACTTAGAACAGTGAGTCAATAAAGAAAAAAAGCAGTTATATTCAGTGGAAGGTAGAAAATTCAAGCAAGTTCAGAGACGGAAAAAAACATAATTTCAAAATGTAAGAAATGTTTCCTGTTAAAATGTTGCTTGATGCATAAGTAAAATTTTTTCCAAACTTCCTAAATTAGTATTTTTTGAAAACATTTAAGGAGTGAAGACCTGATCATTCAGAGCTAAACTTTTTTATCACAAATTATTACGTATGTATATAGTTTAAGTACTGTAACATGTTGTTACTACCTAGTTCATATATATATGGCAGAAATAGCAAATGGGGAAGTATAAAGGAGTATGAATGACTATGGAGTAATCTCCAAGACACGGATATATAAAATTCCCATTGTAAAGATTATGACTTTATTTAAAATTTCATTTAGGAGGACATCATAGGGTGGAAACCAGAGCTAAATTCATGTTAGGGTAGAAGAATTGTAAGTAGACTGTAGCCACACTGGAAATCTAAAGTATAAAGTATTGATTGTCTGTGACCAAGTTCATAATCTCATTCTGATACATCAGATCTTTCCTTCTTCATATCCATTACACTCTAAGGTGATTCTTATAATCCTTATCCACTGCAATATTGTTTGTGGGCAGGGAAATGGTGTCCCTTTAGGAAATGTAAGTGAAGCCTACTTTTTCTATACTTCAGGAGAAAAACAGATCAAATGCAGGCATAAATCTTTCTTTCCTTTGGAGGATGTATTTTGGCAAATGGGACGGACTCAAAAGAAAAAGACACAGAGATTTTATTTCTATGACATATTTGTTATATAGGAAGGCAAGAAGGAGTGGATATATTCCCATTAAAGAATGTAAAATTCACAGTTACAAGCACAAACCTCTAAAAGTTGCTTTGCAAGTGTTACAAGAAATGGAAAATGAAGAAGGGACCAAATAATTGGTAGGTAATTTTGAAGGGAATCATGTTGAAACTGAGAGAATAAAATTCAACTTCTTTTTGTTTATCTACCTTTGAATGAAAGATGAGTCTACTTCTGGTCCAGAGATGATTTGAACATGGACTGGAAGGATAGAGACAATTTGCAGTGGCCAATTTCTCTCCTTCATACCCACCAAGCATCATGATAGATGTGGCATCCTTTTCAGTCATTTGGATAAGAAACCTAGCATGTTTGATTCATTTGCTTTTCTAAGGAGAGCTGCATTTTCTATTATTGTTGTTATTATTATTATTATTATTATTATTATTATACTGGTGCTTTGAAATAAAACAATATTCTTGGACCTGCCAGCAATGCACTTTATTACTAAACTAAATTTTCACTGCTAGTTCTAGATAGCTAATTTTCTGTTCAGCCAAACATTTTGTGAGAATACTTGAACACTTGTCAAGATATGCCATGCCAGTCTCATATTCTTGTGTAAAAACCTTTAAGGACTTTATTCCTTGAACACCAATGTGGTATTCTTAGTGTATATACCAATGGCTTTGAAATAATGGTATTTATTTACATATTGTCATTCTGCAAGCTTTCAGATTACTTTTTTTCCTTTGGGTTATTGTATTAATATCTTTGTGCAACTTGTGGCTACAAACTTCTCACCTCCAAATGTACATGGAGCCATATGTATGTAGCATCCATATGTGACATTCCAATGAGAATCATAGTATTTTTGGTACATTTGTTGTTGTAAAGACAGCTAGTTGTTTTATTTATTTATTTATTCCTCAAAATGAAAACCTAGCCCTGGGTATTCCAGGAATGCACTCTCATTACTTTGTGACATACCCATCTCTAGACCACAAATTTTCTGATAATGCAGCCTGCCTATGAAAATACTTGAGAAGCTGACAAGATATACTAAAGCAGAATCATTTTGTAAATGAAAGTCTTTGTTTAGTTCATACTTTGGAAATCAAGACTGTTTCTCTCAGTTTATATGCCAGTAACATTGAAAAACAAAAGTTTACTGATACTTGTTATTCTGTAAACTTTCAGAACATTTCTCCTTTGTATAGTCCTATCTCGATTCTTTATGATTATTATACATTCTTTTTTAGGTATGGGACTTGTTTCTTCTTATGAGAATGTCTCAGGAAACTTGATAATGTTTAAAGAAGAGGATACAGGAAAAGAAGTTTCTGAGCGGTTCCACAGAGGGAAGAAAAAAAATACACGAATTAACTGGCATCCAAAAATTACATATCTTAACAAATTACTTAATGCAAATTTCTTTGATGAGAAATGATACTTATCTAGCTTGGAATCCTGTCATATTTTGGACTTACTAAATTTATTGACAAATGGAGAGAGAGTATACATAGTTAAATTAAAAGGATTAAATAATTATGATAGTGTTCACTGAAGGTATTTGCTATTGTATTATTACTTCAGTTGTGACATTGAAACACTCATGGTCTTATTTAACCTATGTGACTGGAGATCACCCTACCCTCCACCATTCTTCTTCTGTGCATTGGTATATATACCTTTGTATATTTCATTTGTGTTTAGCAGAAACATGATTTCATATTTGGAGACTAAGTTTCTTTTTTTATTATATTTATATTCCTGATTAGTTTTACTTCATTTTTGTCACATGACTGGTATAAAAATGGAAAAAGAAACAGAAAACCAAAAGTTAAAAAAAATAGTTATCAACACTATCCCCAAGAATCAGGTAAATAGTAATTCAGCAGTAACAATATGGTAGCTTTGTCACAATTAAGTTTTTTTGAGTATATATCCTGTTTGCTCTTCAGTATCCCAGGACTCAAGTGATACCTGGAAGGTAATTTAACTTCTATGTTTCTATGGTAATTTAACTGAAAACTGGAAGAAGTACAAAATATTTCCTAATAATTTGTCTGTAAGGAGTTTGAGAATGACATCCTCTTCCCACTCAAAACATTCAAACTGCAGAGACAGTAAACAATATATCCAATTCCACAGCAAAAGCCTTTTTCATCCAAAATGGCTTAAATAAAATCTCACATGCAGCCTTACTAGTTATCCAACAAGACTTGAACCTCATCAAGAGTAATTTATCTAATTATATTGTTCATGTTTCAAAGGCTTGTCTGTGACCCTGATTTTAAGGGCAATTGTTTTACTCTCAGACATATTCTTCCCAGTGATTGCTTGACAATATAAGACTAATTATATAACAATAAAGTAGGTTGAATTATCTGAAACTGGTCTCTGGAGGTCTTTCATCAACTCTTTCACCACAGCTATTTGGTGGTTCCCAGCTGGATGGAGAGACCCCACAAATTAATATTTGCAAAGCCTGTTTTTAAGAAGTACTCAATGAAACATTTTAAGAAGTTACTATAAAATTAAATCCGGCATGCAGATTAATTACACTAGAAAAAGAGTTAAGTAAAGGAGAACCAATTTAGAATTCAACATTATAAATAAAACAATTGGCAGAAAATAAGGGTTAGTGCTATAACATGGAATGTAAATGGTTTCAATTAATCTATCAAAAGATAATCAGTAGCAGATTTGGCTAAAAAGTAAGAGTAAACAATAGGGTGTTTGCAAGAGCTCACCATGAAAAAAGACATGCACAATCTGAAGTTATAAGCATGGGAAAGATGTTTTCTGAAAATAATGTCCATTAAAATATTAGGGTTTATATTTCTGAATCTGTCAAGTGAAATTCAAGTAAAAATTATTCAGAATAGCCAAGTAAAATACCTTAATTCTGTTTAATAATTTCATCCAACAGCAAGGTACAGCAAATGTAAATATTTATGCCCTAAAAAATTATTCATCCATGCAGACAGAATGTTTTCAACATTAAGAATCTAATAAACTACAATAATATATTACTGGATAACTTGAACACATCTCTCTCACCACTAGACAGAATATTCAGATAAAAATTTAGTAATGACTATTTAGAACTAATTAATACTATTTATCAAATGGACCTAGCAGGTATCTAGAGAATATGTCATTCACCAATGACAGCATTCATTTTCTCAGCAATGCATAGAATATTTATGCCATATTAGAGGTCACAAATCCTATCATAAAAAAAACAAAGCAATAAATATAAATTCTTGCATCTTACCAGAAATTTATGCAAATTAGAAATCAATTAAAGGTAAAAACTAAATTTATCTCTAATACCTGGAGACTAATTTAATTTGATTTACAAATGAATCAGAAACAAAATTTGGAAAAATCACAAAGCCTTTACAATAAGTGAAACTAACTGTACAACATAACAAAATGAGAAAGTGTGAACTCTGTAATAACAGCAAAATTAATGGCACTAAGTGGAAACATTAAAAAGATATATAAAATAAATTATCTAACATTACACCTTAGGCATAAAAATAGTACAAAACTATATTAAAATTAATGGAAGAAGGAAAATAAATGGAGTCAGAGTAAAAATCAATGAAATTGAGAGAAAAATGGTACAAATGGTTAATGAGTCAGTTTGCTATTAAAACATACAAAAGCTTGATAAACCCTTAGAAAAATGAAACAAGGTAAAGAAAAAAAAGACTAAAAAATGGTATTGAAAAAGAAAATATAACTAGAGAAAGTAGTAAATTCCAGTGACTCATAAAAAAGACTTGCAAATTTTCTCCATTTAGAATTATGTTGGCCTTGCATTTAGCATGGATGGCTTTTATGATGTTGATGTATGTTCCTATTATCCCTAGTTCTTTTAGTGTTTTGAGCTTAAAGATGTGCAGTATTGTGTCAAATGCTTTTTATACATTTATTGAGATGATCATATTATTGTTGTTTTTAAGGCTATTGATAATATGAATGTTTGTTTTTTTCTGTATGTTGAACCAAACCTTCATCCCTAGGATGAACCCTCACTGGACAATGGTCAACTATCTATTTAATATGATTTTGGATATGATATGCCATAATTTTATTGGGAATTTTAAAATCTATGTTTATACACAAAGAAATTAAAATGAACATACTACAGTGATGCAGCCACATCAATATTTATGGCAGCTGAATTTCCCAGACCTAAATTGTGAAACCAACCTAGATACCTTTCAACAGATGAATGAATGAAGAAAATGCATATGTACATAAATATTTATATATATATGCATATATAGGTAAAATATATTTATTTGTATGTGTGTATACATATGTATATGTACATGTATAAAATTAATATTACTCAGTTTTAATAAAGAATAAAATTATGACTATTTTGTGGTAAATTGATGGAGTTAGAGAATATCATTTTAAGCAAAATATGCCAAACCCCCAAAACCAAAGTCTGAATGTTTTCTCTAATATGTGGATGCTAACTCACAATAAGGCGGGCTAGGTAAGAATAACTTTAAATTTCATACAGAGGAATGAGGGGTGGGGAAGGGGTATGGGGGATGGAACAATAATATAGTGAAACAGTCAGTATTACCTGTTGTACATATATGATTGTATGACTGATGTGACCATACAATATGTATAATCAGAAAATAAGAGATTACACTGCATTCATGTATGATCTATCAAAATGTATAAATCCATTCTACTGTCAAGTACAAAAAATAGAACAAATTAAAAAGTTTAAGAAAAATATTTATATTAAAATTTTATCAAAAAAATTAGAATCAAATACAAGATATAAAATTAAATTATCTCTAATACCTGGAGACTAATTTAATTTTTACTGAAAAATGGATAAGAAAATAAATCACAGGAAAAACAAATAATCTTTAAAATGAATAAAACTAGTTATACAATATAACAAAATATTTGGTAAAGCATAAAATCAGTAATAATAGAAAAATTAATTGCATTATGTGCAAACATTAGAGAGAATTATACCTAATAAATTATATAAAATTACACCTTAGGAACTAAATAAAAGAACAAACCAACATTAAACTCAATTGAAGTAAAGAAATAAAAAATCAGTCAAGAAAGATAAAATTGAGAATAAAAACACTACAAATGAAAAGTGAAAAAGTGCTTTCATGATCAACACAAGAATAATAAAGCCTCAGAAAAACTAACCAAGATAAAGACTAAACTATGAAAATCGAAGTGAAAGGCAAATGTAATTACAGACACTACTAAATACTAGTGGATCATAAATTACTTTAAATTTGATATGAAATAAGCTACAAAATATTGAAGATATTGACAAATTCCTAGAGACATTAGACCTACAGAAATTAAATCTTTAGGGTATAGGCAATATGAACGGAATAAGTCATATAATATTATTGAGCAAGCTACCAAAAGTAATACAACAAATATATGTAAGGTCTGGATAGCCTCAGTTATACCAGATGGAAAAAAAATGTAATCCAAATTCTTAATTAAATCTTCCCAAACTAAATACAAGATCATTGTTAAAAAGAAAGTGCAATATAATCAAGCTGGTTTTATTACAGGGATACAAATTTGAACATTTTAAAATCAATAAATTAATTATCCATGTAAATAGTGTTAGGGGCAAGAATCATGGTTATCTCAATACATGGAGAGTGAGAATTTGAAAAAGTACAGTTCCAGGTCTTGTTTATACTGCTAGGAAATCTACAGATACAAGGAAACTACTACAATATTGTAAAGCTTACACATGACAATTCCAAGAAAATATTATACTGGAATCAGAAATTCTGAAGTAATTCCTTCTAAAAACAGGAACAAAGCAAATATGTCCACTCTCATCATCCCTATTCAACTTGTAATTCTATCCATACCAATTAGGCAGATGAAGGAAATTAAGACATATAAATAGGAATTAAAGAACTCAAATTACATGCTGATGAAAAGATTATACATTTAAAGCATTCAGAAGACTCTTTCAGAAGACTTATAGAATAATTAATAAGTTTAGTAAAAAAGAGACAAATCATATAAATCAATCCAATTTTTTTGTTGTTGTTGTGCTGGGAATTGAACCTGCAGCCTTGTGCTTGCAAGGCAAGCACTCTTCCAACTGAGCTATCTCCCCAGCCCCTTAATCCAATATTTTAATAATAAATTTAATAATGAATTTTTAAAAATAAATCTCCCATAAAATCATGTTAATATCCAGAATATATAAAGAACTAAAAAAATTGACAGACATCTAATAAGCCAAATAACAAATGGGAAAAGAAAAAGACACTACTCAAAAGAAGACAGAGTCAACAAATCTATGAAAAAATTTTAAATGTCTCTAGCAATTGGGCAATGACAAAAGAAATCTCCATTTATATTTCTTCTCACTTTAGTAGTAATAGAAATAAATGAGATTACAAATAATACTTGGAGGCAAGATTGTGTGGAAAAAGTAAACTCATATATTTCACATGGGGTTGTAAACTAGTAACACCACTATGGATTGTAGTGTGGTGATAACTCAGTAAAAAAAAAAAGATTTGGACCTACTTTTTCTTCTGTAATCTGGTCTGATTCCAAGGTCCTTGGTACATTTTGAGTTGAGTTTTGTGCAGGGTGAGAGATGGAATTTTATTTTAATTCTGCTAAATGTTGATTTCCAATTTTCCCAGCACCATTTGTTGAATAGGCTATCATTTCACCATTGTATGTTTTTGGCACTTTTGTCTAGTATAAGAAAACTATTTATTTGAGTTTGTCTCTGTGTCCTCTATTCTGTACCATTGATATACCTGTCAATTTTGGTGCCAGTGCAATGCCATTTTTGTTACTATTGCTCTGTATTACAGTTGAAGTTCTGGTATTGTGATACCCCCTGCTTCACTCTTCCTGCTAAGGATTTCTTTAGCTCTTCTGGGTATCTTATATTCCAAATGAATTTCATGATTGCTTGCTCTGTTTCTATGATATTCAACATCTCTAGTAATAAGAGAAATGCAAATCAAAACTACCCTAATATTTCAACTCACCCCAATTGGAATGGCAATTATCAAGAACAAAAGCAATAATAGGTGTTGTGGAGGATGTGAGGAAAAAGGTACTCTCATACATTGCTAGTGGGGTTGCAAATTAGTGCAACCACTCTGGAAAGCAGTGTGGTGATTCCTTAGAAGACTGGGAATGAAACCAAAATTTGACCCAGCTATCTCACTCCTTGGCCTATACCCAAAGGACTGAAAATCAGCATACTACTAGAGTGATGCAACCACATCAATGTTCATAACTCCTCAATTCACAATAGCTAGATTGTGGAACCAACATAGATAACCTTCAATTGATGAATGGATAAAGAAACAGTGGTACAAATATGCAAAGGAATATTACTCAGCCATAAAAAATAATAAAATTATGGTATTTGCATTCAAATGGATGAAGTTGAATATCATATTAAGTGAGATAAGCCAATCCCCCCCCAAAAAAAAAACAAAGTAGGAATGATCTCTCTGATAAGTGAATGATGATACCTAATGGGGGGTGGGAGGGAGGAAAGAATAAAGGAAGGATGGATTGTATAGAGAAAAGAAGGTTGGAAGGGGTAGGAGAAAAAAACAGATTGAGACAAACACCATTTCCCTATGTATATGTATGATTACACAAACTGTATGACTCTACTTCATGTACAACTAGAGAAATAAGTTTTACCCCATTTGTGTATAATCAATCAAAATAAGTAAATTATTAAAAAAATAGTCAAAGATTATGATGAACTTAAAAAAAAACAAACAACAAGATGGCGGACTAGAGGGTGGCTGCATTTCATGTTGCTCCAGGACTCAGGACTCAAGAAGATGAGATATAGAGAGACTTGGGACCAACTCAAAGCAGCCGGGTGAGTCTCTGCCATTGGGGAGGCATCCTGGATGGGGCAGTAGTCCCTGAACACAGGGAACTTTGTGAAGTATACTTGCCCGATGAAGACACCCCTCCCCCCGCTGGAGCAGTGAACATGGACAACTGGGAGCATCGAAGAGGAGGCCGCTCAGCACAGTGCTTGGACTTGGCGCAACCCACCCGGGCTCTGGGAGGCTGCCCAAAGGAGGGGGTGCGCGGTGAGCTGTTTGGACTGAAAGTGACCACCCCTGAACACAGGGGACTGCCCAGAGGAGAAGGAGAAGCACAGGCTCAGCACGTCACTTGGACTTGGAGCAGCTGCACCAGGGCGCCGGGCGGCTATCCAGAGGAGCAGCGTGGTGAGTGGTTTGGACTCAGAGTAAAGGCTCCTAAACACAGGGGGGTTGTCTGGAGGAGGAGGAGGAGCACGGCAGGGTGCTTGGGCTCGGAGTGACTGCTCCAGGGCTACGGGTAGCAGTCGGGATGAGGAGGTGCACAGTGAGTTCCTGGGACTCGTGATGAACGCACCAGATCTCTGGGTGACTGCCTGGTGGAGAAGGAGGTGTGCGGTGGGTCACTTGGACTTAGAGCGACCGTACAGAACACCAGGCGGCTGCCAGAGGAAGAGGCGTGTGGCAGGTCACTGGGACTCGGAGCGACTATAAGGGGCTCCAGGTGGCTGCTCAGAGGAGAGGCCACATAGCCAGGTGATTAGGTGCAGAGCAGGGTCCCAGGACCTAGGCGGCTTCTTGGTGGAAGGGTCGCACAGACAAACTGAGGGGCGGAGCGAAGGCTCCAGGACTGCAGGCAGCTTCTCTGAGGAGAGGCAGCCTGAGGAGATTCGTCTGCAAAAGGCGAGGCTTTCAGCCCAGGTGGTAGGTCCAGGTCCCTGGGAACATTGCAGAAGAAGGCTGCCCAGCCCAGGCGGTAGTTGTGAATTCAACGGAACCTCTAGGACAGGAACTGACCAGTGAGACCTCCCCACTGGGTGAGTCCTCCCTGCCAGGTGAGGTTCTCCCACAAGTACTGTAAAACCAGAGACACAGGCCCAAACTGGCCTTGTATTAGCCCACATTAGCAAGTGAAGGTACCTCTGCCCACTAGCAGGGAATATACCACATCAGAAGGCCACCACCCCTAGGGAGTCAGCTTCCTTGTGGAGCATCGCATTATCAACTTTCTCCAAGACTTCAGGCTGCTGAAGGCTAAGAGGGGATATACTAGAAATCTTCAGGGACATTATAAGTCAATAGAGGAAATCTGCAACATCATAGCAGTCAACTTATACCTGAACAATATGAGAAAACAAGGAAAGAAATGCTGAAAACAAATTTACATGTTACATCAATGAAACCCAACTACAGCATGGCAGAAGAAATGACAAAAAGGGAGTTCAGAATGTACATTATTAAAATGATCAGGGAAGCAAATGACGAGATGCAAGAGCAAAGGCAGGCACTGAATGATCGCACCAATCGACAGTTAAAAGAGCAAATACAGGAAGCAAAAGATCATTTCAATAAAGAGTTAGAGATATTGAAAAAAAAAACAAACAGAAATCCTTGAAATGAAGGAAACAATAAACCAAATTAAGAACTCCATAGAAAGCATAACCAATAGGATAGAAGACCTGGAAGACAGAACCTCAGATATTGAAAATATTTAACAAAATATTTAACAAAATATTTAACCTTGAAAACAAAGTGGACCAAACAGAGAAGATGGTAAGAAATCATGAAGAGAATCTCGAAGAACTATGGGATATCATGAAAAGGCCAAATTTAAGAATTATTGGGATTGAGGAAGGCTTAGAGACACAGACTAAAGGAATGAACAATCTATTCAATGAAATACTATCAGAAAATTTCCCAAATCTGAAGAATGAAATGGAAGATCAAGTACGAGAGGCTTATAGGACTCCAAATATACAAAATTAAAACAGACCGACACCAAGGCACATTATAATGAAAATAACTAACATACAAAATATAGACAGAATTTTAAAGGCTGCAAGACAGAGGAATCAAATTACATTCAGGGGGAAACCAATATGGATATCAGCAGATCTTTCAATCCAGACCCTAAAACCTAGAAGTGCATGGAAAAACATTTTTCAAGCCCTGAAAGAAAATGGATGCCAACCAAGAATCTTATACCCAGCAAAACTTACCTTCAAATTTGATGATGAAATAAAATCCTTCCATGATAAACAAAAGCTAAAAGAATTTACAAAAAGAAAGCCAGCATTACAGAACATTCTCAGTAAATATTCCATGAGGAAGAGATGAAAAACAAAGAAGCAAATCAGCAATGGCAGGAAATATCCTAAAGGAATTGTCAAATAAAGGAAGAACCAAGTCATGTCAAAATAAATAAATAAATAAATAAATAAAATGAGCCAAATGACCGGGAATACAAAACATATCTCAATAATAACCCTGAATATTAATGGCCTAAACTCATCAAACAAAGAAATAGACTGGCAGATTGGACCAAAAAGAAAGATCCAACAATATGTTGCCTGCAAGAGACTCACCTCATAGAAATAGATACCCATAGACTAAAGGTGAAAGGATGAGGAAAAACATACCATGCACATGGACTCAGCAAAAAAGCTGGGGTATCCATCCTCATTTCAGATAATGTGGTCTTCAAGTCAAAGTTAGTCAGAAGGGACAAGGAAGGACATTACATATTGCTTAAGGGAATCATAAATCAGCAAGACATAACAATCATAAACATCTATGCCCCAAACAGTGGCTTATCCATGTATGTCAAACAAATCCTTCTCAATTTCAGAAACCAAATAGACCATAACACAATAATACTAGGTGATTTTAACACATCTCTCTCACCACTGGACAGATCTCCCAAACAAAAATTGAACAAAGAAACCCTAGACCTCAATAACACAATCAATAATTTAGACTTAATGGACATTTATAGATTATACCATCCAACCAAGTGCAAATACACTTTCTTCTCAGCAGCACATGGATTCTTCTCTAAAATAGACCATATATTATGCCACAAAGGTAATGTAAGCAAATACAAGAAGATAGAGACACTACCTTGTTCTATCAGATAATAATGGATTGAAATTAGAAATAAATGAAAGAGTAAAAAACAGAAGCTACTCCAACACCTGGAGATTAAACAATATGCTATTACATGATGAATGGATAACAGAAGATATTAGGAAGGAAATTAAAAAATTCTTAGAGGTAAATGAGAACAAAGAAACATCATATCAAAATCTCTGGGACACTATGAAAGCAGTATTTAGAGGAAAATTTATTTCATGGAGCGCATTCAATAAAAGAAGTAAAACTCAGTAAATAAACAACCTAACATTACAGCTCAAAGCCCTAGAAAAAGAAGAACAGACCAACACCAAAAGTAGTAGAAGACAGGAAATAGTTAAACTTAAAGCTGAAATCAATGAAATTGAAACAAAAGAAACAATAAAAAAAATTGACAAAATAAATAGTTGGTTCTTTGAAAAAAATAAACAAAATTGATAAACCCTTAGCAATTCTAACAAAGAGAAGGTGAGAGAAAACCCAAATCACTAAAATTCGGAATGAACAAGGAAATATCACAACAGACAGGATTGAAATACAAAACATAATTAGAAGCTATTTTGAAAATCTATATTCCAACAAAATAGAAAAATTCAAAGACATCAACAGGTTTCTAGAGACACATGAATTGCCTAAACTGAAGGAGCAGGACATACCCAATTTAAATAGAACAATTTCAAGTAATGAAGTAGAAGAGGTCATCAAAAGCCTACCAACAAAGAAAAGTCCAGGACCAGATGGGTTCTCAGCCGAGTTCTACAAAACCCTTAAAGAAGAGCTCATTCAATACTTCTCAAAGTATTCCATAAAATAGAAGAGGAGGGAACCCTCCGAAACTCATTCTATGAAGCCAATATTACCCTGATACCCAAACCAGACAGAGACACATCGAGGAAAGAAAATTTCAGACCAATATCATTAATGAATATTGACACAAAAATTCTCAACAAAATTTTAGCAAATCTCATACAAAAATATATTAAAAAGTTAGTGCACCATGATCAAGTCGATTTCATCCAGGGCAAGCAAGGTTGGTTCAACATCTGGAAATCAATAAATGTAATTCACCATATCAATAGATTTAAAGTCAAGAATCACATGATTATTTCAATAGATACAGAAAAAGCATTTGATAAAATACAGCACCCCTTCATGCTCAAAACACTAGATAAATTAGGGATAGTGGGAACATTCCTTCACATTATAAAGGCCATCTATGCTAAGCCCATGACTAATATCATTCTAAATGGTGAAAAACTGAAAGCATTCCCCCTAAAAACTGGAACAAGGCAGGGATGCCCTCTTTCACCACTTCTATTCAACATCGTACTTGAAATGCTAGCCAGAGCAATTAGACGGACCAAAGAAATTAAAGGAATACGAATAGGAAAAGAAGAACTCAAACTATCCCTATTTGTGGATGATATGATTATATACTTAGAGGAACCAGGAAATTCCACCAGAAAACTTTTAGAACTCATAAGTGAATTCAGTAAAGTAGCAGGTTACAAGATCAATGCTCATAAATCTAATGCATTTTTATACATAAGTGATGAATCCTCAGAAAGAGAAAATATGAAAACTACCCCATTCACGATAGCATCGAATAAAATAAAATACTTGGGAATCAATCTCACAAAAGAGGTGAAAGACCTCTACAATGAGAACTACAGAACACTAAAGAAAGAAATTAAAGAAAACCTTAGAAGATGGAAAGATCTCCCATGTTCTTGGATAGGCCGAATTAATATTGTCAAAATGGCCATACTACCTAAAGTGCTATACAGGTTCAAAGCAATTCCAATTAAAATCCCAATGATGTACCTTACAGAAATAGAGCAAGCAATCATGAAATTCATCTGGAAGAATAAGAAACCCAGAATAGCTAAAGCAATCCTTCACAGGATAAATGAAGCAGGGGGTATCGCAATACCCGAACTTCAACTTTATTACAAAGCAATAGTAACAAAGACAGCATGGTATTGGTACCAAAACAGACAGGTAGATCAATGGTACAGAATAGAGGACATGGACACAAATTCAAATAAATAGAACTTTCTAATACTAGACAAAGGTGCCAAAAATATGCAATGGAGAAAAGATAGCCTCTTCAACAAATGGTGCTGGGAGAATTGGAAATCCATACGCAACAGAATGAAACCAAATCCCTATCTCTCACCCTGCACAAAACTCAACTCAAAATGAATTAAGGACCTTGGAATCAGACCAGAGACTCTGCCTACTATAGAAGAAAAAGTAGGTCCATATCTTCAACATGTCGGCCTAGGACCAGACTTCCTCAACAGGACTCCAATAGCACAAGAAATAAAAGCAAGAATCAATAACTGGGATAGATTCAAACTAAAAAGCTTTCTCTCAGCAAAGGAAAGTATGAGTAATGTGAAGAAAGAGCCTACAGAGTGAGAGAATATCTTTGCCAATCATACCTCATATTGAGCACTAATCTCCCAGAATCTATAAAGAACTCAAAAAACTCTACACCATGAATACAAATCATCCAATGGACCAATGGGCTAAGGAAATGAACAGATACTTCACAGAAGAAGATGTACAAGCAATCAACAAACATGAGAAAATGTTCAACATCTCTAGTAATAAGAGAAATGCAAATCAAAACCACCCTAAGATTCCATCTCACCCCAATTAGAATGGCGATTATCAAAAATACACGCAACAGGTGTTGGCGAGGAGGTGGGGAGACAGGTACACTCATACATTGCTCCTGGGGCTGCAAATTAGTGCAGCCACTCTGGAAAGCTGTGTGGAGATTCCTTAGAAAACTTGGAATGGAACCACCATTTGACCTAGCTATCCCACTCCTTGGTCTATACCCAAAGGACTTAAAATCTGCATACTACAGAGATACAGCCACATCAATGTTCATAGGTGCTCAATTCACAATAGTCAGATTGTGGAACCAACCTAGATGTCCTTCAATTGATGAGTGGATAAAGAAACTGTGGTATATATATATATACAATGGAATATTACTCTGCCATAAAGAATGATAAAATTATGGCATTTGCAAGCAAATGGTTGAAATTGGAGACCATCATGCTAAGTGAGATAAGCCAATCTCAAAAAACTAAAGGACAAATGATCTCGCTGATAAGTGGATGATGACACATAAGGGGGAGGGTGGGAGAAGTTAGTGTTAGGGTTACGGTTAGGGTTAGTTTTAGGGATGGGAGCAAGAATGGAGGAAGAAAGGACTGTTCAGAGGGAAAAGAAGGGTAGGAGATTTGGGGGGAAGGGAAAAAATTATAGAATGAATCAAACAGCATTACATATGTAAATTTATGATTATACAAATGGTATGCCTTTAACCCATGTACAATCAGACAAACAACATGTGTCCCATTTGTTTACAATAAAAAACAAACAAAAGAAATGAAACCATTCTATGACACTCTACCACTACACTGAATAGATAGCAAGGATTTAAACTCAGCATACAAAAATTAGGCAGTCACATTTATGTTTATAACAACAGAATTCAAAATTGGCCAGCTATCAAATCAAGTCAGTTGCCCTTCAATACATGACTGGATAAAGAAAATCTGAAATACATGTACAATGGTATATTATTCAGTAATAAGATAATGAAACTATGGCATTTGTTGGTAAATATTTGCTTTAATAGACTACTCTTCTATGTGAAATAATGAATACATAAAGCCAAAGTTCAAATGACTTTTCAGATATGAAAAATCTATAAAGAAAAAATGGAAAAATGGAGAGGGAAAGGAAAAAGTAGAAGAAAAATTCTATGAAAATAGGAGAAATTTGGTGGACCAAATTAAGGTGAATGAGAGAGAAAAGTGATGAGATAATGTAAAATCAGTGGAATGAATGTGACATAACTTTCTCTTCTACATATATAAATACACCAAAATGAATCTCACTATCATATATATCCACAAAGGGTTATTAAGGAAAAACATATAGGTAAATACCAGAAAGCTCAGAAAAAGCAGAATGCAGGACAAGGTAAACTGGATGGAAGAAGGGAGGAAAAAAAGTAGTAGAGGTACTGGATTAGAGTAAATTGTAGTCCAATTTCTAAATGAATCCTAATGTGCTGCATAAAAAATAAAACCACTAAAATAATCCTTTCCTGAAGGAATGATGAACCCAACCACTATGTATCACTAAAATGATATAATTCAAAATAAGAAAAGAAAGTTGAACACTGAGTTAAAACACAAAACATAGAAATAGTAACTTAGATTGGAGTAAAAGGAACAAATATAACATATCTGTTCAATAGATCTTCACATTAAGTTTTGAACTTCATAGAATGCATGAGAAAATAGAAAACATTTAAATTAGTATGGTGTAAATGAAATTTTCTCTGATAGTCACAATGGCACTGGTGATTGCCAATATTTAAGAACATTTGCAAAAATTATTTACATGAATTGTATACCTTTTTGCACTTATTTGCAATTTTATTGGGGCTCTTTATTATGTGACAGACTTGCATAATGCAAGTTATTTAACTTACTACAATTATGAGAAAAACATTTGCATTTACCATTCATGCATCACCACTGGAAAAAAAAAGTCAAAAGCAAAGTAAGTGGACTTTGAAAAAGCAAGCTTGTGGCCTTAAGTGTCTGTCTTTAGGGACTTTTGTTTTATTTGTGAGTTGGCTCTGTTGCCTTGATAATGGAGAAAAGACTACTTATAAGGATGACAGTTTTTATAATAATAAGACAAAAAAAATCCAATATTGTGTGAGTCAAAGTGATTTCCTAATGCATTTTTTAAAATTTGAGACATTTTACCTCTGATTTCAATTGTAATTTGGGGTGGAAATTTTATTTCATTTTTAAAGTCAAACTTGAGATTTTCTCAGGTTTCAAATAATATTAATTTCCTTAGGAAAAATTTACATATAATTGAAAAAATAATCAGGGTACTTCTATGTATCCATTACCTAACTTCACCAGTATAATCCTAGATATAATACCTGTGAAGAACAACAAAAAGAAAAAATAGTATCTTTATTGATCATTTCCTATGTCAAAGTACATGATCACATGACTCCAGTTTTCTGGATCTGCAGTCCATATACCATCATGATGAAACAAAGTGGCACAGGACATTTTTTCACCACATGGCAGTCAGGAAACAGATATTGGAAGAATCCAGAGACAATCTAAAATCCAATTCCATTTTCCCAGTGACCTACTTTATCAACCATGTCTAACTGCTTACTGTTAAATCTTTCTTTTCCATTCTAGTTACTATTTTGACAAATGGATTATTCCAGAGCTATTATTACAGATTCCATAGTCCAGTATCCTCATCCTCTAATTAAAAGAAATTTTAAAATATTGATTATGTGATTAAGTAATTCAGAGAAGAGATTTTAACCCTGTAACAAGTTTTGAATGTATTGAAACATTTTATTCTCTTCCTCTCTGACTGTATCCTGATTTTGTATTTATTTTTACATTTTATAGACTTGAAAAATTTTGATTTTTCTTCTCTAATCACAATTTCTATATTCACACCATATTTTTATAGATAAATGTGTTTTAATTTATAGTTAAGATTAGTAATTAAAAGCTAAACATGTTGCCCTTTCTCCTTTTTTATCTAGTTACTTTTACTTTTCAAAATCCTTTGCATATTTACATTCTTTTTTAAAATCACAGTTTCTATGTTTCTCCCATCAAGTTTGTATATAAATTGATTCAGTGCTCATCTTGCTCTTTTTACCCTACTTGTATAGGGCAATTTTTGTGATTTATTTTCTGAATTTCATGGGAAAGCTGGATGCATTTTCAAATGTTTCATTATACATTAATTATTAAAATTTGTGTTGATTCTTAAAATCTTATGATTATGTATGTCTTTTGTGTAGAAAAGTAAACCAAGAGGGGCATGATTTGTTGTTCAGTGGTAGACTGCTTGCCTACCAGGAGTAAGACTCTGGGTTCTATCCTCAGCATTACATAAATATAAACACATAAAACAAAGTTATTGTCTCTATCAACAACTAAAACATATGCATTGGTAAATGTGTACCATGTGAGATCAGGTATGCAGAGATATATTTCTTCAAATTTCTAACCAGAAACATTTTTATGTTGAAAAGTAAAAAAAATAAAAAAAAAAATAAAAAAAAATTAAAAAAAAACACTGCACCCCACACAGAGGTAATTCATCAAAAGATCTAATGTGCATTTTCAAGACTGAGAAACAGATAGGACAAAAGCAGAGAGGGTTCATGTATAGATATCATGGAATTGAGACAGGGGTATAGCACCTGTTAAGAGAGATGAAGATGGAAAAGTAGCTTGCAGCAGTACTCTAATTCTAGGATTTAATAAAATTGAAGACAGAATATTATTCCTAGAGAATTGTATTATGCAATTGGATTCATCAATTCCCACCCTGGTCCATACCAATCCTCATTCTAGGATGGTTCTGGTCAAGGTTTTTCTGTTATAGCAGTGAAAGTTTGGCTTACATTCTATCTTGAAATTTTCCTTGATTTTTGAATTGGCTATATCACAGACTTAAAATGTTAACATATTTAACTCAGAAGACATAATTATTACTTTGTTGCATCCTTTGATTTGTTTCTTTTTAAAAATGTTTTCATCGATAGTCACAGTGGTACATGCCCCCTGTCATCCCTGCCACTTGGGAGACTGGGGCAAGAGGATCACAATTTCAAGCCAACCTCAGAAACTGAGAAAGACTATAAGCATCTTAGTAAAATACCATCTCTAAAAAACCTATATTAAACACTGAAAATGTGGCTGAGTGGTGAAACACATCTGGATTCAATTCCCCATACAAAAACCCCACATATTTTAAATTTTATATTTGGTCCTTTTCCTCAAATTACTATATCTATATTTACTTATGGACTTTAGAATTTATGTTTCCCTATATTTCTTTAAGATTCTAATTAGGTTATTTATTCTGATATATGCTTGTTTAATATTTCGATTTTACAGAACTCCAAAATCTCAAAATTCTGTTGTTTATATTGACATATCATCCTGACATGGAGTTATCTATTGTTTAATCTTTTCCCTTAGTTGGATAGTAAGAAATGTTCTTATTGGAATGCCATTTTATTACTTTTGTTTATGTTTAATTTCAACTGATATTGAGTTTATTTTATTCTGCTTGTTTTATTCTATATCTTTACATACTGATTTTAAATTTATTATAATCTTTTTTCTCAATTTCAGGTTTTTACTTCTATAATACTATATTTTACTATAGGTAAATTCCTCTAAACATCTCTGATTTTATTTTGGTATAGAATGATAAAGAACAAACCCTTTTCTCTGACAGCAACTTTTACTTCCTAAATATAAACCTCCAAATACCAAAAATGCATAAATATGTAAACTTTTATGGAAAAGGGGACTATGCAGATGGAATTCAAATATTTTGAATGTGAAGATTGTTCTACTTAATCTGAGCATAGTCAAGTTTACCACAATGACTTTTATGAGAAACAGCTAAAAACATAGTTGTCAGAGTGGAACTGTGATCATGGATATAGGTGTTTGATACTTGATAAATATTAAAAACATGAAAAACAGATAATGATTGTAGGAAGCTCTGGAAGCTGCAGGGGTGAAGTGGAGTTTCCTTAAGTTTAGCCACCAGATAGGAGAAGGTCTGCTGAAACTTTGACCTTAAATCTCAATTTTCATAATGTGCTTCAAACCCAAAAAGAACATAATATGCTACATTTTAAATAATAAATTTTTGGTAAATGTTTATGAACTCAGTGAGAAACCAATGCAATAAAAACAATCCTTTCCTATTTTTCAGGTGCTATATGTATTGGTCAGATAATCTTACACTCAAACCACATTTCAACATTCATCTCAATCAGTACTAAATAGTCTAAATAGCACTTATGTATATAGCCATTACTTTTCCGAGTCAAGCATGATTCTCAGCCTGCCCTTCTCTGGTGCTGTCATATTCTTACACTGTGGAGACTTGGTAATCAAGTGTCTATAGATTTATAGAAGGACTATCTTTGTTTAATCCATATGCATCTCTAACTTTGGAATCAAGTACAGTGAATGAATATTCAAATTAATGATAGAACATCCTATGCAAAATGGACATCTACTTACATGAGGGACATTAGCAATGCTGCAATAATATAAATATGGTCTAAATTTCTAGACTCTGTCATGTCACCAGTAAATCATAATTTAATGCTGACATCTTGGTAATAGTTGGTCTCTGAAAAATCATGAAGTTGTACAAAGTAATGATCAGGACATTGATTATGTGAATAGATAGCCTAAGTCCATATTATATGTTGTTTCTCCAGGTATGGATTTCATTCTTACTCATCACGTAATTTTTGGAGAGTTGAGATTCTGAGAGAATCTTGCCTGATATGAGTACCTTTATGAAGAGTATCACCATGATGAGGAGGCAAAAGAGGAAATATCTGGAAAATTCCTTCATCCCTCAGCCTATGAAGAAATCAAGGGGTATGCATTTTCTTATTCTCTGAGCCTAAGAGAATAAAAACAGCCTTCTAAAAGGAAGAAAGGGGGCATTTTTATATTTATTGGAAGAAGAGTGATGGAATGACAGATAAAAAGATCAAGACAAATGACAAAGAATAAAACAATGGAAAAAGGGGTGTTTTTTGTTCTTGAGGTATTCTTTTTGGCCCAAGTAGAGAGTAAAACAAACATGTAAATAATCCAATCCTTATTTCTCTGGTTATGTGCATAGGTGATGTGTACAATGTCATTGTGTATCAGTCAATTTCATTTCAATAAACTTCTTCATTTATAATTTGGTAAAATATTATTGTAAATATTCTAAGAGTTATTTTCCCTTTTGTTGAAAAGAAAAGAGACTTTGTGAAATGAAGGAAATAATAGAAACAGAATAGAATGTCAAAACAAATTCTACAAGGATGTATATAGGTCATGGAATATAAATCTGGATATAATAACTGTTAATTTTTCAGACTCTAGGATATAAATGTAGGGAACCTTATGTAAAATTCAAAGAAAACAAAGGATATAAAAACACAAACATGCTTTAAACATCAAGGCTAAATTTATATAAGTTTTAGTTATTTAGAGGATATAAGGTAGTGGTAGAAACATATAGATTCACAGTAAACAAAAGGTTTCTGAGGTAGACCCCATTTTTTTTGGTGGTAATGGGCAAATTGGTGCAAATCACAACATTTCAAAGTTTGGATCATATTTCTTAGTACACTCTGATAGTCCAAACTAAAATTTCTGACAATAATCCAATATAGTCAAAGATGATTGGGGCTTATTTGTTTCAAAATAGTCAAGTAGAGAGACCTGGAAGAAGAAATCATTCATGCACCTTCAAAGTCACACATATTGAAGGACCTACTGAGTATAAATTAAGCTATGCAAGTATATACAGCTATTCATATCCGTGTTGACACACATACCTCAAACACATAAGTAGTACAGGGGAAGATAAACATTTAAACTCATTTTTTTACTTATTTCATATCACATGCAATTATTTCCATCTCAAAATATTACTATATGCATTTGTAAAAACAGCCTTGGCAATAATAATTATCCTAAGAAAACTCCTTCTCTTTTAAGTAGCAATTTATAATAGAGAAGAAGATGGAAAGAACAAGTGTCCCCCATGGTATAATTTATATTCTTGGACTGAGGTGGTAGGTACTTTATCATTATAAGCATCACTTTCCATGAAGATTTGAATGTCAACATCCCATACACTTAGAAAAGGAAAAAGAATGGAGGAGTGTGGAATTTGTATGGCCACACCAAGAATTGGCATATATCACTTCCATTCTCTTTCACTTATAAAGAGCATAATAACATGATCACAGTTAACTACAAGGAAGTTTGACAACTGTAACTCAATAGTATACCCAGGTTGAAATAATATATCTAGAAGATTCTGAAAATTTAACAAATTAAATTGTGAAAATATTCACCCATAGCATGCAGTGACACAAGAATATTGCTCTCAATTACTAGTAAAAAACAGTGTTTTTATCCACACAGATGTAAACTATGCATGTTCACAGAAGGCATCAGTGAATAGCCTTCTACTCTCTACCTAACAATAGTAAATGTTTATAAACACCATACAAGAACCACGACACTTTCTTGAATTTACTTTCTCAGGCAAGCTGGATATATTAAATGTTGTTTAGAAATGAGCCAAGAGAATTCATGTTGAATTGTCTGATGTGTGTGAAACCAGTAACATCTTCAAACAGGCTCACAGTGATAGGAGATTCAAGATTGATTTTCACTGACCAGTCCAAGATCACACCATATTCATATTTTTCATAGGTAATAGCATTCCATCTTTTTCCTAGAACAACTTATACTCCCCACTCTCTTTTATCAATTTCCAGCAACCTATCAAAACATATTAGTTCCCTATGCTTGTTTTTGTTGTTTTAGATAAGAAATTATTACTTTGTAGATGACATTAACTTTACAAACTTTTTTAACTTTATGCAATGAGTAATAAAACATAAGAAATTTTGTCTGGTTCCACTTATTCAGTAAATGTGAAAATGTCACCCATTTCCCTTATGATTATAGATTGCTCATTCGTTTTATTGCCTTTGTTATATTAAAAAATGAATGTTTGTGAACTACACATAAACCAATATTTTTACTGAGAATTTGGATATAGACATTAATTTTTTACATTCTCACATTCTTTGTTCCCTTTGATTAAAAAAAAAAAAACTAAGTATGTCTTGAGTCTCAAAAAGAAAGTTTGAATTCATTACTTTGAGAATATAAACCATATGAAATTTTAAAACACATATACAATATGCACAAAAACATGAAAATTTTAGTCACAACAAAGGTAATCAATAAGCAAAATATCTCTCCAAATAACAAACAGACACAAAATAAAAACATCATTCCTATTCAAACAAAATTATCATATTCACATTTGTAAACACTCTTTCAGCCACATATTACACCCTGATCCAATTTTCTCAATATGCTATGAACCTATACAGACAAAGTCTACTCTTTGACACAAACCTTTGAGTGCTGACTGTGAGTTTCCTACATGGCAGAAACTTGCATGAGGGAACTTGACATTCTTGAACACTTAAATAGTTGGGACTGTTCTTGGATAATATTTTGAAAAGTAGCAGTGATATGAGAACAAGCATTTATTGATTTAAATAAGTATATTTTATCGACATTTTTTTGAAGTTTTGAATCTTGAGAATATGAAATAAAGATAATGAAGCTGTAAAAATATGAAGAAGATAAACACAACTCCAGATATTAACCAAGGTTGGTGGGTTTGAGGAGTGTTGTTGGTAGGATCTATTTGGAAGCACCAAATATTGTTACATTTCAATTCCCTGTATGAGTCAGAGGAAAATTACAGAACAAAATAAGTATATATGAAGAATGGGTTAGAAAAGCAGAGTTGGGTAGAAATGATAGTAGATGAACAGCTGTTTTAGCTGATAGTATTGTCCCTGATGTACTTCTAGAGTTTGCTCAGGTAATGTGTATTTCTTGCTATGCAAAATTTCACTAGAGATCAGATACTGTAGTGGGTGGGCCTCAGGCTCTATGACAGCAAACAAAAAATTGACAAAAAATTGGAAATTGACTGTTTCCCTAACACATAAAGATTTTCACCATCAGTAATGGAGATTTACTGGATTATATGTACATCATTTCAAATGGAGGAAGTCTAATCCAAACCTGTAAACAATGAGAATATAGTAATCATAAAAGTTTGCTTTTTGGCCATATATACAGTTTGTTTTTTATACACTTATGGGCATTATCTGATTTTAGAGCTTAGCAAATGATATTCAGAAATAGTTGTTTGAATAAATGCATAAACTCTACAGATTCATGATGTTTGTTTAATTTTCTTGGATTTTCAGACATACACATGTTTATTCAAATTATGTGTTTTCTTTGGAGGACATTGCTTTGGTTCTGAAGAAAAGAGCTACTGAATTGTATAATTTATTTTTTTGACTCCTCATAGAAGGTATGCAGACAATAGAGGGTTCAGAATACAAATACTACAAAAGTCATAGGGGCTACTCAGGTCATAGTGGTAATAAAAGTCATGAAGAATACTGAGATCATAATTACTACTCAAGCCATGAAAGCTGCACAGGTTACAGAGAATTAACATCATTTACTCTACAATACCATAAGACTATACAGGTCTTTGACACTCATAGGGGCTATGCATTTCATAAAAACTATTAAGAAAACAGATGCTAAGCAGGCCTTTGAGAATATTGACCATAGATTCTGTTTAAATTTTTGTATTTATCTCAGCTATTCATGACAGTAGGATGTATTTTGACATATCATACGTATGTGGATTATAACTTCCCATGTTTTGTAGTTGTATATGATATGGAGTTACACTGGCCAGTATCCATGTATGAACAGAAGTAAAGTATTTCTGATTTACTTTACTGAGTTTTCAAATCCCATCCCTTTCCCTATCCTTCACTACCTCTTGTCCAATCTGCAGAAAGTCCAACTCTCTCTCCCTTCTTTCTTAATTTTACTCTCCTTTATGAGTGAGTAATTGTCATTGTGTATATATATATATATCACATTGTGTATATATATATATATATATATATATATATATATATATATATATATCACATTTTCTTTATACATTTATCTGCTGAAGACCACCTATGTTGGTTCTATATCTCTGTAAACATTGATGTGACCAGGTCACTATTGTATGCTGATTTAAGTCCTTTGGGTATATGCTGAGGAGTGTAATATATTGGTCAAACATAGGTTCCATTCTGTTTGCTGAGGAATAACCATACTGAAGGATGCTTCCACAAATTTGAAGTCCCAACAGCAATGTATTGGTGTACATTTTTCCAACATCCTTGACAACATATATTGTTTTGTGTATTCTTTATAGTTGCCATTCTGACTAAAGTGACTCAGAATCTCAGTGTACTATTAATTTTAAATTTTCTAATTGCTAGACATTTTGAAGAGGTTTTAATACATTTTTTACATTCATATTTTGGTGAAGTACATTTAGAGTTCCTTTGCCCATTTATTTATTGGGTTATTAGTTATTTTTTGCTGTTAGGATTATTTACTTCTTTTCATATTCTGAGATTAATGCTATATCAGACTTGAAGAAAGTAATGTTTTTTATCCATTCTCTAGGTTCTCTCTACATGTTCTTGATTGTTTTTGTTTTGCTGAAAAAAAAAAGCTAACTAGTGTGACAACATCACATTTATTGATATCTGATGTTAATTCTTGAATTTAAAGCATTTTTGAGGATTTCAGTTTCTAAGTCAGCATGATGAAGATTTGGGACTACTTTTTATTCTAGTAGGTCAAGTGTCTCTGTTCTAACACCTATATATTTGATCCACATTGAGTTATGTTTAGTTCAGGGTGAGATAAGGGGGTCACAGTTCATTTTATTATATATGGGTTTCCAATTCTCTCAGTACCATTTATCAAAGATGTTATTTTTCTCAAAGATATGTTTATGACACCTTTGTCTTTTATGAGATAAACATGTTCACACAGATTTGTCTCTGTGTCTTCTACTCAGTACCAATCAGCAGAAATGTTGAAAACAATATCCCTGTTCCAGTTTTGAGAGGGATTGCTGTGAAAATTTCTACCTTTAGAGTGATATTGACTTTGAGTTTAGGATATATAACTTTTAAAATATTCATGTACTTTTCTACTATCCCTAATTTTCATAGTGTTTTGAACATGAATGGATTCTGCAAATGCTTTTCCTGCATCTGTTCAGAGAAGCATAAGATTTATTTTTTTAAATTTTATTCATATGATGAATTATATTTATTGATTTACATAGATTGAAACAATTTTGTATCCCTGGGATGAACTCATTTGATCATGGTGCATTATCTTTTTAATATATTATTTATGCAAATATTGCCAGTATTTTATTAATATTTTTTCATCTATGTTCATCAGGAATTTTGGTCTGAAGTTTTCGATCTTTTATGGGTATTCCTCTGGTTTTGGTATCAGAGTGAAACTAGCTTCATACAATGAGTTGAGAAGAGTTTCTTCCTTTTTATTTCATGGAAGAAGGATTAGTGTTAGTTATTCTTTGATTGGTGAAACTCAGCTGAGATTTAGTGTGGTCCTCACCTTTTCTTTGTTGATAGTCTTTTGATGATGTCCTCAATTTCTTTGATTGAAATTGATTTTTGAATTTTCTATGTCTTCCTAGTTCAATTTGGGTAGATGATATGTCTCTAGAAAATTGTCAATGTATTCAAAATTTTCTATTTTTTACAGTATAAATTTTCAAAATAGTTTCTGATTATTATCTGTTTTCAGTGATGACCTTGGTGATAGTTCATTTATTATCTGAAATGTTAGAACTTTCAATTATCTCTTTCTCTTTATTAGCTTGGCTAAGGGTTTATTTTTTCAAAAAAATAGGTTTATGTTTTGTTGAGTTTTAGAATCAGTTCTTCCTTTCAACTTCATTGACTTTGTCTTAGATTTTATTTACTTTCTGGTCATAGACTCTAAGGTTGTCAAAAATCCATTCCTATATTATGGGCTGCTAAGGACACTTAGGCTACTCAGTTCGGAGAGGCAACTCAGATGTTTACATACTCAGATCATAAAGGCTACATATGCAGAGTTTTCTAAGGTCTTTGAGACAATTCAGCATAAAATGACACCTGAAATCCAGAAAGCTACTCATGTAATAAATCCTACTAATGCAATAAAGGCTTGCATGTCTCCCTATCTACAGAGGATATAGAGGCTAATTAGACCTTACAGGATACTCAGGCATAGAAGTGATTCAAGTCATAAACCATACAATCCAGAGATACTCTGCAGATCATAAAATCTATTGAAGGCTTTGAGGTTTTGCACGTCATAGAGGCTACAAAGATCAAAGAGGCTTCTTAGGATATGAACATCTTGTGGCTAAAGGGTTTGTTCAATTCATAGAGACTACTCTGGTCAAAGAGGTACACAAATAATGGAAGCTAGTAAATCCATAGATAGAAGGCTGCTTATAGGAGCTAGTCAGGTGATTGAGTCTATGCAGCTCATACAGGGTACTCAAGTCATACAGACTGCTAAACCTGTGTATATGCTATGGCCTCAGAATCTACTTCATCTTTGAAACATCTTCGACCTTAGGAATCAGTATGACTTTGCAGGTCACACAGGGTTTGTAAGGTCATTTTTGTTTTTGAGGCCATAGAATGTGTACAAGTCATAGATCATTCTTAAAATACAGAAGCTACAAATGTCAAAGAGATCTACAAAACTCACAGAGGGTTTGCAAGGCATTGGGACCTTGAAGTTCATAGAGACTACTAAGCTGTAACTGGCTACTAAGATAATTTAGAATATTCAGTCATTTAGAGGGTACATAATTCATATATGCTATGTGGGCCACAGAATCTATGAGGTCATTGGGGCTACCCAGATGAGAGGCAGGTCATGGTAGTTTCACTATCATAGAAGTTACTCAATTCATAGAAGATAAACAGACCAATGAGTTTACACAGTCCAAAGATTCTATGCAGGTTATACAAGCATTTTAGGATATAGAGACTTTGCTATTGATAAAAAACTACTCAGCACACAGATGCTTTGTTAGTTTCAGAGCTAATCAGGGCATAAATTATAAGTGGGTGTTAGAGGTTACAAAAGCCAGAGTCTCATTTGGTCTTAAAGACTACCTAGCTCATAATTGCTTTATAAATTATAAAGACTATTCATGTCATGGATCAACACATATCATAGTCTCCTTACTGTCATAGAGGATATTCTATTTATAGAGGCTACATATGTATAGGGGGTACTAATGTAATTTAGATTTCTCATGCCAAAGAAGTTAAACAGTCATAGGGGCTTCTCAGAACATTTAGAAAACTAAGCCATGAAGATTTTTAGGTCATAGAAGTACTCATAGAGTTGTATAAGTTACTATGGACATGTATTCTACTTAGACCATAGAATTTAACAAGTTTATTTAGTCTGCTAAGGGCATTGAGAGTATACAGGGCCTAATGGTACAATAGTCATTAAGGATTTTCATGTCATAAAATTACCCATATTATAGAAGCTAGGGATATCTTATAGGCTAATAGGTCATAGAGCCTACAGTGGTCATACTGATTACTGAGGTCACAGATGTTCGGAAGATAAAGTGGATACTGAGGTCACAGGGTATACACAGGTTATTTGGGCTAAGATGTTCTTGAATAGAAAATGGACAATTTATTGAAAAGACCCCAGAGGTTACTCAGGCCCTATAGACTGTGAAGGTCACAGGGTCTATGCAGATCAATGAAGACATGCAGGCTACTCAAGTCATTTAAGATATTCAGACTTCATGTTATGAAGGTGATAGAGGTTACATAGGCCATAAGGACTATGAAGAACATAAAGATTTATCTGGTCATAGAGGCTCTCATACATTTTACACACTTGTATATATGCTACTTAAAACCAAGAAGATACTGAGGACATAAAGGTTACACTGGCCAGTTTATGCTGGAGATAGAGGCTACTAAGTAACATAGAAGTCATTCTGGTCATAGACAGTTAACCAGAAACACAGACGATTCACTCCATAGATACTACTCAGTTCATAGCAACTTCAGGTCATAGAGATACCTAGGACATAGAGGTTATTCAAGTTATATAGACTGTGCAAGTTAAAGGCATTAATAAGATATTTTAGACTAACAAGTCCATAAATGCTTATGCAGATCAGACAGAATACATATGTCATAGAAAAAGTTCTTAAAATCTATGCTGTTCATAGGTTGTACACTTTGCATAGAGGGTACTAGATTATAGAAACTACTCAGTTCACATAGGATAAAAACTTCATTGGGTTCTTTAGTTAATCTAGGGTACTTGTGCCATAGAGATGACTCATATCATAGATGCCATGCAGATTAGAGAAGCTGTTTAGTTATAGAGACTATATGACCATGATTTCTAGTAAGGTAATAAAAATTATTCAGTTCATAGAGGGTACTCAACTGCTGGAGACTATGCACACAATAGAGGCTTCTCAGTCCAGAGAGGCTATGGAGGTCATAGAAGCTCTACAGTTTGCAAAGACAAGATATACAGGTAATAAAATTGATAATATGCAGTTCATAGAGTTTTTGAAACTTTTAGATGCTACTTGGTTCATAGAGGTTAACATAGAAGCTAAACAGACCATAGAATCTATTCAGGTGATAAGGGTTATAAAGGTCATATAGACTACTCATGCCATACAGTAATCAGGTTATAGAAGCTGCAAATTCCATGGAAGATTCTTAGGCATTAGAATCTATGAAATTTATAGAGGCCACCAAGATCACAGAGAATACACAATCACAAATGAAACTATGATCATTTAGGCTATAAATATCTTAGGTGGTACTCAGATAATTTAGAAAACACAATCTATTCAGAATCATTCAAGATCCTCAGGCTATATAGGGTATGGAAGTTGAAAGGATACTCAGTTAATAAATATATATATTATTTATATAATTTCCCAGGTAACAGAGGCTATTTATAACACAAAATTTATGAAAATCTTAGCGTATACTTAGGCCACATACACTATGCAGGACATGGGTGATATGAAGGGCTTAGGGCCTACTAGGTTTAGTTTGACTTCTCAGGCCATAAAGACTATTTAAAACAGGAAAACTAAGCACATCATAGGTTATACTCTTGTAATTGAGGCTACTAATGCCATATGGCTCTTCAGGTCATTCATGCTATTTAGTGCAGAAAAGGCACCTATATAATAGAGGTTATGCTGATTGTAGAGGAACTCAGATCACATAAGATACAAAATACAGTGATGTATCAAAGGTAATTATAGCCATGCACATCATAGAGGCTACAAAAGCCATAACAATAAGCAGGACATATATGATCTCAATGTCATAGGGAATGCACTGAAAATTTCATAGACAGTACAAAGTATGAGAGCCTACAAAGATCATAGGGCCTATTGAAATAAAAAGGAATACTCAAGTCATAAATTCTATGAAGGTTATTAACACTGTGCAGTGTATGTAGTTAGGGTATACATGCCGTCCTTGCTACACTAACATGGAAGAAACATATGTGATAGCTTCTGTGTATGTCATAGAAGTGACTCACTCCAAAGAAGCTATGTAGGCCTTAGAATATATGCATATATGAGAATACACAGGACATAAATTCTATGCAAGTTATAGAAGTCATGTTAGTCATAAGGTATAAACAGTTCAAAGAGGAATCTACGGTCATTGAGGGTTCACAGGAAACAAAGGCTATGAAGGCCATAGATACTAGGCATATTAAAGAGTCCTCAGGTTATGGAGGATATTCAGTTCATAGAGGCCACATATATCTTAGAGGCTATGCCCATTGTAGTAGTATAACAGTCATACAGGCTGTGGAGGTCTCAGAGTCTACTAGGGTTATAGAAGCTACAAACATCCTAGATGGTAGTATGTTTATGAAGGATAATCTATGAAAGTAAAAAATTTTCCTTAAGTGATGGTGGCTATTTTGTAATAATTTCTTCACAGGTCATAGGGTCTCCTAAGACCACAGGTGTTACTCAAGTCATTTAGGTAATAGGGCTATAAATGTTATGCAGATTATGAAGAACAAAATATCCATAGAGCATACTCAGGCCACAGAGGTTATGCTGGTCAGAGAGTCTACTTGATCATAGATGTTAGTAAGTTGATAGTGAATACTGAGGTAAATAGGATACTGAAATAATTACATTACTCAGGTCACAGAGTTAGCTATGGTCATAAAGACTACTGTCTATATATGTTTTGCAGATCATAGAGATATTAATAAAATTTATGAATATTAAATAGGTTATTGAGGTATTGAATTCATAGAGATTACTCAGTTCATAAAGGGTTAACAAAATATAGCCTTTGAATTTCAATGGATCAACTACATAGGTGCCAAAGGTTGCTTAGGTCATGGAGATTATGCAGGTCAAAGGGGCAACAAAGTTTATTTGAACTACTCAGGCCACAGAGAGCATGTAGATGACAGAGGCAATGTTTTGTAGAGACAATACATGTCCTAGAGGCTACTTAGGTGATACAACCTACTCAATCATAGAGTGTGAGGAAGTCATAGATGTTCCTGTGATCAAAGTGGCTATGCAGGTTTTATTAACTATACATGTTATAGAGGCCACTCAGATGATACAGGTTTCATGGGATGACATGTGTTCAGACTTAGAGGCTAAGCAGAATTTACAGGCAATAAAAATTTGTAAGGTCAGAAAGGCTATAAAGGTTATAGAGTCTACTCAGTTGTCGAAGTCTATGCAGGTCACAAAGTTTAAGCAGGTCATAAAGTTGCCTAGCTCATAGAGGCTATCATGGTCACAGAGGCTACTCAGTACATAGAGTATATTTAAGGTATTTATGGTACACAGGCAATAGAGACTACTCAGGCAACATAATCCATGCTCAGATATTAGAAGATGCTCAATACATAGAAGCTATATAGGTTTTAGTGTCAATGCAGGTCAGAGCTATTACTCAGGTCATACCTTCTATATAGGTATCAGAGTGAAACCAGATATCAGGAAGTTTGGAGAGAGCACAGGTTTTGCTGGTCATATAGGTTGATTACTCATTCAAAGAGACCACTCAGATCACAGAGTAGAGAGGAAAGAGATATTTTGCAGGCCACAGATGCTATGCAGGTCATCAGAGTTACTCAGTTCATTGAGGTTGTACAGATCAGGGTGGCTACTCAGGTCCAATGCAGTAAAAGAAACTACACCAAAAATGCTACTCAGGTCAAGAGTCTCTTAGCAAAAAAGGATATGCAGGCCAAAGATGCTGCTTAGACCATATATGCTACTCAAGTCGTTAATCTACTTGAGATACAAAGAAATACATGGCATAGAGTATATGCTGCTACCAGGAGACTCAGGTCATAAAATTGCCTCAGGTTACTCAGAAAATACAGCATGTGTAGACCATAGAGTCTATGCAGTTCACATAGATAACTCAAGCAATGAAGGCAATGCAATCCATGAAGGCTTTTTTTCCAATAGCACTGATAGTTGAAAAGAGTTCACCCACAAACCCAGAAGTGAATTAACACTGGTTAGTGAGTGGTGCTTTGCACACTAGATTCAGAGGACCCTGTGCTATTGTGGGGGAGGTGAGATTTAGAGCAAGGCACAGAAGACTGAGCACTGATATGAGAGGTGCACTCTAACAGAGTACTCAGAAGACATTTAACAATGGTGGTTGAGAAGAGTTTTAGGGAAGAACACAGAGAAGACTGAGACAAGTTAGATGAGGTGTCCTTGACTGCAGAATTCAGAGGAGACAGAGCTCTTTAAAGAGAGGGTATCTGTCCTGCAGCTGTCAGAGTTTTTGGATCCTTTTTGAGAGTTTACCTTGGTCCAATGTCTCAGTATGCTGGTGGATGTTGGCAATGGTGCTATTAAAAAGGTCTAAAAACATCCTCCTTTATGATGGAAAATTTTCCTTGGTCATATTTCACACTGTCCCTTGAAGGTGTTCCTTGTGCGTCACACAAATGTCGCAGGAAGGTTTTTCTATTTTCAAAACAGAGTATCAATGACATATCAGAGGAGATCCTGAAAATACTAACTATATGCTTTTCATCCAATGCTCAGAGAGATGGCAGAAATACAGGTCATGATACATCACTCTTAAGATCTCAGCTACTTAAACAAATGTGTAAAAATGGTGGACTATGAATGGTAGTACCAGGTCCTTAATGCTGTTGGAATTGACATCCATTAAAATTGTCTTGCATTTTCAGGAATTGATGAGGAACCTCTCTGTGTGGCAGCAGCAAAATCATATAGAGTTTGTTCCAAAGAGGAAGTATCTACATCTTTAAAAGTTTCCACAGTTTTTCTGGCCTGCATATGCAGGTAAGGTCAGAGATGATGTACTGATATTAGTAGAAAAGGGGTTCATCTAAAGAGTTTACTAAAGGAATTATGTGCCTAAATCTCATTGGAGAGTGAGTACTGGTATGTGAAGGGTGTCCAAACACAATGCCCAGAGGGGACTGAGCACTGGTGGGAGAGGGGAACTCACTCACAGGATTCAGAAGACTCTGAGCAATGGTGGGGAAGGGAGATTAAGGATAGAAACCAGAAAAGACTGGGCACTGGTGGGAAAGAGGCACTCTCCCAGAGGACAGAGAAGACCCTGAACAATGGTGAGTGAGAAGATATTAAACACAGCACCCAGAGAAGACTAAGAACTTCTAGGGGGGAAGTGCTGAACTCATGGCACAGAAGACTTAGTACTTCTGGCCTGGAGACCTGACTCACAGGATAGTTTACATCCTTAATACTCATTTGAATGTAGCATTCACTCTTCTCCAGTTGTCTTCTCTCCTGATGTGACCTTGGTACTGATCTGTGGATTTATGGAGTTTTCTCTTCCTCCTCTCCTCCAGTGTCCTCCCTCCATGTTGGACTTGGAACAGTGTCCAACAGTGTGTGGTGCCCTGCCAGTCTCCCTCCTTGACTCCCATAGAGTTTGTGATGTCATAATGGCTTAGTGGGAGGGGCAAGAACAAGGCCTTAAAAGAGGGTGTGGGGCCCTCAGAACTAACTGTATTCCCCAGTGTAGCCTTTCCTTGGACCTAATGACCTCTGCCTCCAGTGTCTGTTAGAGGTCTGGAAAGCCTGACTCCAGTTCCCTTTGTGACCCTCTTATCCCTGAGTTTAGGAATGTCTTATTTGATTCTCCCATTTCATGTATCAGGGGAGGGATAAAATGTGACTGAAAATGTGATAACAAAGTCTTATTTTCCCATTAAGTCCCTGCTGGAGCCAGGGACCTCTTTGCCCCACCTTGTACATAGGGTCCTCAAGGATGGTCTCTAACACGTGTTTCCTCATGCTCAGTCCAGGGACCCCTGGGTCTCCCTTCTCCCCTCCCCTTCTCCAATGCTTACCTGGCAGGTGCACACCACTTGGTGCCTGGCAGTACTGGAACCCCACAGAGACATGCTGTACTGAGTCTTTTGACCCTGACAGCAGTAGTCCCACAGGGTTCTTTGAGGAACTCATTGATGAGGAGGAAGAAATCCCACTACAGGACTGTGGTCTTTCCTTGTATCAAGAGATCCTCAGCCAGGGTCACCAATGACCAGGCAGAGCCTTTCATCCACCATAGACCCACCAAGAGTACCAAGTGCTACAGAATGAGACATACTTTTATCTTCACAATGCTTCTCCCATAGACTTCCCCAGGGGCTGTGGTTTTAGAGGGGACTGAGATGAAGGGACCCTGGGGAGGGAAAGGGACCCTTTGTGGCTGCAGGACAGCAGTACAGCTGGGAGTTCCTGGTTCAGTGGGGCCCAGATGCGCTCTCCTACTCATTCCCTGTTTCTCCTCATTCAGAGCGATTCCTTGTCACCTGTGGTCATCATGGTAGGCACTGCAACTACCATCTAAATTTGATAGGGCAGACATTAAAATAGGTTGTTGCCACCACAGGGGGGACATGCAATAGGCCTGAGCTTATCTAGAGTCACCAAAGCCATTGGTGCCTGCACCCAGGCTATGGCTGAGGGAAGCTGACTGGGTTGGTATATGTCTTTTGCCTCTATTTTAGATCTACTGACAGGAGAAAAGAGTAGCTTGCTTTTGTCTCTGCAACAGTGGTGAACTTCAGCCTTTGATTACCAGGGATTTTGCATATTCTATGAGTGAGTGAGTGCCTTCTCTCACATATAAAGGTAAGTATGTAAAAAGAGAAAAAAGAAAAATACACAAATATACACACATGTATACACACATACATATGTATACATAGTATTTAATATATAAACACACATACATACATAAACAAACTTTTTTTTCAGTATTGGGATAGAACCTGGGGGTGGTCAATTCCTGAGCTGCATACACACATTTACTTATTTATTCATTCCTTTATTTGTGCAAGGGTGATCGAACCCAGGAGTGCTTAACCATTGAGCCACATCTCGAGACACTTTTTCTTTTTATTCTCAGGCAGGTCCCCACTAAGTTGCTGAAGGTGACTCTGAACTCAAAATTCTCCTTCTGGCCTCAGCCTCCCATGCAGCTGGGATGACACCCAAGCACCACCACCCAGGGCTTACCATTTTCTTTTGGGATAGGGTCTGGATTTATCCCCAGACTGGCCTTGAAATTGTGATCCTCCCTACTCAGGGCTCAGTGGTGTTCCAAATAGAGTTAATGTAATTCCATGTGCCCCACCAACACCCAGTTTGTCTCTGTCTTTTGTGTGACATGTTGTCAACCCAAGATTCTACTTTTCATTCTTCCTCATTGAAGGGTTATGGAAAAGAATATTTCTAAAATATAGGTCCTGAAGGAAAATGGAGGGACAGTGTGGCTCTGGGAGAGAGAGGGAAAATCAATCAAACCTTTCCTAATAACAATGGGCCCTAAACTTAGACCTTCCCTCATCACAGAGTAGCCCTAACTGGAGGCACAGCACAGATTGAAACTCCGGGAAACAAATGGATCCCGGAATAAGCACAATGAGTTTCAACATTTTTACCACCACCACCCTCCTAACTTAATTTTTTAGCGTGTAAAACTAGCCCCTGTGAAATTATGAGTCTTGAAAAGGACTGACAGTTGTGTAACCATCCCCATCACCAACATATATAACAGTTCCATAATGCAAAAAATTTTCCTTGTGCCCCTTGGCAGTGCATCACTTATGCTTCTTGAATGGTGATATTTTGTTCATGTCATTTCATAAGGTTTTTAAAAAATGTTTTATTCATGTATTGTATTCAAACATCACACCTGGGTTCATACTGACATATTCATGAATGCATATAACAACATAATTTGCTCCAATTCAATCCTTAGTTCTTTTGTTTTTTTTCTGTTCCTCCCTGTCCCATTTTCCTGCCTCTATTTTATTAGTCTTCCTTCTATTTATTTATTGTTTAAATTGTTCTATCATACTTAAACACAAAATGAAGTTCATTGTAATATGTTTATACGAGTGCATATCAAAAATTACTTAATTTAATTCCATAGCCTCTCCCCTTTCCCATTCATCCTTTCTCCTACTAAATTTTCTTCCTGTACTCTACTGTTCTCCCTTCTATTTGCATGAGATTCCCCTTTTAAAATTTATTTTTCTCAATTGTTTCTGCATTATGAAAGAATGTATTAGACCCTTGACTTTCTGATCCTGACTTATTTTATTTACCATGATAGTCTCTAGCTTCATCTGTTTACCAGAAAATGATATAATTTTGTAATTTCTCATCTTTATTGCTGAGTAAAACTCCATTGTGTAAATATACCATATTTCTTTCTCCATATGACTGTTGAGTGTCAACTAGGCTGGTTCCATTACTTGGCTATTGTGAATGGCAATAATATACATGTTGGTAAGTATGTATCACTGTACATTATTGATTTTATAAGTTTCAGATATGTACTAAGAAGGGGTAGAGCTGGGTTATAGGGTGGTTCTATTTCTAGTCTTTTGATGAATTTCCATGCTGCTTTCCAAAGTGATTGTACTGCTTTACAGTCCCAACAAAAATACACAAGTGCATGTTTCTCTCTACAACTTTGCCAGTGTCTCTTGTTATTTGTATTCTTGATTATTGCCATTAAAAATGTATGAGATAAAATCTTCATGTCAATTTGATTTGCATTTCCCTCATTGCTAAGAATGTTCTATATTTGTTCATATATTTGTGGCCATTTTTATTTCTTGTATTAAAAAATATCTGTTCAGATTATTTGTCCATTTATTGGTTGTTTATTTGCTTTTCTGGTGGGGCTCTTGATTTTTTTTTTCTTTTGGTTCTTAACATATTATTAATATAAATACCCGGTCTAAAGAATAGCTGGCAAGTGTTTTCTCTCATTCTGCAGGTCCACTCTTTATGTTTTTATTTTTTCACTGTGCAGATTTTCAGTTTGAGGTGATTCCATTGATCAATTCTTGGTTTTACATCTTCAGTTTGAGGAGCAAAAAGACATAAAATTCATATGGAATAATAAAAGACACCAAATAGTCAAAATGACACTGAGAAATAAAAGTGATGTAGGTGGCATCACAATAACTGATTCAAATTGCACTATAGAACTACAGTAACAAAAACTATATGGTATTGATATAAAAACAGAAATGAATACTGATGGAATATAATAGGAAGCACAGAGACAAATACAAATACAGTCACCTGGTCCTTAACAAAATTGCCAAAAAAAACATATGTTGGAGAAAAGATAGTATTTTAAACAAATGATGCTTGGGAAACTGGGTATCCATACGTAGAAGAATGAAACTAGATCCCTATCTCTCACTCTTCCTAAAAATCAATTTAAAGTGGACTAAAGACCTAGGAATTAGACCAGAAACATTGGAAGTGCTAGAAGAAAATATAAGGTCAACACTCCAACATAGTGTTGGCATATAGGCACAATCCACTTCATTTTAATGTATGAATTGAAACTTCATTTTATTAATTCCCCTTATACTTCCTGCTTTATGGTACAGTTTCTTTGGTCATACACACTACATGTTTGATTACAAAACAATGATTTTCAATTTTCTCCTTAGAAAATACCTGCTTTTCTGATTATTTTCTGTGTACTGCCTTAAAAATTTCAATATACAGTAAACCCCATATCCAAGCCTCTTAACACAAAGAGGCAGAATTTCATTTCTATCACTTTATTGTCATCAACATCACCACTCCTAATACCTCTACCAACAAAATATGTTGCTGAGTAAGCAAAAGAGGTGGTGGTGTATAGTTGTTTCAAACCTTATTCCATTATTATCTTTCCACCAAGGAATTTTTAGACCTTTTTTATCTACTGATCCCCACTTGACAGTGGAATGTGAACATTTTAATATTATAGAGGTTGTCTATATCTGTGTATACTATAGTCCTTTGGAGGTTCCCTAAACACTGAAATATCTATGACAATATTGCCCCAAAGTACCTGCTTTGAGACCCTTCTTCATGGTGCCACATCTGCTGAGAATGCAAGATGTATTGTGATTAGGGGAAATCTGAAACTCCCTTCCTCCTCCATGAATCTCCTGGTCTAAGCTAAAAATATCTGTCATAAGGGGAGGGCAAGACTTAATGGGATATCTACAGAGCTAATCCAAGTACAGATATGGGGTGGTGCTCAGGTCTCTACACTTGGAAGGAGTTTTGTACCTTGCCCATGCTCCCTATCTTAGAGAATTTCCTTTTCCTAGCCTTCTCTATCTTCAGAGGTCCTCACCTACCTGTGAGGTACAAGCAGTTACATCCTTTCATGAATCGTGTTTTCATAAAGATAAAAGAATCACTGAGTTCAGACTGCTTCTGTTTCCAGTCCTGCCATGAACCTTCTCTGAGGAAAAGATGAAGGGCACTAAACTGAGCTCCCTGCTGCAGGATAAACACAGGGAAATTCATAAACCCTCATAGCAGGATGTGTCCTGGCATACGTGCTACAGATTGACCACTAGCAACTCAAGGTGCTGAGAAGTCAGTTTCTCTTGCTTTCTCTGGCAGTGGTACTGGTGAATAATGTCTTAGTCATTTGGGTCTGTGGTTACAAGCAAATGTTTCATAGTCACACTCATCCATGAAGAGAGGACAGCAGTACCTCATAGAGATTGCAGACCCTAACAGGCAAAGGGAAGTACTTTGCCTGCTTTTTGAATACACTGGGGGATCACTAAGGTGAAGGAGTCTAAAATAGTTTGAAAACATGATAAGTATTAGGAAGAGGATGCCCTTATATTACTGAATGATAAATAAAATTGGTTTTCTGAAAATTCATTTCTGTTGGATGAGAACTTCTCAATTAACATTTCAAACTGTGGTTTCTTCCCTGGCATTTGTAATTATCATCAGTAATCTTCTGTTTTCTTCATTCATACTGAGTTGTTTACACAGCTAATCTTACAGTTTTATGGAAAGAATTCCCCAAAAGTTCTTGTGTGAGAAAATTAAAATAGATTAAGTGGTGAAAGGATTGGGATATGACAGTATTAACCCAATCAGTGAATTGATCCTTTGGTAGAATTAACTGAAAAGTAGGTAGCGATATTCTGATAGGTTGTGCCTAGAGGAGGTAGAATGCTGTAGGCATGCTATAGAATATGTATTTTGTGTCTGTATCTGTTCAGTGAAGTTTGTATGTCTCATCTTTCTGCTCATTTCAAGAGTCACTACCCTCCATGAAATACTTCCAGCTTGATGTTCAGATTCAGTTAAGCCCCAAGGAATGGAGCTGGCTTTTTGTGAATGGATATTTTTTAAATCATGAGCCTCAAATAAACTTTTTCTCCTCAAAATTTTCTGGTCAGGTATCTTGGTCACTACTGTGACCAAAACAGTTACTGTCTCTTGCCTTTTTAGTTTCCATGACTCTTTCCTCAGGTCCAGAAAGGTGACAAGGGATGACTCAGAGACACTGATGACTTTTTATTGAAAAATGGAATAAGATTTAGGAATCCTCCCTTTAATTACTGCTGTATATTAGAATAATACCAGTTTCTGGAAAATTCTGTATACAAATATTGTTTCCTTACAGACCCATTAGAATATATAAGAAGAATTTCAATCTGCATATCCTGCACACAACCTCCAACTATCAATAGTAAAGGGAACAAATGAAAGACAAGGAAATGCAGTGGTCTTTAAGGCATAATCCACAATCTTTCATACTGTTGAATTATATGACAAGTCTGAAATGAAGAATATATATCTTATCAAGAAATAATAGTGGTAAATTATAAAGATAATTAATATTTTCATATCCATATCAACAATTTCCCAATTAACTTCCATGAAATTATCTAATACTCATTCATGCACAGTACAAGCTACCTAGAGATATTTTGCAAAGGAAAGACTCTCAGGATTGATAGTGAGTGAGGAATTCTTAAGGGAAACTACACTCACCAAGAGAGGTCAGTTTTTTGTAGTTCTCCAACATCACATCTGTGTATAAACTATGAGGAACAGGGTCCAGCCATTCCCATTCCTCTTGAGAAAAATCAACGGCCACAAACCTCAATGTCAGTGGTTTCTGAAATAAGAATAAATATATAAATGGCACATTGATCAGATGATCATTGATGAGTTCTTATTTAAATGATTCTCACAAAGGTGAGGTAAATTAATTATTCAATAAGACACTTTTTAACACAGCAGTTTTCTAATGCATTATATAACTCTAAGGAAAGAGGATGATCTAAGTACAAAAGAAGTGTATATGCTACACTTTTGTGAAATAAAATGTAACATTAAGATAAACTTAAGAATGTATAGTTGGGGGTTATATTTATATTTAAAAACAAATTATGTTTTCCTAATGAGAAAGTTACTGTGAGTTAGAATGTTGATTTCTAAGTTGTAATGAGCACAAACATAGATAGATATGTGCTAATATGTAGACAAATTCAGTAGTCCTTGGATGACAGCTGGGTTTTTGAATATGTATCAATCTCTGCAGTTATGCAAATGTCACTGGTCCAACAAATCTTGCATAGCAATGAGGTAGAACACTAAAGGAAGAGTTTATTTTTGAATTTAAATTCATATATTTTAAGTGGCGAACACATTTTCCTTAAATAGTAAGTTTGAATGACAATTCTTTTTGATCATTTCAAATATATATATATATCACTCAAAGAGTTTTTTTTAAATATCTTAATGTATATACCCAAAACAATCTATTCAGAGAGGTAATAGTTTTTCTTTTTTAATTTTTTTATCTTTGAGGACAGTTTGTCAAACATTCAATTAATGCTATCCTGGACTTTTTTTTGCAAGTCTACTAGGCCTATAATTCATAAAAAGTAATGTAAAGGTGAAAATAAAGTGTAAAATTAAAAAGAATTTTTAAAGCAGTTACAGAGAGGTACTATAAGTGTCAAGAGTAATGGAAACAATTTGAAAAGGCAAGGAAATCAATTTGATCAAATGATACTAACAATTTAACACACACATAAAAGTTGCAACTGTTTGTACATTAAAACAACAGACATCTTTAAATGTAAATGAAAGCAAATATGCTCAATCATGTAAAATTTTAAATCAACTTTGGGTTGATGTTTTGTTTCTTATGATACATTGAAGAACAGAATGAAGAACTACAATTTCTGAATCTTGTATTTTCTTTGATTTTTTTCACTTATCATCTCTGAGCTATATTTTAGAAATAGTATTTTTTAACTATTTATTTTACTGAAAATATAGAGGTTAGAATGCATATGTGCTTGACTTCAAGGTGGAATAAAATGAAAACATACAAAAATATGGTTTGCTTCTATCCTCCAGTTAAAAATATATCTTTTAAAAAAGACAATATGTGTATTAAAAAGATGGTTTTGTTCTCCAAAGCAAATCAAAAATAAAAAAAATTCAAAAGAAAAAAGAATTTAGGTATAAAATAAGGTGGTTTATACAGATTACTCAGAAAAATTCTGAGGAGAAACCTATTAAGAGAACCCAGTGAAATCAGAACTCTAGTGGGGTAGGAGCACTCACTCACAGGACTCAGAGTACCCTGAGAAATGGTGGATGAGGGGAGATTGAGGGAAGTACCCAGAGAAGACTGAGCACTGGTGGAGAGGGGCACTCGCCCAGAGGACTTACTAGACCCTGAGCAATGATAATTCAGAAGAGGTTAAGAGCATAACCCAGAGAAGACAGAGCAAAGAGGCGTGCTTGACTACAGGATTCAGAGAAGACAGATATCATTTTGGAAAGGCATTCTCACCTATAGTGCTCTGAGATTTTGGAAACTTTGGGACAGTATTCCTTGGGTCAAAGTTTTTTTGAAGATCTGAAAAGTCCTCCATATTGATGGGAAATTGTCCTTGGCCATACTTCATACTGTCTTTTGATAGGGTGCATTGTACTGACTCAGAAGTCCTGGGACATCTCCTCTTTTGTCAAAACAGAGCAGCCAGTGACATATCAAACAAGATTCTGAAAATACATAAATATATGCTTTCCAACCACTGTTAAGAAAGTTGTCAGAAATCCTGGGCATACTACATTATCTATAAGACCTCAGTCACTTGAGAAATGCTGTGGAAATGGTGAATGATGAGTTATGTCATGAGATCTTCAGTCCTGTGGTCATTTACATTCTTTAAAATTCTCTTGGGTTTTCAGGCATTGATGAGGATCATTTGTGCATGACAGAACTAAAGGACTATTGAAGTTGTTGGAAAGAGGAAGTATCAACATCCATTCTAGTATTCACAGTATTATTGGTATGAACACGCAGATAAGATCAGAGATGGGGTACTGATATCAGTCAGAATGGGACTCACACAGAGATTTCACTAACAGAACAAAGATGTCTAGGACTCAGTGGAGAGTGAGCACTGGTGTCAGAAGTGTGCTTACCACAACACTCACAGGGTGCTGAGAGTGGTGGGAGAGGACTGTTCAACCACAGAACTCAGAGGACCCTAAATGATGGTGTGGGAGGGGAAATTAAGGACTGGAAACAGAGAAGATTAAGAACAGATGAAAGAGGGGCACTCACCCATGGTACTTAGGGGACCATGAACAATAGTGGGGTAGGTGAGATTGAGAGAACCCAGAAAAGCATGAGAAATTTTAGGCTATGATTATAACAGTAATCAGATGAGGCTCAGAAAATATTGACAAAAGTAACACAGCACATGGCATAGAGAAAACTGATCACTGCTCGATGAGGCATACCCATAGTCCCAGAATATTCTGAGTTGAAGGAGGAGCCCTCACCCAGAGGACACAGAGAAGACAAAGGACAGAGTACTGAATGGTAAGGGCCAATCCCAAACAATATTCAGGGAAATCTGAGCACATTCATGTGAGTGCCACTCACCACAGGACTCACATGACACTGAGCAATGTTGTGTAAAGAGATATTAAGGACAGAACAGAGAAGACTGAGCACTGTCAGGTGAGGGGGGAGTGTGAGCAAGAATTGATGTGTGAAACCTCAGACAGAACAGAGAAAAGACTGAACACTCTCAGGTGAGGAGTGCTCACCAAAATACTCAGAGAAGAATAAGCATGGAATTGTTAGGTAAACCAGACAAAAGAAGCAGAGAAGAGAGAACTCTTAGGTGTGGGACACTCACCCTCAAGACCCAAAGGAAACTGAATAAGAAAACATCAGGCATACTTACAAGTTTAAATAAAGAAGACTGAGCCATTTTATTAGAGAGAATATCAACAAGAGGACCCAGTGGAATTAGAGCACTAGTTGGTGAAAGGTGCTCACCCACAGCATTCAGAATACCTTGAGCAATGTTGGATGAGGGAAGATTTAGGGCTGAACTCAGTGAAGACAGAACATGTGGGAGAGATAAGCTCACCCAGAGTACTCAGAAGACCCTGAGAAATGGTGATTGAGAGGAGGTTTAGTGAAAAACCAAGAGAAGACATAACAAGAATACATGAGTTTTTCATGACAACCAGATCCATAGGAAACACACAACTTAGGGGAGAGGAGTTTTAAGCTTATAAGGAACAGAATTTTTAGAACAGTTTTAGCATATCCCTTGAGCCAAATTTTTGTTGACTTCAGGTATGGTTGAAATGGTTCTATTTCAAAGGTTTGAAGACATCCTCCTTGATGATAAGAAATTGTCCTTGGCCACATTTCACACTGTCTTTTGATGGTGTGCATTGCATCTGGCTCAGAAGTCAAAAAGGTTTCCTCTCTTGTCAAAAGAGAGAAGCCAGAAATACATGAGATCCTAAAAATAACCTAAATATATGATCTCCATTCACTGCTCAGAAAATGTATGAATTTCTGGGTGTGGTACATCACCCATAATAACTCAGTCGCTTCAGCACTTATGTGGAAATGGTGGATGATGTGTGGTGGAACAAGGTCCTCAGTGCTGTGAGAATTGACATCTTTTAAATTGACTTGCAGATTCATGAGACTTCCATGCCTGAAATGCCTGGCCCAGAGACCCAGGCCCAGCCCAGCATCACTGGGAGAAATTTCTGCACAGAGGAGACCCATCCCAGAGACACAGGACCAGGCCAATTCTGCTGCATGAGTCTCATATGCAGGGGAGAAAAGGCCCAGAGGCAAGCACCAGGTCCAACCAGTGCTGCTGCTTGAGACTTCCACAGTGGGGAGGCCCAACCCAGAGAACAAGGCCCAGTTCAGTCCAAATAAGCCCACATTCTAGCATACTGCTCTGGTTGACTTTCTGTCAACACGTGGAGGTACCTCTGCCCACTAGCAGGAATTATATCTCACCTGGAGTCCACCATCCCTGGAGGGGCAGTACCCTTCTTTGGGTTACCGCATTGTTGTCAAGTTCCTCCCAGGCATCAGGCTACTGAAGACGTGGAGATTTGAACAGCACTCTACAGTTTTATTGTAGGTTTTTATTAGTAGTATTATGATTATTAATACTATACCAACTATTACTCCTTCTTTTCTTTTCTTGTATTAATATTTTTCTCATTCTATTTTCCTCTTATCTTTCTACATAGAGACTCTCACTTTTCACATGCTAACAATTTCTTTTAACTCTGCTTTCATTAGTCCTATGACAGTACTTCTATAGATGCACTTCATAGCTTATTGACATTATATCCTACATCCATCCCTCTCCTTTATGTCCATCATTAGAAATTGTGTTCCTTGTCACAAAACTATTGGCTAAGCTGTATAAAATAAACTAACTCATAATCTCTGCTTATTAAGACAATATGGGTAATATTTTAAATGGGAATCTTTGAGTTAAAGTCACATATTCCTTGTATTGTGCTCTGCTAATATTGGCCTTTCACTGCAAGATGAGGCATTGGAAACCTGTAGGGACTCTACAGGTCTGTAGAGAAAAAATGCAATACCTCAGATTTGCACTCCTAGAGGAGAAGACACATGAGCAATATGAGAACACAGGGGAAGAAACTGTCCCAAACAAACCTAGAAGCTACATGAGTAAAATTCAATGACAGCCTGGCAGAAGCAATGTCAGAAAAGGAGTTCAGAATGTACATAATGAAAATGATCAGAGAAGTAAATGATGAGATAAGAGAGCAAATGCAGACCTTGAATTGTTGCACCAATCAACAGTTAAAAAAGAAAATACAGGAAACAAAAGATCATTTCAATAAGGTTATTGAGATCCTGAAAAAAGCAATAAAATTTATAAAATAAAAATATAAAGCAAATTAAAAACCCAATAGTAAGCATAATGAATAGGTTAGATCACTTGGAAGACAGAATCCCAGACATTGAAGATAAAGTAATTAATTTTGAAAACAAGTTGGTCAGAGAAGTTGGTAATAAATCATGAATGGAAACTCAAACAATTATTGAATATCATGGAAAGACCAAATTTAAAAATGATTGGAATTGAGGAGGGCATGGAGACACAAACCAAAGGAATGTACAATTTATTCAATGAAATAATATCAGAAAATTTCCCAAAACTGAAGAATGATATGGAAAATCAAATACAAGAGACTTACAGGACACCAAATTACAACAGATGCACACTAAGGCACATTAAAATAAAAATACCTCATACATAAAATAAAGATAGAATTTTAAAGACTGTGAGAGAAAAAAAATCAATTTGTACTCAGGAGGAAATCAACACGAATATCAGAGATTTCTGAACCCAGAGGCTAAAAGCTAGAAGGGCCTTGAACAATATACTTCAAGCTCTAAAAGAAAATGAATGCCAACCAAGAAAAACATACCTTCAGATTTGATAACAGAATAAAATTTTGCTGTGATTAAAAAAACTAAAAGAAATTACAAATAGAAAGCTGGCACTAAAGAATATTCTCAGCAAAATAGTCCATGAGGAAGAAATGAAAAACAACCATGTAAGTCAGCATAGGGAAGAACTACCCTAAAAAATAGCAAAATAAAGGAGAAACTAAGTCAAGCTAAAAATAAAAAATAAGCCAAAATGACCAAGAATACAAATCATATCTTATTAATAATGCTGAATGTTAGTGGCATAAACTCACCAATCAAAAGACATATACTGGGAGATTGCATTTAAAAGAAAGACCCAACAATTTGCTGCCTTCAAGAGACTCATCTCATATAAAAATACACCTATGGACTAAAGGTAAAAGGATGGAAAAAAATACACCACCCACATGAACTCAATAAAAGAGTGGGGGGGGGCTGGGGAGATAGCTCAGCTGGTAGAGTGCTTGCCTCACAAACACAAGGCCCTGAGTTTGATCCCCAGTACCACAAAAAAAAAAATTAAAAATAAAAATAAATAAAATTGGGGGGTATCCATTCTCAGATTAAGAAGCCTTCAAGCCAAAATTAGTTAGAAGGGGTAAAGAAGGACATTGCATACTTCTTAAGAGAAGCACAAATCAGCAACAAATAACCATCATAAATATTTATACCCCAAACAATGGCTCATCCATGTACATCAAACAAATCCTCCTCAATTCCAAGAACCAAATAGACCACAGCACAATAATACTAGGTGACTTTAACACACCTCTCTCACCACTGGACACATATTTCAAACAAAAATTGAACAAAAAGTCATAAATCTCAATAACACAATTGATAATTTAGACTTAACTGACATATATAGAATATTCCATCCATCATTGAACAAATACACTTTCTTCTCAGAAGGACATGGATCCTTCTCTAAAATAGACCATATTTTATGCCACAAAGTTAATGTTAGCAAATACAAGAAGATAGAGATACTATCTTGTATTCTATCATATCATAATGGATTGAAATTAGAAATAAATTACAGAATACAAAACAGATACTACTCCAACAACTGGAGATTAAATAATACACTAGTAAATGATGCATGGGAAACAGACAACATCAGGGGGAAATAAAAATAATTAATAGGGATAAATGAGAACAATGATAAAATGCATCAAAATGTCTGGGATGCTATGAAAACAGTACTAAGAGGAAAATTCATTGCTTGGAGTGCATTCAATAAAAGAAGGAAAACTCAACAAATAAATGACCTATCATTACAGTTCAAATTCCTAGAAAAGGAAGAACAGATCAATGCCAAAAGCAGTAGAAGACAGGAAAGAGTTAAAATAAGATCGGAAATCAATGAATAGACATATGAAAAACTCAAAAAATTGACAAAATTTGATTCTTTGAAAAAAGAATTACACAACATTGATAAACCTGGAGCCACAATAATGAAAAGGAGAGACTGAATTCAAATTTCTAAAATTTGTGATGAAAATGGAAATATCATGACAGACACTACTGAAATATAAAATATAATTAGAAGCTATTTTGAAAATCTATACTCCAAAAAAATTGAAAGACTCAAAGACATCAACAGATTTCTAGAGACATATGATCCACCCAAGTTGAATCAGGAGAACATACACAATTTACAAAGATTAATTTCAAGCAATGAAATAGAAGCCATCAAAAGCATACCAACAAAAAGTGTTCAGGATCCAATGGATTGTCAGCCTAGTTCTACAAGACCTTCAAAGAACAGCTCACTCCACTACTCCTCAAAGTATTCCATGAGATAGAAGAGGAGGGGACAGTTCCAAACTCATTCTATGAAGCTAATATCACACTGATAGCAGAAATAGACAAAGACACATTGAAGAAAGCAAATTTCAGACAAATATTCCTAATCAACATAGTTGCAAAACTTCTTAACAAATTTTTAGCAAATTGCATACTAAAACATATTAAAAAGATAGTGCACCATGATCAAGTGGGTTTCATCCCAGGGATATAAAGTTGGTAAAACATCTGGAAATCAAAAGATGTAATTCACCACATCAACAGACTTAAAGTTAAGAATCACATGATTATTTTAATAGATGCAGAAAAAGCATTTGATAAAATTCAGCACTGTTTCATGCTCAAAAGACTAGAAAAAATAGGGATAGTAGGAACATTTCTCAACATTGTAAAGGCTATCTATGCTAACATCATTCTAAATATAGAAAAAAATGAAAGCATTTCTCTTAAAAACTGGAACAAGACAGTGAGGCCCTCTTTCACTACTTCTATTAAACATTTTCCTTGTAACTCTAGCCAGAGAACTTAGGCAGAAAAAAGAAATTAAAAGAATATGAATAGGAAAAGAAGAACTCAAATTATCCATAGTTGCTGATGATATAATTATATATTTAGAGGAGCCAGAAAATTCCACCAGAAAATTTTTTAGAATTCATAAAAAAATTCAGAAAAGTAGCAGGATAAAAAAATCAATGTTCATAATCTAATGTATTTTATTCATAAGTGATAAACCCTCTGAAAGTGAAATTAGGAAAATTACCCCATTCACAATAACCTAAAAAAAAAAAAAAAAAAACTAGAAATCAACTAACCAAAGAAGTGAATGAGCTCTACAATGAGAATTACAGAATACTAAAGAAAAAAACTAAAGAAAACCTTGGAAGATGAAAAGATCGCCCATGTTCTTGGGTAGGCAGAATTAATTTTGTCAAAAGGACCTCACTACCAAAAGTGGTATACAAATTCAATGCAATTCCAATTAAAATCCCAATGATGTCCCTCATAGAGATAGAGAAAAAAATCATGAAATTCATTTGGAAGAATAAGAGACCAAGTATAGATAAAACTATCCTTAAGAGGAAGAGTGAAGCAGGGGGTATAACAAGAGCAGAACTTGAACTATACTACATACCAATAACAACAAAAATATAGTGGTACTGGCACAAAAATAGACAGAAAGATCAATGGTAAAAAAAAAAAAAAAACAACACAGGGAAAGACCCACATAAATACAGATTTCTCATACTAATCAAAGGTGGCATAAATGCATAATGGAGACAAGAGAGCTTCTTCAACAAAAGTTGCTGGAGAAGCTAGAAATCCATACATGGCAAAATTAAATTAGAACCCTATCTCTCAATCTGCTAAAACTTAACTCAAAATGGATCAAGGACCTCAGAATTAGACCAGAGATCCTGCACCTAATAGAATAAAAATAGGGTCAAGTCATCATCATGTTGGCTTAGGACCAGACTTCCTTAACATGACTCCAAAATCACAAGAAATAAAAGCAGGAATCAATAGTTGGGATATATTCAAACTAAAAAGCTTTTTTAAAATCGTGAAGAAAGAGACTATAGAGTGGGAGAAAATCTTTGACACACACAGTTCAGACAGAGCACTAATCTCCAGAATCTATAAAGAACTCAAAATTTTACACCAAGAATACAATACCCTAGTGAATAAAAGGGGTAAGTAAATGAGCAGACACTTCACAGAAGATCCACAAGCAATCAACAGATATATGAAAAAATGTTCAACATCTCTAATAATAAAAGAAATGCAAATCAAAACCACCCTATGATTCTATCTCACCCCAATTAAAATGACCATTATCAAGAATATGAGCAACAGTAGGTGTTGGTGAGTATATGGGGAAAATGTGCAATCATACATTGCTTGTGGGATTGCTAATTTTTGCAGACACTCTGGAAAGCAGAGTGGAGATTCCTTAGAAAATTTGTAATGGAACCACCATTTAACCTAGTTATCCTCCTCCTTGGCCTATACCCAAAGAACTTAAAATAAGCTTACTACAGTTATGCAGTCACATCAATGTTCATAACTGCTCAATTCACAATAGCTAGATTGTGGAACCAACCTATATATTCTTCAACTGATGAATAGATAAAGAAACTGTGGTATATATACACAAGGAAATATTACTCAGTCATAAAGAAGAATAAAATTATAGCATTTGCAGGCAAATGGATGAAATTGGAGAATACTATGCTAAGTGAGATAAATCACTGCCCCCCCCCAAAAAAAATGGTCAAATCTTCTCTCTGATAAGCAGATGAGGAAACATGACAGGAGGTGGGAGGGAGGCAAGAATGGAGGAAGGATGGATTTTATAGAGGTAAAAGAGGGGTAGGGAGAGGGTGGGGGAAGAAGAAACAACAGAATGAGAGAAAGCTCATTTCCCTATGTAAATGTATGTATTACACTATTGGTGAGACTCTAATTCATATACAACCAGAGAAACAACAGTTGTACCCCATTTGTGTACCATTAGTCCAAATAAATAAATTTTAAAAATTGTCTTGTGTCTTCAGAAATTTTTGATGTGCCTCTTCATGGCAGCAGTGAAATTCTTTTGAGTTTCTTGGAAAGAGGACATATCTACATCTCTCCAAGTTGGTGCAATAGGGTTGACTGGGACACACACACATAAGTCCTAAGATGGTGTATTTACGTTAGTCAGAATGGGAGTCATCCAGAGGTTTCAGTAAGTGAATAAGGTTGCCTAGAGTTAAGTGAAGAGTGTGCACTGGTGTCAGAAGTGTGCTCACCCACAACCAGAGGAAACTGAACACTGGTGGGAGAGAAGCACTCAACCAGAGAAAAAAGAGTACCCTAAAAAAAATGCTTGGAGAAGGGAGATTAAGACCAGGACTCAGAGAATGGTGCACACCCACAGTACTGAGATGACCCTGAGCAATGGTGGGACTGGCGAGATTAAGAAAGAATCCAGAAAAGATTGAGCAATATTGAACTACCTATGAACACACATAGGAGCCAGAGAAAGTTGAGATAAGATTGGCTAAGGGAACTTAGCATATGGCACAGAGGTGACTGAGCACTGCTGTGTGAGGGGTGCTCAGTCAGATGTCCCATAATATTCTGAGCAAAGCTGGATGAGTGGCAATCACCTGGTGAACACAGAGGAAGCAGAGTTTTGAAGGGTAAAGGGCACTCCAAAACAATATTCAGGAAAAACTTAGCATTTCTGTGAATGACACTTACCATAGGATTCATATGACATTGAGAAATGGTGTGTGAAGGGAAATTAAGTACAGGACACAGAGAAGACTGAGCACTGTCAGGAGAGTTGTGCTCACCCACAGGATCCAGAGAATTGTAAGATAGGATTCCCTTTGGGAACTTGGAAGAGAACAGAGAGAAACCTGAACACTCTCAGGTGAGGGGTGTTCAACAATAGGATGAAGAAAAAAATAGCAAAATGCTTTTCACATTAACAGGCCACAGGGAGGCCTGCACTCCTGGGGGCCTTGCCAGACTGCTATTTTTTCTCATCACAACTGACAAGGTCTGTCCTTGATCACATTTTCCAGGCTTCCTTAAACTGGGAAGTTTCAAGAAGCATCAAATAGCTTTCTCCTGCCATAACCATTGTTCCACTGACCTGGTCCTTCTTGTCTTCACCAGGGCTTCTCACAGGCAATGCCCACATGGTGAGAATGGGATACCTGTCCCTAAGGCCAGGAGGATGCAACAGAACTCAGGGTACTGCATCCCCAGCTATACTCTACTCCACCAGAGAGCAGTCTCAAACTTAAATGCCCCTCTTCTGAGCTTGGGTTAGATTTGTTGTCTTACCAGGAAGACTAAGCTGCACCTTAATTTGGTTTCCCATTTCATTGCTCTCCTCTCATTCCTGATGCAGGTCAGCCACAGAGTCCACTCGGTGGGGACAGCAGGTGCAGGTCTCTGTTCTGGGTCCAGGAGACAATTTGGCCAGGCTGCTGGCCCAAGATGAGGGACAGGTAATGATTGTTCCTGAAGTTGAAAACTCAGTCTTGTGCCCTGAATTTCTAAACCTTAGAGCCAGTGTTGATTTCATCACCACTCCTGATAAGATGGAAAGATGACTTTTATGACTCTGGTCCCAAAGTCTGGCCCTAGAAAATCCTTCCTAGTGGACACACAGTCCCTGCTCTTCCCTGAAGCTTGCCTTTGTGTCACTCCTTGAGACCATTTGGGGGTTCTCTTTCCAGTTGGGACAGAGTCATTTTGAATTCTTTCCTGAAAGGGGCATTTGGGTGTTCATTTGTGACTGTGGCACGATTTGCAGGAAGAGAGGAGAGATGCAGAGCAACCGGGATAATTTACAGAAAGTGTTTGCAGACTTAGGACAAGAATCCTGGAGAAAAACTGTCCAAGATATGGGTACAGTTCAGGAGCTGCCAATGTACTGCAGAGCATCAATCCCAGGTCCTGAAGGTGAACCAAATGCTGTCCTCACTGCACCCATGACCCCTTAAATGGAGTGACCAGGCTGACCCACCATGTCTGCTCCTCATCTTGATCATCTACAGGTTTCCTTTTATGGAGAATTCACATCCCCAAGGAGCATTTCATGCCACATAAGGACCCCGCTTTGTGCCGTACCTTTCTGAATAAATATCAGCTGACAGGCACTGAAATCCCTCTCTGCAGCATGTCAAGAACCCACAGAGTTGAGTTGCATCCCTCTCTTCCTCCTAAGACTTACTGGGGATGTCTGGTGATGACAGGGTTTTATTTCAGAAGCACATAGCCTGCTCCTGAGGTGCCTACAGTGTTGTTAACATGAAGTTAGAGCCACATACACACCTGGTGTTCTTCCTAAACATGTGCCAGGCTAGGAACAGAACTGCTCAGCAGCACGCCTGCTGCCCCAAGCCCTGATAGAGCTGGAACCTCGGCTTCCTCACCAGACCAGCCTCTGCCAGGAACTACAGCTGCCCAGAAACAACCTAAGTTGTCCTCCTAGAACTTCAAGCAACTTTAGCCAGGATGTTCATGACTGCCTCCCTTTGTCCTTTTGTGCTTATGGGTTTGGGGGTTTTTCCTGGTATATTCAATTTTGGTTTTTCACACTTAAATGATACATCTAAATGTGTAAAGGAGGGTTCTGGCTCTCATTCCCTCTTCTCCCTCACTGGAAGTTCTGGTTATTCAAGTTACTTAGGGGACTGTTCCCTAGTTAGCAGGTTAACTCACCAGCACCCTTGAATTGAAGTCTGCTTTCCTGAATAACCCACCTCTCTTACAACAGAGTGAGAAAGAAAGAAAATTTACATAAGACTGGGCACTGAAGACTTGCACACAAAATCCTAAATTTGATACTTCTGACCAGATGGCCTCAGCGTCTTTCCATGAGTCAAGCATGACTGGTATCTGATTTTCTTTTCACAGACTTAGCACATTGCTGTTACAAAATACCTGAGGTAAACAACTCACTAAGAGGAAAGTTTTTAGAGGTTTCACTTCATGGTTACCTGATCCTTTTGGCCTGTGGCACCAGAACACATCATGATGGGAGTGTGGCAGATGAGGTCTGAGCCCCTCATGGCAGCTGGGATGCAAAGAGACAGAAAGGGCCAGATTCACAAGCCCTAGCCTCCTCTCACCAGACCCTATCTCCTAAGTGTTTCACTTCTACTAACAGTGCCACAAACTAGGGACAAACATCAACACATGGGTCTCTGGATACACACTCCTCTGAAACTCAGCAGGGCACAGGTGGCCTTCTGAAGCAGGATGTGTAACTTCAGAGGATCAGGTGTTGTTAGTGAAGAGACAATGGGTTAACAAAACTGCAGTCATCTCTCCCTGCCATTTTGCTGTTGTCACTATTCTGCCCCTGACACCCTTTTACAACCTAGATCATTAGCCTGTGAACTTTCTCATCAGTCATTGGTCAGATAATTATTAGTCCACAAAATTCCACTACTTGACCCAGTCCACAGAGTGGAATTTGGAGACAACTAGAAGGGAATGTGTGCAATTGACAGTCCAAGAAAAAGGTGTTTTGGGAGTAACTGTGTGACCTTAATGCTTGATGATCCCTCCGGTATGTTTAAAGTATACCTCTGGGAGGAACTGGTGCTCACATAAGACAGGCACAAGGAGCACAGACCCTAATATATGAAACATAGAAAGAGGGATCTCCAGAACCCAGAATGATGCTCTTTCCAGGCACAAAGGCTTTCAGTGCAGTGATCTTGGACTATGGGCCTGCAGAGATGAGCATTTATGTCACTGCCTGTTGGTCAGTCTTGCTTGTCTTCAAGGAAATACCCAAGGCAGCTGACTCTATGGAGAAGAGCTGATTTCCCTCAGATTTGGCACATCTAAGCCATGAAACCTGCCTCAGGCCACTTCTGGTGAGGGCCTCATGATCTGCCAAGGGGCACCACAACAGTAGGGTGTGTGAAGCAAGCATCCCATCTCCAGGTGAAGTAGACAGGCTCTGGTCTCTCAATCACAATCCTACCTGACCACTACCCATTGTTCCAAGGCACCCCCTTCCTTGGTTTGCTTCACTAAACCCAAAACAGCCCACTAGGTCAAGTTTCAAAGATACCCAACCTCTACCCTGTGCCATCCTATAGAGCAAGCCTTCACTCACAGTGGAACCTGCTGGTCATTACAACCACACCCAAACCACAGCATACTACCTTTGAATCCCAGCAGCCAAAAAGAACTAAAAGCCCTCCTATCCTTCCTTCCCTTCTTAAGGCCCAGGAAAATGAGCAGTGGGGGGTTAACACTGTGATGGAGGAAAAACATGCTGAATGGTCAGACTCAAATGCCCATCTCTTCCTCTTTGCTGAACACAGAATATAAATGCCTGCAGTTCTGTTTGTGTTAAAAAATCTTGTGATTCCCCCTGGAGCCTAGTTTAAGGCAGCATACTGTCAACATTTTCTTTTATGTCTACAGAGTCCAGAGGCTACCCACAACTTATCCCTCTCCAGCACACTCCCTGTAAGCCTGACGGACAATTCTGCTCTTTTGTGTCTGTCCATCAAGCTTCCATTGACTGTTTCATGACCATAATCCAGGTCTTGAGATTGAAAGACTCTTTGGTCACCCAGGGATTCTGCCTGCCCCTATCTATTTCTCCCTTGTCCCTCTTTTAACCAGAGACATTCCCAGCAGGAGATCACACTGTGGAGTCACTCCAGTGTCTGGCTCTACTGTAGCAGCCAGTGAGTGTAGACTGCCTAGGAGTGTCCACCTCAGGGCCTGCAGCCTTCTGTCCAGAGCCTGAAGCAGGGCTCTAGGCAGCAACCTCCAGCTCCAGTCTGGGAACCTATTTGCATTGCCAGTCCACAGTGAGGTTTCCCAAGTATGCCTGCATCCACCAGGCCTGCCCAAGGCCTGGGCGCCATGCCTCTACTGTCACAGGTCTCAAAGGCCATCCCAGACAAACCAGAATTCTCCACGCCCCTATGGGCTCAGCATCCTCTTTGTTTGGCAGCACTGTCACAAGTTCAGCTCTAGAAGGTTCCTCCCTATATATATTTTTATTCAATTTATTTAATTAATTGATTCATACTGAAAAATTTAACTCAGGAATCTTTACCTCTGAGTGACAGCAACCATATTTTTATTTTATTTTGACACAGGTCTGGAAGTTCCAAAGGTTACCCTCAAACTTGTGTCCGCCTGCCTCAACCTTCCTGGGGTCAGGGGAGACAGGTCTGTGCCACCTTCCCAGTGATGGCTTTTTAGAAAATTCTGTCTCTCATACTGATCTAGAGGTCACAGCTTGGTCAAACATGAAGATCTCTTCGACTCCTCTTACTTGCCAGTTCAAATATATTAAATAAACATTATTAAAGATAAAGCCACTACTAGTCTTGGTGACACCATCCTGGTCCACAGGTTTCCTTCCTGAACCATAAGTTTCTTGCATAGGAAGAGGGTCTCCCAAATGAGCTGCTCCCTTTGGGATGCTGCAGAGACTCCCTGGACACCTACCAGGCATCAACACTGGTGTGGGGCAAGAGGCTCAGTGCAGGTATCAAAGGATATAGATAGGGTGGCCTGGGCCCCTCCGTGGGCACCAAACTCAGAAGGGTGTTCACTTGTGTCAAACTGTTCCTGAAGTTCCTCCTCCTGGCTATGATGCTTATCCCAGCACCAGGGAGGCTGAGTCAAAAAGATCCCAAATTCAGGCCAGCCTTACTTTCTATATAAAATTCTGGTAGTAATTGAGCATTTTAAAAAATGCATATCTTTTAGGACACCAATGGTTAATGAATAAAAGACTAATTGAAACAACATTGATCATGGAGTGTATCACTATAATCTGAGTAATGAATATATGGGAGTTCAGTAAATTACTTGCCAGACTTTGTGTATGTTTGAAGTTTTATTTTGATAATTTAATATTTGATCATAACGTTTCCTTTTTTTGGGTGATTTTTTTAAATATCAGGTTTTTCTAACACTGATAATTTGCAACATATTTCTTTTCAGTTTTCCTTTTAAAATGGGTAATACCAGTAGCAAATTTATGTCTAGAGTTTCCACTATCTTTATTTTTAAGCAGGGGTGGTGGGGAGTTGAACCAAGGTCTCACACATGCTAGGCAAGTGCTCTGCCACTGAACTTCTACTCAAAGTATGTCTCATTCTCAGACAAGGTGTCACTACATCGCCCAGATTGACCTTAAATTTGTGATGCTCCTGCCTCCACTTTGTGAGTGGCTGGAATCACAGGTGTGTGCTACCATGTCTGACCCATCATTCTCTACATCCCATGAATGTACTGTCTCTTAATTATTTTATGCATAAGCAAAAACATTGTACTACCCATAAATGTTATGATGATCTAATAGACACACACAGTAGGAAAGTAGTGAGTAAAGACAGAGGTCATGGGTAGTTGGGATATGAATGTGCAAAAGACATCTTAATATACCCCAGCAGAGTGGGAGAAGGCTCAGACTAATTTTCAGTCAAGTAGGGGTTTGTTTTCACTAGTGGATAAGTGGGCTGTAAATACTCATCACCCCAGTAGCTTTTAGTGAGAAGGCAACACAACACAGGTGAGCATAAATCCACCATATTCAGCCAGGACTGGATGTGGTCTTGATCTGTGTTAGAGTTTACACATTTAATGTTCCATCTAATGGGCACTGTTGAATTTTAAATAACACATGTGGACCTTGAGTAAAGTGTTCCCTGTGTAAATCTTGCTGTTTTGTCCTTGCATGTCTTCAAGGGTACATGAAACTATGACTAAACTTTGAATGACCCCTAGGAATGTGACCCTCGGAGTGATCAGATCATCATGGTTGATGGTCTTGTTTTGTACACCTGACCAATGAAATGGGTCATTGCAGCCTATCAGGACTTCCATGTATGTACATCAGCATGCTTTTTGGGGGTATAGCTTCATCATTGAGAGTATATATTTTATCAATCCTGAGTGTGATATAGCATGATGCCTCTATGTGACTGCCTCTCAGTAAAAGCATAAGACAAACACACTTGGCCCATTTTATCTGGGCACATATCCAGTTTTCTGCTGAAAAGAAGCATGTCCTGTGTGTCCTCAAATGGGGAAATGGTCAGCAGGCTGTGCTCCACTTCTCTGGAGTTCTCCTGAGATATGTCTTTTCCTGATGCTCTTGGTCTGTATTTTTCCTTTCTAGGAAAACAAATTCATAAATAAATAAATAAACAGATATCTTTGAGAATATGAGGAAGAAAGCACCTGCTGAGAAGTGAGAGACAATTTTTTGCACCTTGCCACAAAGATGTGAATAGAGCACAGCTAGTCATTCTGAAAGGTTCCAGAAGGGGCAAGGAGGGTAAGGGGAAATCCATAACTATATTCAGGAAAAAATGAGCACCAGTGTGTGATGGGCTCTCACCACAGAACTCAGATGACATTCAGCAATAGTGAGTGAAGGGAGATTAAGTCAAGTACATAGAGAAGACTTAGCACTGTCAAGAGAAATGCTCTCACAAACAGGACACACAGAAAACTAAGAAATATCAGGTGGAAGGTCCTCATCCACAGGAGTCTGAGCAAGAATTACCTTAGGGAGGATAGAACAAGACAGAAAGAAGACTGAGTAGTAGAGAAGAATGATCAAGGAATGTTTAGGGAACTCAGAAAAAAGAAACACAGAAAACAGCACTGTTAGTTGAGGAGTGCTCACCCACAGGACCCAAATGGGACTGGGGAATGACAGATTAGGCAAACATAACAGCATAACAAAGAAGGCTGAGCCATGTCAGAAGAGGGGCTATAAATAAGAGGTCCCAGTGGAATCAGAGAACTAGTGCATGGGGGACAAGCTCCCACATGACTCATAGTACCCTGAGCAATGTTGCATAAAGGGAGATTTAGGGCAGGACCCAGAGAAGACTGAGCACTGATGGAAGAGGTGTTCTCATACATAGAACACACAAGACCCTGAGAAATTATGGGGAAGTGAAGATTAGGGCAGGAAGAAGAGAAGCTGGATCAATGTTTGGTGAGGTATGCTCTAACCCAGGAACCAGAGGAACCAGACTTTTTGGTAAAAGTGTAGTGCATCAAGATGATTCACTGACTTTTGTACTTTTATCAAGAGAGTACCACAGGATATGGTCTCAGTTACATCAGGGGTGGTGTGACAGTGTTGAATATTCAAATGTCTGCAGAAGTCCTCCATGATGATGGAAAATTGTTTGTGACTACATTTCATGATGTCCCTTGAAGGGTTGCATTGAGCTTGACTCAAGGTCTCTTGTCAAAAGAGAGTAACCAATGACATATCAGAGAAGAGCTGGAAAATACTTAAATATATGCTTTCCATACACTCTTCAGAAAGATGTCAGACATACTGGTTGTTGGGGGCTATGCCATACAGACTATGCCAAGATGGTGCCTGGCAGCCAGGCAGAAGTTGTTTTGGTCACATCAGCAGTGAGGAGGTTAATTAACATAAGCACACTCAGGTGATTTGTCATTGGCCGTATTCAATTAATTCCATGCATACAATGCATGCACCTGTGTTCTCAAGTGCTCCTGATCATGCTTGCTTGTTTTGACCTTTACCATGATTGGGCAGCTGGATCCTTGCCTGATCTTCACATAATTGGCCTCAGCCCTACCCTTCACCTCCTGGAGGGGATATAAGCCATCTCTCCTCGAGCGCTGGGGTTCCAGGTTCGAGGTTCTGGTTCCCAGGTTTCCTGAATGTACAATAAACCGTTCCAAATTCAAGAGCCTCACTATTCATTTGTCTCCTGCGCCAAATTGACTCCACTGGACAATGTCAAATGGTGACCCATACAGGGAACTTGCATCCGTATCGGGAACTCTGTATTCGTATGGGAACTATGGAGTACTCTGCATTCATACGGTGACCCATAACATTTCATACAACTATCAGCACCACAAGGATAAGGTAAGTAAAAGACAGTTTCACTAGCATAATTAATGAGAAGATTTCCCTATTTGAGGAAATGGTGGCCTTAAGGTTTAACGGAAGTCTCCCCTAGTGAGGGAACATAACAGAAGGTTGTCCAGAGAGACAGCAAAGTGGAAGACTCCCCTAGTGAAGGAACTTAACAGAACGCTGTCCCGAGAAACAGCAAAGGACGTCCTACAGTAAATGAATGTGTTAAAGTGTTAGCTCTATTGCATTTATTTGCTTGGTTACTGTTTGTTATTTTAGTAGCAGTTAGAGAAGCTATTCAGATTTTTAACCATGAGATCAGAAATTCCTCGGCTCCGCATGGAGGGTTCGCTTAAGGCATTATTAAAAGAAAATGGAACTCCGTTAAAGACTAATACTGCATGGGTGCTCCTTAAAACCATAGAAAAACACTGTCCCTAGTTCCTAGAAGAGGGACTTCTTAATGTTCCCCAGTGGGAGCATTTAGGAGAGGACCTACGTAGAGAAAATGAAAAAAACACCTCTCACTCTTGGGATTTTGCCTCTTTGGGCATTAGTATGACCCTGTCTGATATCTCAAAAACCTAAAATTCAAGAATAGCTAAGAGAAGGGGAGGAGATACAAGAATCCATAAAAGAGGAACGATCGAGTCGAGCTTCTAAAAGAGGAAATAGATGTTCAGACTCAGAACAGGGAAATGACTCTGAGGAACAAGAACTATCTGGGACGGAGCTAGAAAAAAAATTTCTCAGTGCATTTAGCCCCTACTGTGCCATGCCCTCCAGCATATAATTCAGATCACCACTGTTTTCCAAGTTGTAGTGGTGCATGTACTTGCTGCACAGGGGTGGCCCCCAGACAGTGGGCTGATGTAGAATCTTGATTAGTGTTCCCAATATTCCCAGTATTTGAAGATCAAAACAATCAGAGATATCATCAAATATTAAATATAAAATTAGTAAAACAATTTAAAGAGGCAGTTATGTTCTATGAAGTACAAACTGAATTTACCATTTCTTTATTAGAGAATTTTGCAAGTCAAAATCTTACTCCGACTGATTGGGGCAATTTAGCAAAAGCATGTTTATCTGGGGGACAATATCCTATGTGGAAGGTGGCTAACCAGGAGTTATTTTCTGATATTGCCTGATGTAATGCAGTTGCGGGCAATCCTCAAAGGGATCTAGACATGCTGACAGGCCAAGGACCATATGAAGGGCAAGGTAATCAGATTAATTTCCACCCCAGTGTATATCAACAAATTAGTGCTGCTGCCACCAGAGCTTGGAAAATTCTGTCAAGTGCTGGCAATCTTCAAGGACAGTTATCTAAGGTTATTCAAGGCAACAATAAACCCTATGCCAATTTTGTAGACAGATTGATTCAAACAGCAGGATGCATATTTGGAGATGTAGACCAGGCTATGCCTTTAATCAAACAACTTGCATATGAGCAAGCAAATAAGTGGTGTAAAGAAGCAATAAGACCCTGGAAAAACAAAGACCTTGGAGCCTACTTAAAGGCTTGTAGGGATATTAATGAGGCTTTTATTCAAGGTCAGGTGATGGCTGCAGGGCTTGCACAGGGTCTTAGAGGAAATACCAACTCCTGCCCAGGCCAACAGTGTTACTGGTGTAAACAATATGGACACTTAAAAAAAAAAAAAAACTGCCCCCAGAGTCCTATGCCAAAATTATGTCCTGGATGTAAAAAAGGGAAACACTGAGCAAGTGACTGTAGATCAATTAGAGACAAAAATGGTAACCCTTTACCTCCAAAAAATGGGAATCAGGGCCCCCGGCCTTGGGGCCCACAAATATACAGGGCTATCCAATCCATGCCTCAGACCCATTACCCCTTGACTCCCCAGTTAGACAAACAAGAGGAAGCACAGGATTGGACCTCTGTGCCTCCGCCAGAGCAGTATTAACTCCAGAGATGGGAGTACAACCAATATCAACTTTGATTATCAGCCCATTACCTAAAGGAACAGTGGGACTAATTCTGGGGAGGATTTCTTCTGCTTTAAAAGGATTAAATATTGTTCCTGGAGTTATAGACCATGATTTTACAGGAGAAATAAAAATCCTTGCTTCTTCACCAAGAGGTGTAGCAATAATAGCTCAGGGTGATCGCATAGCACAAATGTTGGTCTTACCCAGCTGCCATGATCAATATCCATCGAAGAATATTATTAGGGGAAATAAAGGATTAGGTTCTACTGGCCAAAATTTGGTCATGTTAACACTGGATTTAAAATATAGACCTATGACAAAGTTAGTGATAGAAGGCAAAAGTTTTGAGGGCTTATTAGATACTGGGGCTGACAAAAGTATTATCAAAATTACAGAATGGCCCAAAGCCTGGCCACTTCAACAGGCAGATCAGACTTTAAGGGGATTGGGTATAGCTTCCAATCCTAACAGAAGCACAACCATATTAAAATGGAAGGATGAAGAAGGTCATAGTGGTACCGTCCAACCTTATGTTCTCGAACATCTCCTGGTAAACTTGTGGGGGAGAGATATCATGGAACAGATGGATTTACATCTCACATCCGAGATCCCATATAGTAATCCAAGAGCTAATCAAGTGATGTTAGCCCAAGGACACATATGGGGAAAAGATCTTGGGAATAATAGTCGAGGACCTATTTCACCCATTTTAGTTACTCCAAAACAAGATAAGAAGGGATTGGATTTTCATTAGGGGCCACTGAAGCAATTAAAATAACATGGAAATCTGATAAACCTGTCTGGGTCCCTCAGTGGCCCCTCTCAAAAGACAAATTAGAATCGGCCCACCAATTGGTTAAGGAACAACTCAGAGGCTGGACAAATCAAACCATCCACCTCTCCTTTCAACACACCAATATTCATAATAAAAAAGAAATCAGGAAAATGGAGGCTATTGCATGACCTAGGAGCAGTAAATTCTATAATGGAGCCCATGGGACCTATTCAATTAGGATTACCTACTTTATCGACTATCCCAGTTAATTGGCCCTCCATTGTAATTGACATAAAAGATTGCTTTTCTTCCATTCCGTTACATCCCTCAGACACCAAAAGGTTTGCATTTACTGTGCCCTAACTTAATAACAGTTCTAATAAAAGATATGAATGAATAATTCTCCCACAAGGCATGGCCAATAGCCCAACTATGTGTCAAATATATGTAAACAAGGCTATAGAACCCATACGCCTAGCAAACCCTCAACTTTTAATCTATCATTATATGGATGATGTTTTGTTAGCTCATAAAGAAAAAACTGTCTTGGAAAATTGTTATATATCCTTAATAAAGTCACTGAAAAGGTGGGGCTTAAATATTGCCATTGATAAGGTACAAATGACAGACACCAAAAACTTCCTGGAATCTATCATAAATGCAACTATGGTTAAGCCCACAAAAATTAGTATTCAAGTAGACCAATGTAAGACTTTGAATGACTTTCAAAAGCTATTAGGTGATATTAACTGGATTAGACCTTACCTTCACTTACCCACCTCAAGTTTGGGCCCCTTGTTTGACACTCTTAAAGGTGATTCTTATCCCCTCTCTAAGCGGGTGCTTACCCCTAAGGCTCAAACAGCTACGGAAAAGGCTCATCTTGATCGTATTGACCTAGCTAAGCCTTTATCATTCATTGTCTTGGCCACAAATAAGTTACCCACAGGAGTGTTTTCGCAAAAGGGTCCTATTCTATGGGTTCACATGAATTATGCCCCTAGCAAGGTCTTATCTTTGTTTACTGAATCTGTGGCAGAATTAATCCTTAGGGCATTAAAAGTATCCCTTTCCACCTTTGGGTCACATCCCTTGACAATAACTACTCCTTATACTACTGACCTGATACAATATCTTATTAATAATTCAAATTGATGGGCTATGGTCTTTACTAGCACTTCTGCTATGTTTGACAATCATTTGCCATCTGATCCTCTTTTCCAATTTTGGAGTCAACATCCTATAATTTTCCCCAAAGTCACCCAAAAAGAGCCTATTATAGGAGCTACCCTTATATTTACTGATGGATCAAAAAATGGTATGGGTGCTATTACTATAAATAATGTTACAGAAACATTGTTGTTTAATACTCTATCTGCACAACAAACAGAACTATTAGTAGTAATAGAAGTAGAAGTATTCAAAACCCACCATGAGCCTTGTGCTCTGATAGCAAATATGTTGTTAATGCTATTCAAAATTTAGAATTAACTGGTCTGATCTCCCTCACCTCCACTATTACTAAATATTTACGATCCTTAAAATAACTTATTTGGGACAGAAAATATCCTTTTTTCATTGGGCATGTTCGGGCTCATACTGGCCTTCCAGATCCTCTAAGTTTACACAATGATTTAACAGACATGGCCACCAGAGACCCACATATCTTTGATGCACTTGAAAATGCAAAAATTTTTATTCCAAATTTCATGTAAATGCTTCTACTCTATGTACACGCTATAAAATTACTAAGGCAATAGCTCGGGACATAGTCAAGCCTTGTGCTAAATGTGTTATACTTATTCCTAACCCCTCATTAGGAGTAAATCCAAACAGACTTCAGTCCAATCATATTTGGCAAATGGATGTAACTCATCATTCAGAATTTGGAAAGCTACAATTCATCCATGTGTCAATAGATACCTTTTCAGGATTTATTATGGCCTCTGTTCACTCTGGAGAAAAAACCAAAGATGTGATAACACACTGTTTACATTCTTTCTCCATCTTAGGGGTCCCCAAACAAATTAAAACAGATAATGGTCCTGGATATACGTCCCAGGCCTTTAAACAATTTTGTTCCACCTTTGGTATTCAACATATCACAGGAATTCCCTATAATCCTACTGGACATAGCATTGTTGAGTGTGCCCATTTAACACTTAAAAACATGCTTTATAAACAAAAAGGGGCCATAGGGGCATCACACAGATCCCCAAAAGACAAATTGTCTGTTGTCTTGTTCATTTTAAATTTTTTAAATCTCGATTCTGAGGGCTGATCAGTTGCTGACCATCATTCAGAGCCTAATAAAAAACATCTACCTCAAGTGTTCTGGAAGGATATTCTATCAGGACAATGGAAAAGCCTGGATCTGGTATTAATCTGGACCCGAGTGTCTGTTTGTGTTTCCCTGCAGGATGCACAATTGCCAATTTGGGTGCCTAAAGATTAGTCAAGCCTTCCTCAATAGAAAACCAAGAACAACAAGATGTGGAAGTTCCTCCAACTGCTGTTGTTGATGATCCCTCACCATGTTAATGGAGGAGCCATGCATTACCTATGGGAGATAATAAAGGTGTGGCCTTGCCTTTTGCCCCTTACTAACTCTTTCAATTTATATCCTCGTATTATTACCACTAATTCCACATTAGGGTTACCTACTGTTACATGCCCACAGCTATTAATAATAAGACTGATTTTCATATCCATTGGTATGGCCATTGCCAGTCCTTCGAAAAGCCTATTACTTGGGCTCCTTTATGGGGGCTTGTCAGCACCTAGGACCTGATAAAAGGGTCTCTGGTAATCTGGCTTTTGGATCTTGGTATTTACCTAATAAGATATATATCACATCTTAAAGTACAAAAGATTTTATAGAAAATTTGGCATATAAAGGCAATTTCAACCCCTTATCCATCTGGTCCTTATGTGGTCCTAAGGCATGTACTGATATAAGCACCCTGGCTTTTGTAAAAGGAGGGTCTATAAGTAAAGGAAAGTGCACTGATCAAAAGGTTAATGGAGTTGATACTGAAATATGTAGAGAGAGTGAAATGATTGTTTTTTCATATACTCCTGTATGCCTAGCTTTCCTTTTTGTGACTTTTAATGAGAACTTCTCTAGACAGTTATTTTCACAGATTGAACAACAATGGATGGATGGATTCGATGAGCTGGTAACAAGGCATCGACGGCAGATCCTCGCCATGAACGCCACTAAGGCGGAAGTCAAACCGGGAGGGCTTATCTTGGGAGCATTAGATAAACTAACACAATTTGGCACCAAATTTAGGGGACTCTTAAGTCCCACACTAATAAGCTTGGGTATGCTTGTGTTAATTCTATTCTACACCTACAAATGCCTCAAAGACAGTCAACAGGCTTATAATGTGATCATAAAATAGGCTATGACCACCCTTGGAGCAGGACAATCTCCCAGTATATGGCTTAGTATGCTGGATCGGTAGTCAAAGATGGGTAACCATGGGAAAACACTGTACCAACCTAAGAAAGGAGGGCCAACCCTGCCTTGGTATCTTTTGATGACGGATAAGGACAGGATGTTGATTCCCAGGACCTAAGACAGACACAATCCCTGCCAGCTTCCTTTACATTTCATATAAGGAAGGGGGAATTTTGGGGGGCTGTGCCATGTAGACTATGCCAAGATGGCACCTGGCAGCCAGCCAGAAGTTGTTTTGGTCACATCGGCAGTAAGAAGGTTAATTAATATAAGCACACTCAGGTGATTTGTCATTGGCTGTATTCAATTAAGTCCACGCATACAATGCACGCATGTGTTCTTGAGTGCTCCTGATCACGCCTGCTCGTTTTGACCTTTACCATGATTGGGCAGCTGGCTATTCGCCTGATCTTTGCATAATTGGCATCAGCCCTACCCTTCACATCCTGGAGGGGATATAAGCCGTCCCTCCTCGAGTGAGCACCGGGGTTCCAGGTTCAAGGTTCCAGTTCCCAGGTTTTCTGTATGTACAATAAACCTTTCTGAATTCAAGAGTCTCACTATTTGTCTGTCTCCCATGCCAAATTGACTCCACTGGATGGCATCACTGGTGGAGCTACATCACCCATAAGATCTCAGCAAATTGAGGAATGATGCTGAAATGGTAGACAATGAATAGTGGAAGAAGATTCTCAGTGCTGTGGACATTGATATCCATTAAAATTATCTAGAATTTTCAGGCACTGGAGAGGAGACTCTGCATGGCAGCACCAAAGTCCTTTTGAGGTTGTAGGAAAGAAGAAGTATTCGTATTGCTCCAAGTTTCCACTCTAGTCTTTGAAATGACACACAGATAAGGGCTGAGATGGTGTACTGATGTTAGCCAGAATGGGATTCACCCAAAGATTTCACTAAGAGTGACAATTTGCCTAGGGCTCAGTGAAAAGTGAGCACAGATTGTGGAAGTTTGTCCTCCCACATTACCCAATGAGGACTGACTACTGTTGAGAGATGATGCTCAACCACAGAACCCAGAGGAATATGACAGTAGTGTAGGAGTGGAGATTAAATACAGGACCCAGATAAGACAGTGCAATATTGTAAGAGGGGTACACACTGACAGGATGCAGAAGACCATGAGTGATGTTGAGGCAGGTGAAGTTAAGGCAGAAACAAGAAAAAGTTGGGCAATGTTATGCTATATATGATCACTCTCAGGAGCCAGAGGAGTATGAAATAAGTTTGGGTCAGAGCTTAACAAATGACACAGAGGAGACTGAGCACTGCTGGGTGAAGGTGCTCACCCAGAGGTCCCAGAATTTACTGGACACTGCTGGATGAGGGATGCTCACACAGAGGACACAAAGGACACAGGGAACTGGAGAGTATGGGGAACTCCAAAACAATATTCAGGGAAAAATTAGCACCTGTGTGTGAGCGACCCTCATCACAGGATTTAGATGACACTATCAGATGAATCTGAACATTGGTGCTTTAAGTGACATTGAGGACAGAACCTAGAGAAGACTGAGTACTAGAAGGAGAGGGGCACTTCAACACAGAAAATAGAGAAGTCTGAACAAGGTTTCCCTTGGAGAACCTGAAAAAGGACAGAGATAAGATTGAGCACTCTAAGGTAAGGGAAGCTCACAAAAAGGAAAAAATAAACAGAAAAATGAGGAAGGAATGCATAGGGAAAGTAGAAAAAAGAAACAGAGGAGACAGAGTACTGTTAGGTGAGGAGCACTCACTCACAGAACAAAAGGAGACTGAATAAGTACAGATCAGGCAAATTTAGCATCTTAGAAAATGAAGACTTAGCCATGTTAGAAGATGGCTTATCACCAAGAGTATCCAGGGGAAGCAGAGCACTAGTAAGTGAGGGTGCTCACCCCCAGGACTCAGAGTATATGAGGCAAAGGTGGTTGATGGGAGATTTAGGGTAGGATTCAGAGAAGACTGAGCACTAGAGGGAGAGGTGCACTCACAAAGAAGACTCTGTGAACCTTGATCAATGGTGGTTGAGAGGTTTAGGACAGAACCCAGAAAAGACAGAGCAAAGATAGATGAGTTGTTCTTTACTACAAGATCCAGAGGAGATGGAGGTCTTTTTCAGGATGGTTTCTCACCTACAGATTTCAGAGTTTTTAGAATCTTTTTGATAGTGTTTCTTGGAACAAAGTTTAAATGACCTTAGGTATGGTGGAAATGGTACCATTTCAAAAGTCTGAGGAAGTCCTGAATGATGATGGAAAACTGTCCTTGGCCACATTTACACTTTGCCTTGAATGAGTTCATTGTGCCTGACTCAAAGTTCCTAGGACGTTTCCTTTCTTGTCAATAGAACAGCCAGTGACATATCAGAGCAGATTCTGAAAATACGTAAATAGGTGCTTTCCATTCACTGTTCAGAAAGATGTCAGAAATCATGACCATAAGAACTCACTCATTTGAGCAAAGGTGTGGAAATGGTGGATGGTGTGTGGTTCAACGAATTCATCAGTGCTGTGGAAATTGACATGATTAAAACCATCTTGGGTTTTCAGGCAAGTAAAGAGCCTGTCTGCATGGCATCACCAATGCCCTATTGAGGTTTGTGAAAAGAGGATGTATCCACATCTCTCCACATGTCTTCATTAATATTGGTCTGAACATACTGATAAGACAAGAGATGGTGTACTGACATTAGCCAATATGGGTCTCTCCCAGAGAATTCATTCAGAGAAATGGGTTTCCTAGGGCTCAGTGGAGAGTGACCACTGATGTCAGAAGTGTGTACACCCAAATTATCCACAGGGGACTGAGCACTGGTGGGAGAGGTGGAATCACCCAGTGGACTCAGAGGACCCTGAAAAATGGTGTGGGAGATTAGTTTAAGATAGTACCCAGATAAAACAACAGTGGTGGGAGGGGGTGCTCACCCACAGGACTTAGAACACCCTGAGCAATATTGGGGTATATGAGGTGAAGACAGGCTCAGAAAAGACTGAGCAATGTTAGGCTATCTAGGATCACAACCATGATACAGAGTAGGCTGAGGTAAGATTTGCTATGAGATCTTAATACATGACACAGGAGACTGAGCCCTGCTGGATGAGGGGTGGTAACCCAGATCTACCAGAGTATATTGAGCACAACTGGATGAGGGGTGCTGATCCAGAGGACACAGAGAAGACAGAGTACTGGAAGAAAAATGGGCACCCCAAAACAATATTCAGGGAAAACTGAGCATCTGTTTTCGAGGGGTGCTCACCAGAATGCTCCTATGACCCTGAGCAATGGTGCATGAAGAAATATTAATGACTGAACTGTGAGAAGCCTGAGCACTGTCAGATGAGGGATGCTTACCCACAGGACCAAGAGGAATTTAAGAAAGATTGCCTTGGAGAAACTGGAACAAGACAGAGAGAAGGCTGAGCACTCTGAGGTGAGGGGCGCTCACAAGAGGACCCAGGGGAGGAATGAGCAAAGAATGGATAGGGAACTCAAAGGAAAAAGAGGAGATCAATCACTGTTAGGTGAGCAGCAATCAACCAGAGGACACAAAGGAGACATAGTAAGGAAAGGTTAGGCAAATGCAGTAACTTAAACAAAGAAGGCTGAGACATGTTAGGAGAGGGGCTATCACCATGAAGTCCCAGTGGAATCAGAGCATTAATGGGTGAGGGGCACTCACCCAGAGGACTATAAAGATCCCACACAATGATAACTGAGAGGAGGTTTAGGGCAGAACACAGAGAAGACAAGGCAAAGATAGATGAGGAGTGCGTGACTACAGGATCCAGAGGACATGGAGCTCTTTTGGGAGAGGAGTTATCACCTACAGGTATCAGGGTTTTAGGAACCTTTCCAAGAGTATCCCTCAGGGCAAAATATTAGTGATCTCAGCAATGGTGCTAATGGTTCTAGTTCAAAGTTCTGAAGATGTCCCCCATGATGATGGAAAGTTGTGCTTGATCACATTTCACACTGTTCCTTGAATATGTGCATTGTGAGTGAGTAAGCATTCCAAGGCAGTTTCCTGACTTGTCGATAGATAGCAGTCAGTGACATATCAGAGAAGATTCTGAAAATCCTGAAATATATGCTTTTCATTCACTGGTCAGAAGGATGTTAGAAATCCTGGACATGTCACATAAATCATAAGAGCTCCGACCCTTGAGAAAATGTGTGGAGTTGGTGGATGATGACTGGAGGAATGAGGTCCTCAATACTGTTTGAATTAAAATTCATAAAAATTGTCTTCTGTTTTCAAATTTGGTGAGTATCCTGTCTGCATGGAAGCACCAAAAGCCTTTTGAGATTGTTGGAAAGAGGGAGTATCCAAATCTCTCCGCTTTTCCACACTCATGCTTGCTGGGATATGCAGGTAAGGCCAGAGATTGTGTACTGATATTAGAAGGAAAGGGGCTCATCCAGAGAATTCACTAATGGATTCAGTTTGCCTAAGGTTCATTGAAGAGTGAGCACTTGTATGTGAAGTGTGAACACCTACAATACCCAGAGAGACCTGACCACTCATGGAAATGGGGTGGTCACTCACAGGACACTGATGACACTGAGCAATGGTGCATGAAGGAAAATTATAAATAGGACCCAGAGAACACTGAGCAGTGTCAGGAAAGGTGTGTTCACCCACAGGACCCAGAGGAATCTGAGCAAGGATTGCATTAGGAACATGGAACAGGACGGAGAGAAAACAGTGCACTCTTAAGTGAGGGGTGCTCACCCAAAGGACCCAGAGAAGAATGAGGAAGAAATGGTTAGAGAATGCAGATAAAAACAACTGACCAGACTGAGCACTATTAGATGACTCATGCTCACTGACAGGGTAGAGAAGAGACTGATTAAGGACAGGTTAGGCAAACTTAATGGCTAAAACAAAGAAGACTGAGAAATGTTAGGAGAGGGACAATTACCATCAGGACCAAGTGGAATCTGAGCACTAGTGTGTGTGGGGCACATAACCACAGTACTCAGAGTACCCTGAGCAATGATGGATGAGGGGAGATTCAGTGCAAGACTCAGAGAAGACAGAACTCTGGTTGGGGAGTTGTGCTCACCTATAGGACACAGATGACCCTGAGCAATTGTGGTGGAGGGTTGATTTAGGGATGGACTCAGAGAAGATGGAACACAGTTAGATGATGTACACTTGACCACAGGAGCCAGAGGAGTCTGGCCTCTGTTGGAAGAGGTTTCCCAACAAGATGTCTCGCAGCCTTTAGACATTTTACAAGAGAAAAATATTTAACTACTTCATGGGTGGAGGGACACTGGTGATTGTTCAAAGGTCTGAAAAGCTCCTGCATGAAGATGGTAAATTTTCCATAGCCACATTTCACACTCTCCCTTGAAGGTGTTCATTGTGCCTGGTCCAGAGGTCTTAGGGAGTTTCCCCTCTCATTAAAAGAAAGCAACCAGTGGCATAACAAAGGAGATCCTGAAAATACTGTAATATATGTTTTCCATTTACTGTTCAGAGAGATGTCAGAAATTCTGGGAATGATACATCTCCCAAAAGAACTCTGCTTCTTGAGCAAAGTTGTGAAAATGGTGGATGATGAGTGGTGGAATGAGGTGTTCAGTGCTTTTGTAATTGACATCCACTGAAATTATCTTGTTTTTTTTTTTAGTCAATGGTGAAGATTCCCTCTGCAGGACCTCTTCAAAGACCTATTGAGTTTGTTTTAAAGAGGAAGTATCCTCATCTCTGCAAGTTTGTACACTCATATTGGACTAGAAATGCAGGTAAGATCAGAGATGTTGTACTGACATTAGCAGGTAAGGGGATTACCCAGAGTTTACTGAGGGAAACAGGTTGCCAGTCATCTGCTTCAGTAACTACAACAGATACTCAAATTGGTTTACGATTGAAAGAAATCCTACCAGCAATTTTTATATTAATCAGGTATAAAGGTATGTTATTTCTATTCTTACCATTCTTACACTAATGCACTACATTGGAAGCCTTGGGAAGCTGATGTTTTATTTCCATTTTTTCCTCCATCTGATGCTCTATACTACCTGGACAATGCTGGTGATAAATGAGTCACCTAACCACACTGTTCCACCCAACTCACAATCAGTCAGCTGCACAGGATGCAGGAGCCATCAGTCCCCAAGACAGTGGTATGTACCAATATGCAACACACTAAATGTTTATATTTTTCTAAAGGTTTTCTAAAATGTGAAGTCTTCATTTAAATATTTAGTACTTTGTTAACTATAGCTTATGATTCAGAATGCAGAAAATTTTAACATTTGTCACTACATAAAATTTTGATAAAACTTGTAGCATAATTTATTATAAAAGGAAATGTACCATATTATTCATTGTTTGTATCTAGAGAGCTTAAAGTTTTAGTAACTACAGAAGGTACTCAAATTGTTTTTTGATTGAAAGAAATCCAACCACCAAACTTTATATTAGGCAGGGTTACAGATATATTATTTCTATTCTTACCATTCTTACACTAATGCACTACACTGGAAGCCTTGGGAAATTGATGCTTTATTTCCATTTTTCCCTCCATCTGTCCTGCTACCCTACACCTCCTTTTTCATTTTGTTTTAATGCCACATAAATATGCACTGTGTCATGCCTCTTTGCTTTGGATGCAGTGTGTTTAGCTATCACAAGTTGTTGCTTTTGTTATCTGTATACAGCTACTTGCTTTAAATTATTAGATCCTGAAATAGCTTTTCTTGCATGTCTAAAATAAAATTATTTTATATAAAATAAAATAATTAAAAACTATCAAAGTTATGTCCATGTGGACTGGTTGAAAGGTAGATATTGTTTCTGTCATTCTTATTTTTCTTCCTTATCTTATTTACATGAAATACTTGAGGATTTTATACTTTTAGTACATCTGAATCTGATAATATCTGAAACTCATTATTCCACTAGCCAGCAATGTAACCCCAATCTAACATTTTTTATCTCATTCTTGGGAAATATCTGGCTAAACATACAATTATTTATTTTTCACTGAGAATTGAACTCATACATAGGAAGCACTTATTCTGTCCTGTCTAGGAAGCCAAAGCTTTACAGAATATATAATCAAAATGAGTGTGACACGTACAGAACAGTAAAATTAGTGCTATACAATTAATCTGCAAGGAGCCATGAGAGAAAACCAAAGAGGTTGTTACCTCCTTTAGAATTGTCATGGAAGAAAGGGAGGCACAAAACCTCAGTCTGATAATAAAGAATTCAATATCTATACTTGTGCACAGGGAGATTGCTGGAAGGACTGCCTTTTCCACACTTAAAAATATTTAAATATTTCCACATTTAAAAATATTTATTTCATTCAAGTGAGAAATCCGCTGACTAGATTATCATATCCCAGTCAATTCACCACTAAACTTTCTTGCATTGTCTCACACATGAGTTTTTGGGAGACACTTCATATCTGAATCATAAAAGATTTAATTAATTTACCTATCAACACCATATAGTGGAGCAGAAGGATGAACAAGCAAGGGTGTTGACAGTAACTTCTATACTGAATTCTGAAATCAGACGTTACCCTTCTGTGAGATGCCATGGGAAACAGGCATACATGCCTTTAACAAGTGTCATATAGGATCAAATATTTGGCAAAAGCCAAAGCTCAACCCAGTATCAGGCACAAAGAAAGACATTTATATTCTTTGTTTTCCTTTTAAGGGGCCATAGAGACACAGAAGGACTTGGAGTTTTATGTAAAAAAAAAAAAAAAAAAAAAAAAAAAATTCTGGATGCAGGTCTACACTGCCACCAAACACACTCATTCTCCCATCATGTAGTTATTTCATTGTAAAGAAAAGGCTGAAAAGGAATAACAGGGAAGGACATTCTAATATGATTTATTTTCAAATACCTCCACTCTTTTACTTTCACTGAAATACCTCCTTGCTAACCTACCATGATATTAAGTTGGAGACTCTCTTCACCAGGGATTTATTTGGTAACCTCCAGTCAATTACTGTTCCATAATAGGCATGTGCTAAGACCCACTGCAAGTGCCACTAAACCAGACCCTGTGAACAGTAGCAGATTCCTGAATAGAATCAATTTAGGTGCAGAGACAGTTGTGGTAACTCCACTGCAGGTGTGAACATAACTGTCTTCCTCAGTGGTTAATTGTCAGTCAGGAAAATAGTCACACCCAGGAGACATTGGGACTGTCTATGGGCATTTTTGATTTTCAAAAATTGCAAGGGACAATGTTAGGCATTGTTCAGGGATGTTACTAAACATTTCTTTATGAACAGGCAAAATCCAAAACACAAAAGAAAATCTGGTATTTTCATGTTAATTATGATGTTGTTCAGGGACCCTGGCCTAGATCATAAATGCTACACAAGAAGACACTGGACATTTTCAAGTTCATAATTTTGTCCCCAGTGCTTCAGGCACAGTGAGTGAGGAAGGAAGAAAAGGGGAAAATGTAAGGGAAGAGGGAGACACACAGCCTATTCTCTAGAGAAACTTAAAGCCTGGGGACAGGGTAACTACTAATTTGTACCTGATCCTCATATTAGAGTCTATCTGTCAAAGCGTTTCACCATTCTTCCAAAAGTTTTCCTGTCCAAGTCCAGTAGTTGATGTCAAGCCAGATGTTCCTCCTTGAATTTCAGGCAAGATTTCTTCTAAGCAGTAACCCCCAAATTAGAAATAGTCTTTCCTTCTCCTCTATCCCATATATGCACAGTGAGTCATAGTATACTGGACCAGGTTTTGTATGTAAACCCAAACACACATTAACATGTAGGGCCACTTGAAGCCATTGCTCCATACTGGAGCTGATGACATGAAAAGATCTTATGACAGCTTCAAGGAAAACCTGTTGATACTTGTTGATACTTTATTTTGTTTATTCCAGAGTGGTCCATGCAGTGCTTCATTTTTCCCTTCCAAGTTGCCATCAGTAAATATAAGCTGCAGTGAGAAAAAAATAACTTGCAATAGCTGCTCAACACCCTCTTCTCTGGTAACTCTCTCCTTGTCCCAAGTATCCTGAACTTCTCCAGTTCGGCATCTCTGGGAGACAGATTGAGGTTCAAAGGGCAGTCTATTGCAGGTAATTGGCATTCTATGTACTGCTTACCAAGCTTCATTTCAACCTGGAAGCTTTATTTCAATTTGAAACCCATCAAAACAAATAGTCCTGGTTCTATGCAATCACCCGAGTCTGTTTGTTGTCTGTGAAGCAAGTTATCAAGAGGACCATAAACACAGGTCCTGGTCTGGACCAGAAAGCAGGCTTGCTAGAGGCACCAGCAGAGTTTCAATTTCTTCCTTGCTCGTGATTGAAAGTGCTTTTTTATCTGTGTCATTTGCTATTGGCACTCTCTTTCATATAGGGTCCTTCCTGACCCTGAAGGGCATTATTTCCTTGGCTGTTTATTGCATGAGTGTGTGTGTATATGAGTGTGTGTGTGTGTGTGAACACACACACATACATGCACACATTATGAGAAATTGGATTGAACCCAGAAGCATTCAACAACTGATCCAAAACTTAACTAGACCTCTAGCACCTTCTTAAAATTTTAATGCAGGGTCTCACTAAGTAGTTCAGTCTGGCCTGAAATTTGTGACATTTCTGCCTTAGTCCCTTGAGTCACTTGGATTACAGGCATATACAACTATACCCAGGGTATGACTCCCTAGAGATAGCTAATTCCTAGAGAGTCATTAATCTCTCCAACATGTTTACCTCATCCAAGCTAATTGATCTTGTTCCTACAACATCAATTTCATCAGGTTCATATACCAGAGATGAAGAGGTGTTTCTAGTCCTTTGGAGAAGATTGAAATCTTTGAAACATAGTAATCCTAAAACTTCTTGTGCTGCATCAATTTTCCTGCACAAAAAATGAAGTCTCTTTTTTCCCATGTTCTCCCTCACCTTCCACACCCTCTGCCTCCTCACCAACCTTGGTGCTTTGCACATAGCCTGAAATATTTGTTTGAGGAAACTGTAGCAGACTGTGAGAGCAAAATCTGTTTCTGCAAGTCTTACCATATCTGATTAAAACAAACTCAAGATACCCTTAAAACAATTTCAAACTTGCAAATATTCTCAAAAGAGCAAAGGCAATTGCATCCATAGCCTGAACCCCCAAGCCTCTGTCATGGTGGGCACCTGTCCTCTGATTTCTGTTAGGTCCTCTCCATTTTATTTATGAGGAACGGGAAGGGTTGCCAGAGGTGGGAGTGGAGGAAGGCTACTGCACCTTCCAAGTGAGAATTGTGAATGCATTATTCCTGTTCCAAACACTCTCTACTTTTATAGATGCAACCTTAGAAAACAGAAGAGGCACAGAAGCAGACAAAGTGCACAATCAACTGGAGAAGAGCAAGACTTGGACCCATGATTCAAATGCTAGTTCTCTTTCCACCTCCTCATTTACCCTCCAACGAACACTTTAAAGCATCACAAAAGGCTGGTCATTTACTTTTCTGAGTGTCATTAAAATCAAATTAGACTTCCCATGAGAAGAAAATAACTTGTTGTGGTTTTACGAACTCTCCTCCTCCTGACTGGTATTATTAGGGCCTGTGACTAGAGCTCTACCACCCCCAGAACTCAGGACTATGGAAAAATATCAGTCTTCCATGCATGGGAACTAGGACTTGTAAAATTATAAAGTATTTTTCTGATATAGTAAAATGATTATTACTCCCTCTTTTAATGACCCTGGCTGCTTATCACTTCCTGAATACTGCAGAAAAATTGTCCTCAGAACACTGACACCTAAGGAGTTTTGATGAGATCAGAAGCTTGCAGCCTGACTGTGGAGTGCCCCTCAGTGCCAGCAGGAAAGTGCACTTTTGCCCATATGGAGGGATAACTGCAGGAATCTACACACCAGGAACGAGGATCCTCAATAAAAGAAAAAAAAAATGTATTCCTCCCAGTCATGGTCACAGAGCAATGATGTGGCTTTTGGAGTTTCTTAAACAACAGATAAGCTAATACTTCCACCTCCAAAGAAAAGTAAGGGTGAAAACGTTTATAAGGTTTTGACTATTGGACTTGGATAGAGTAGAGAACCTTAAAGTGAACATTAAAATAGGATTCTCTGGATTCCTTGGCACTTGGAAACTGAGTGTGCAGCCCCTTTGGTCTCAGGTTTTGTCTACCTGGACTGAAATTATTCATCTCTTGAAGTCAGTCCTCCTGCTGTGTCAGTGAGGCCATCATAAAAAGGCTATTTTTAGGTGGTGATAAAGATCCTGTTCTTGGAGGAAACAGGTAGTCAGTCCCAAGTGTCACCTGGAGCAATTGTAAAATTTAGGATTCTTGTGTTTGATATTGAACATCTGGGGTTTGATCTGAGAATCTCCATTGCCCTTATGTTCTCTGGCAAAACTCATGTTGGTTTGGAATTCACTCTTAGATACACATTCTCAAACATAGTGTGACTTAGGCTTTTCTTTTTCCTTCAATGATAGGTTACAGAGATGTGAGTTGTGAGAACGTGAGGTTAAGAGAATAATTCTATAAAGTAGACTCAATGTGCTGATCAAATGCATTCTTTTCAAGTTGGCAAATTACCTGCATCCCTGCCTGGCCTAAGTGGACAGGATATGTCACATCCTCTGCAAACTACCTGTTTTGGAAGGAGTAATGCTAGCATAAAATAATGTATATAATGTGAACCCAAATTACCTGGAAGAGGGAGAATTTTATGATCCTTTCCACAAACCAGATTCTAAAACTCAGGGAGATAAGGAAAATTATTTCTAATTGTAAAATATGTAAGAATTCATGGTTAAAAATTCAATAAAAATCAGTCAGCATGGGCCAAATGGCCTAGATTTGTTATGGAACTGGGGACTTGACAGTCTGAAATCTTCTAGTTGTCAGTAAAAACTCAAGATTTGGCCCTTGGTGGAACTCACTGGAAAATTCTCTGAGACCCTCTAATAAAACTAGATTGCAGAGGAATCACACAGTCTCTCATTTCTTAGAGGACCCACTCTGTCCCTCCCTTGAGAGTGTATTTCTCCTTTGTTTAATCCCTTCAGTAAACTCAAGCCTGTTAATCTGAGTGACATGTCTGAAATCTTTCTAACTTGATCACAAGAATAAGAGTTTGAAGGGGGTCTTAGTACTGCCTCAGTTTTCTAGAAGTCATAAACCCTAATATACTAATTTGAAAAATTCTGTCCTATATTGATCTTGCTCCAGATAAACTGTCATGATTTCTGAAACTTCAGTCTATAGTTCTTTCAGGAAAATCAAAGGGAGAAAGCATAAGAATAGAGGAAATCACCAGGATAGTCTTTTCCTTCTTACACTTTAACAGATGGGTCTACTGGGAGATAAAGTTGACCTATTCCTGAGCATCAGTTACCCTTGTTCTCCACTGCAACATGAAAATGATCAATTATGGCAGGATGTTCATTATCCAGGATACCTGAGGCAAGGTTTTAGACATCTCCACAAGATGGACATAAATTTCCATTTCCTTTAAACAAAGATTTGCTTGTGAGGCTTTTCATGCTTCAAAAATGAAAATCCTCTGCACTGTACAACCAGCATGATTTTACAGGGTGATCATTACCAGCCTGCAATCTCCTGCATAGATGGTTATTGGTCCAATAAGAAAATTGCATTCAACCAATCAAATATGAGAGGTGCTCTGAAATTCTCCCTCCCATCCTGTTCTTCACAATCAAACCTCAACTACAATTTAACCAATCAGAAGTGGTCATTACTCTGACAGCTGACCAAAGGAAATTCACAACATGGATAGCTATACCTACCCTATTTACTAAATAAATATGCCTCAGTTGATGTTCTCAAAATGCATAGTAGATCCAGTGAAAATTGATTTGCCTGAAACAAGAAAGAAATTGTTTGTTACAAATATATACCCACTGACAAAATATCTATAATAAAGAAAAAAACAAGTATTTTCAGGGCTGATATATCCATTGGGCACAGAAATCACAGTACCTGCTTCTCATGGAAGTATTTTATTTTGAAATCCTAAGGAAAATAAATTAATGCAATCTTTCTTGAATAATATTCATCTTTGTACCAGCACAGTAGTAAAGTTTAACTTATAATCTTCGCATGTGGAGGGGCCCATGAAGGCAGACTCAATTCTCTGGGATTGTCTAAAGCTATGCTCCAACATGTGGCCAGTGTCAGGTCATTCTCAGGCTTTTATGGACTTAAATTTTTTTCTTGTTTTTAATTCATGTATTGTAGTTTTGAGTCCAGAGGGAAAACTTGGTAGTTAATTGTCAAAGCAGAGGAAATGGGTAGGTAGAATTCCCCATCATCTTGTTGCTAAGTGCCCCCAGGAGAGGGGAAAGTTTACATTTTCCAACCCAAGCAATCATCTCCTGGATAACTCACTTCCTGGCTTTTGATAAACTTTTTTCACATAGGTAAGATAAGAGGAAGAGGGGACATGAAAATAAAGGAAACTTAAAATCTATGTTAGAAAAAGACACCACTGTACCCTCAAGCATCAGTTCTGGACCCACTTCCCTCCATAGAAATTTCTCCCTGAGTCCCTCTCTCTCGTTGTTCTATTCCATAAATAAAACTTGTTTTCTTGCCTCAGCATTTTTTTGTTGTTTAGTCTTCAAAACAGGCATAACAAGGATATGATTCTGATTTTCAAAGACTGCACTCAGTTGTATATAATGCTGGAATTTTTTGTTACATATTATACATGAACACAATATGACAATACAATATGGTGGAGATTATTCTATAGCACTTCATCCCTCGCTCTGTACTTTCCACACCTTGGTCCAATTTCTCTGCTGATCTTCGTTCGATTTTAGAAGATCTGTCCCCTGCTTTGTTTTCCTTTTCCTCTCTAGCTTACATATATGACATATGACATTTAACCTTCTGTGTCTGACTTATTCCACTTAAATGATGTTCTTTCATCTCATTCATTTTCCTCAAAGACATAATTTAAGTTTTGTTTTTCAATGAATAAAACAATATATGGTGTGTGTGTGTGTGTGTGTGTAAATAACATTTTCTTTATGATTGGATAAAACTACATTATGTATATATGGATGATTTTCTTCATCCATTCATCCATTGTTGTGCACCTAGGCTCATTTTATTGTTGGCTATTTTGAAATGTACTGCTGTAAACATGGGTGATGAGTGTGTATATATCATTGTAGCATGATTACTTCAATTCCTCAGGATAAGTAGTGCACAGTTGTATAGCTGGGTCATATGGTGCATTTATGCTTAGTCTTTTGAGAAAACTCTATATCATCTCCTAGTGGTTGTATTAATTTACACTTCTCCCAATGGTATAAAAATACTCCTTTTTCTCCATGCCCTTTGAAGTATTTATTATTTGTATTCTTCATGACTGCAGGTCTGACTGGTGAGAGATGAAATCTCAGTGTATGTTTGATGTACATTTCCCTGAGTGGTTACTTGAACAATTTTTCATGTTTCTTGGCCATTTGTATTTTTTCCTTTAAGAAGTTTATGTTTAGTTCACTTGGCCATTTATTTATTAGGTTTGATTTCTGGAGAATTTAATCTTCTGTTGTTCCTTGTTTCCATTCTCTTGTCACTTCGCTGCCACAAAAGAAAGGGTATTGAGAAAAAAATAGTTCAAACATCACTCTTTGTTTCAAGTGACAGAAAACTAAAACTGACTCAAACTAATATGGTCATAAGTGTGTGTGTTTGTAGGGGTTTAATTTACAAGTAAAAACCTTGTGGGTAGTTCTGGATGCAGACACAGCTGTTATCTGTGATCCAGTCTCTTTTCATCTCTGTTTTCATTCCATTTTGGGGGCTCCCCTGGAGCCCCAAGATGGCAGTAAAATTTTCATACTCATTTCTAAACAGTCACTTCTGTGCCTCTGGAGCAGTCTGACTGCATGAGCTCAAGTCAATTTGGCAGGGAATTTCTTTCTTGGAAATTCTTTCACAATAATAACCCTGGATATTAATGGCCTGAACTCATCAATCAAAAGTCATAGACTGGCAGATTGGATCAAAAAGAAAGATCCAACAATATGTTGCCTGCAAGTGACTCACCTCATAGAAAGAGATACCCAAAGACTAAAGGTGAAAGGATGGGGAAAAACATACTATGCACATGGACTCAACAAAAAAGCTGGAGTATCCATCCTCATTTCAGATAATGTGGACTTCAAGTCAAAGTTAGTCAGAAGGGATAAAGAAGGACATTTCATACTGTTTAAGTGAAGCATAAATCAGCAAGACATAACAATCATAAATATCTATGTCCCCAAAAATGGCTCATCCATGTATGTCAAACAAATCCTTCTTAATTTCAGAAATGAAATAGACCATAACACAATAATACTAGGTGATTTTAACATGCTTCTCTCACCACTGGACAGATCTTCCAAACAAAAATTGAACAAAGAAACCATAGATCTCAATAACACAATCAATAATTTAGACTTAACTGACATTTATAGAATATAACATCCAATCAAGTGTGAATATACTTTTTTCTCAGCAGCACATGGAACCTTCTCTAAAATAGACCATACATTATGCCACAAAGCTAATGTTAGAAAATACAAGAAGATAGAGACACTACCTTGTATTCTATCAGGTCATAATGGATTGAAATTAGAAATAAATGAAAGAGTAAAAAACCAAAACTACTCCAACACCTGGAGATTAAAGAATATGCTATTAAATGACGAATGGATAACAGAAGATATTAGGAAGGAAATTAAAAAATTCTTAAAGGTAAATAAAAACAAAGAAACATCATATCAAAATCTCTGGGACACTAGGAAAGCAGTACTTAGAAGAAAATTTATTTCATGGAGCGCATTCAATAAATGAAGTAAAAATTGATAATAAACGACCTAACACTACAGCTTAAAGCCCTAGAAAAAGAACAGACCAACAACAAAAGTAATAGAAGACAGGAAATAGTTAAACTCAGAGCTGAAATCAATATAATTGAAACAAAAGAAACAATACAAAAAATTGACAAAATAAATATTTGGTTCTTTGAAAATATTAAAAAAATAGTTAAACCCTTAGCCACACTAACAAAGAGAAGATGAGAGAAAACCCAAATTACTAAAATTTGTAATGAGCAAGGAAATATCACAACAGACAGGATTGAAATACAAAACATAATTAGAAGCTATTTTGAAAGTATATACTCCAAAAAAGTAGAAAATTTTGAAGAAATCAACAGGTTTCTAGAGACATATGAATTGCCTAAACTGAACGAGGAGGACATACACAATTTAAATAGACCAATTTCAAGTAAAGAAATAGAAGAAGTCATCAAAAGCCTACCAACAAAGAAAATTCCAGGACCAGATGGGTTCTCAGCCGAGTTCTACAAAACCTTTAAAGAAGAGCTCATTCCAATACTCCTCAAAGTATTCCATGAAAAAGAAGAGGAGGGAACTCTCCCAAACTCATTCTATGAAGCCAATATCACACTGATACCTAAACCAGACAGAGATACTTCGAGGAAAGAAAATTTCAGATCAATATCCTTAATGAACATCAACACAAATATTCTCAAAAAAATTTTAGCAAATCACATACAAAAACATATTAAAAAGATAGTGCACCATGATCAAGTGGATTTCATCCCAGATGTGCAAGGTTGGTTCAACATCAGGAAATTAATAAATGTAATTCACCATATCAAAAGACTTAAAGTCAAGAATCACATGATTATTTCAATAGATGCAGAAAAAGCATTTGATAAAATACCACACCCTTCTTGCTCAAAACACTAGAAAAAATATGGATAGTGGGAACATTCTTTAGCATTGTAAAGGCCATCTATGCTAAGCCCATGGCTAATATCATTCTAAATGGTGAAAACCTGAAAGTATTCCCCCTAAAATCTGGAACAAGGCAGGGATGTCCCCTTTCACCACTTCTATTCCATATTGTCCCTGAATCTCTAGCCAGAGCAATTAGACAGACCAAAGAAATTAAAGGGATACGAATAGAAAAAGAAGAACTCAAACTATCCCTATTTGCTGATGATATGATTATATACTTAGAGGAACCAGGAAATTCCACCAGAAAACTTTTAGAACTCATAAGAGAATTCAGTAAAGTAACAGGATATAAGATCAATGCTTATAAATCTAATCCATTTCTATTCATAAATGATGAATCTTTGGAAATTGAATTTAGGAAAACTACCCCATTCACAATAGCTTCAAAAAAAATGAAATACTTTGGAATCAATCTCACAAAAGAGGCGAAAGTCCTCTACAATGAGAACTACAGAACACTAAAGAAAGAAATTAAAGAAAACCTTAGAAGATGAAAATATCTCCCATGTTCTTGAATAGGCAAATTAATATTGTCAAAATGGCCATACTACCAAAAGTGCTATACAGATTCAATGCAATTCCAATTAAAATCCCAATGACATACCTTACAGAAATAGAGCAAGCAATCATGCAATTAATCTGGAAGAATAAGAAACCAAGAATAGCTAAAGCAATCCTTCACAGGAAAAATGTAGCTGGGGGTATTGCAATACCAGAACTTCAACTATACTACAAAGCAATAGTAACAAAGGTGGCATGCTATTGATACCAAAACAGAAAGGTAGATCAATGGTACAGAATAGAGGACATGGACACAAACCGAAATAAATAGAACTTTCTAATACTAGACAAAGGTGCCAGAAATATGCAATGGAGAAAAGACAGCCTCTTCAACAAATGGTGCTGGGAAAACTGGCAATCCATATGCAACAGAATGAAACTAAACCCATATCTCTCACAGTGCACGAAACTAAACTAAAAATGGATTAAGGACCTCGGAATCAGACCAGAGACCCTGCAGATTATAGAAGAAAAAGTAGGTCCAGATCTTTAACATGTCAACTTAGGACCAGACTTCCTCAACAGGATGCCCATAGCACAAGAAATAAAAGCAAGAATCAATAACTGGTAAAGATTCAAACTAAAAAGCTTTCTCTCAGCACAGGAAACTATCAGCAATGCAAAGAAAGAGCCTACAGAGTGGGAGAATATCTTTGCCAATCATACTTATACTTCAGATAGAGCGCTAATCTCCAGAATATATAAAGAACTCAAAAACTCTACACCAAGAATACAAATAATCAAATCGACAAATGGGCTAAGGAAATATGAACAGACACTTCTCAGAAGATCTACAAGAAATCAATAAACATATGAAAAAATGTTCCACATCTCTAGTAATAAGAGAAATGCCATTCAAAACCACCCTAAGATTCCATCTCACCCCAATTAGAATGGCGATTATCAAAAACACAAGCAACAACAGGTGTTGGCGAGAATGTGGCAAGAAAGGTACACTCATACATTGCTGGTGGGGCTGCGAATTAGGGCAGCCACTCTGGAAAACAGTGTGGAGATTCCTTAGAAACTTGAAATGGAACCACCATTTGACCCAGCTATTCCACTCCTTGGCCTATACCCAAAGGACTTAAAATCAGCATATTACAGAGTTACAGCCACAATAATGTTCAGAGCTGCTCAATTCGTAATAGCCAGATTGTGAAACAAAACTAATTGCCCATCAATTGATGAATAGATAAGTAAACTTTGGTATATATATATTGGAATATTACTCAACCATAAAGAATGATAAAATTATGGCATTTGCAGGCAAATGAATGAAATTGGAGAGTATCATGCTAAGTGAGATAAGCCAATCTCAAAAAACCAAAGGACGAATGATCTCGCAGTTAAGTGGTTGATGACACATAATGGGGGGTGGGAGGGGTTAGTGTTAGGATTAGGGTTAGGGTTAGGTAGGGGGGCAAGAATGGAGGAAGGACGGATTGTATAGAGGGAAAAGAGGGGTGGAAGGGGTGGGAGGAAGGGAAAAAATAACAGAATGAATCAAACAACATTACCCTATGCAAATTTATGATTACAAAAATGGTATGCCTTTACTCCATCAAAAATCAGAGAAGCAACATGCACCCCATTGGTTTACAATAAAAAAAAAACTGTAAATTGCATGTATTGTGCTATCTGTTACTGTGTATATTGAGCACACTATCTGAAGCACATATAACTATAGTGGCACTATTAAGCTTGTGGGTCAGTGTGTAGAAATATAGAAAGATAATACCTGCTTATAGTCCCTCTTCTGTCTCAGTGCCTGTGGTACACCCAACTCTTCCCTGCATGTCCCACAGAGTTGTCATTGGACACTCAGACTAGAAAGCTCATAGAGATGATTCTAGCTGTCCTGACTCAGAGGATGTGCTATGCATAAAGAATGGTGCTGAATTTTGTAGATTCCAAGTCATATTAATGTTTTATTTTGCTTAATATTCAGGCTTAAATTAGATATTCATATGGGGCTAAATGTCTCAAAGTTGCTTAGGCATTGAGCCCTGATCCTGACCTCAGGGAGTTTACAACACAGGGAAATTACTAACAAGTTAACACTTTTTTGTTCCTCTAGCAATGTAATTGAATTCAAGGTCAGTATTCCACACTGCCAACCATTGTCACAGTTTTCTGTGCCTTTTTTTTTTCTCTCTCCCTGCTGCTCACACCCCCATAGGACTCCACCAGGGTGTTCCTTCATCAGCACTATTTAAGGTCATATGTTCACATGTTGCTTGTTAGCACTAGAATGAAATTAGAGTCATGGTTTTCTTACTGCCATTGCTTCTTTTTGGGACTGCTACTTGAACTTGTCAGAAAATCCTAGGAGAGAGCGGGCCCTGTATTCCATGGTCAAGAGTCTGTGTTAGCTTTCAGCACATCACTTGATCTGGTGTACCTTATCAGGATGGCTTCATTAAATGAATATCAAAAAGCCAAGAGTGTACTAGTCTCAAGTTTTGACTCCCAGTGGTACATGGTATGCCATGGCTGGGAGACTCTTGGGTGTATTTGTTACCAGTCTAAACTTGGCTTCACTAGAAAAATGGCCATTATGAAAATGGCCTTAGCTAAGAAAATAGCCTCTCTCTCTCACCAAAACCTGAAGACTAGACCTAGATCCTTTCAGTCTACATTTCATGGGGAAAATTGTGGCTCCTGGCCCCACCATGTTGCATTTTCCCTTCTGCTCCTGGCTCCCTTTCCTTTTCTCATTCCCTGCATTTTAGACAACTGTGTACTGGGCTTTAATTGAATCCTGGTCATATGCCATAAGTTTCCTGGTCAACCCTTCAAGAGGATCATTGTTCCCATTTCATAAATGAAGCAAATCTTGTTACTAAATTACCTTGTATGCTATAACTGAAAAGCAAAAAAATAAAAAAATAATTACTGAAAAGGAACATAGAATCAAATTGATGTTATCATTCCCTGATCATAAAATTTCTTTAGGTACATTACCATATATCCAAGTCTCTACCATAGTGCAGGTTACCAAAGTTGTCAGACTGAGTGGAAAGCAGACATTCTGGGTGATACACAGAGGAGCAGAGAGAACTACACCCACCATCCCCATTCAACAAAGTTGTAGAGATCCTAGTAAACAGGGAGTCTCAAGGTCTCCAACATTTAACTATGGCAAAAGAAGGATGCATTTTAGTTGATTAGTGAATGTCTTTATATATTTATTTATTGACACATCTATGGAGTTTTTCACACTGTTACAAAAGTATCAAATGAGCTTTCCCAGTCTCACAGTGAAAGTAAAATACTTTTTATATAAAGAGGGAGACCCTTGAGCTCATTTTAACAATGGGTATTCTCTGTGTCATGTGACTTTTAGTATCATAGAAACCTGGGGAGCAAGATGGCACAGTTTCTGTTTGAAACAAGTCAGCTCTGTTTACATCAAGACAAACAGTCCAGGGTGACTAGTTCAAAATGATTTTTTTCCCTTGAAAATCACAGAGTGTTTTAGTGCAATTAAGGATGCACATGTGGGCAGTGCATTTGTGAGTTTTGTAGAGGCAGGTGAGTGACCACTGACTCATATCCAGGTGACAAGCCTGGAACTTGTATGTGCAAAAAATTTGACAGAGGTTTGTGCAATGCTGCCATCATGTGACCACTGGAAATATTTCTCACTAGTGAACTAGTGAGCCCAGAATTACAGCTTGCTTTTACACCATTCTGAGCTCTCTAATAAGTATATTCTGGAATTATTGTGATTTTTCTGGCTCCAGCCTGGATGCAGGCTCAAGATATAGATTAAAATCACTTGGAAGAAATCAAAGTTCTAATGTTGCCATCCCAATAAAAATCTTCTCCAGGGCACCTCCCAGATCTGCTATGAGCCTCCACTGAATTGGACAATAGTGCATTGACAAATTCCCAAGGGGCTGAAAGTCCATCCCTGTTTATATAATTTTGGATTGTTAAGAAGATGACAAATCAGTCATACAAAGAAAATTTTGATCAGTTTTATTATACAAAGAGTCCCAGGTAATTAAATTTTAAAGAAGTGATGATTTATTTGCACTATAACCCAACAGAATGTAGAAGTGTGGCATCCACATTCTAGAGACATTTCCTTGTTTTCCTCATGTTAAGAAAGATCTACATGACAGTAAGGTATTTTTTGATGTGTCCAAAACTTCCAATGTTCTAGGCACAAAAATGTCCAGAGTGGGAGCATTTTTAGATACTGACTCGGCCCTCACACTAGACCCATATCTCCACTTATCAGGAGGCACCCACAGGTAAAAGAGAGCAGCCCAGAGAAGACCAATCCAGGCAAGTCCTAATCTGAGATCATATCTCAGAAATCCTTTTACATTCATCTTCTCTGTGTGTGTGTAAGGTGTATGATTGGCAGGGGATTTGCAATCATAGGAACAGGATATTCCATGTAGAATCTGTGACAGAACTTTCATGTTTGTGTCACTGAACATGGATGGTAGGGTGGATATTTAAGTACTGGGTGCTATTTTTTTCTCCTCAAATATTTATCCAAAGACTTTATTCTATAAAACAGTGTCACCCAATTATGGAGGCCTATGCATATATCTATAAATAAATTATCTGGATATAAAAATATTCATTGGGGAGTGTCCCATGTGGAATCAGCCAGGATGGTCAGAGTTTACTTTTGTCCTACATGTAAGACAATCTGTTCATAGAGTTCGATGTAGATATTCATGGAGTAACTTCTTAATTCTGTCTCCTTTAGGAAAGAGTAAGTGGACCAAAAAGGTAATACTGATATCGTCAGTATAAGATTAGATAAAACATCTGGAGAATGGTCTAAACAGGCAGAAGTTGGAGCTTGTCAGAATAGATTCAGTAAAAATATCCAAGTATGGGAATCACCCTAAACCTTTTCTAGGAATTTACCACTTGAATGACCTACATTCCCATTCCCAAAGAAAAGTAGACTGTATTACTCTCTCTGTCAAATTAATAGGTGTAAATCTACATGAATGTAGAAATAGAAAATATTTTTCCATTATTTTCAATGTTTACTGGGCACTGAATATTTATTTTCTCTTTCTACTATTTTGTTTTAGCTATCTGCCCTGGAAGCCCATGTACTTGTCATCTCCACTGTACATCTAGTTATTTAAAAGACTTAAGAACCTAACCTTTCCCAATGAAGTATTTCACACAAAGAGGAGAAAGTTTACACAAATTAATAAGGTAGGAGTAGTCCATTGGTTTTTCATGATTTTACCATGCCAAAAAATAAAGCTCTATAACCCCATCTCTATAGCTTCTCTCAGCCAGGATTCTCTGGGCATTGGCATTTAAAAAATCTATTTTTTCTTGTTACTCTCTTGTCCATGGTCTAAGGTTGGATAGTGCTTAACCATTTTCTGACATATCATTTTACTTCAGAAGTATGTATTACCTTTGCATCATGAACACTCATTCACATGCCTAAACACAATATGTCAATGCTTTCTTTTGGAAATCTATATTTCAACTATCTGTTATTTCCTGATACTGCCAATAATTATATGTTCCTCCTTGGCCTCCTTTTGCTCTATGCCCTCAAGAAAAAAAATTTCTGCTGCCTAACTCTATAGCCCATGTCCCACTTTGGTTGAAAACATAGGATTTGGTGGTCCTTTACATTCCTCTAGGTCAGCCTGTTCTATAATTAATAAACCCTGATTTAACTTCCCACATATTTGACATCAACCTATATTTTGATATGTAAATGGGTGTTTAGATAAAATCTAGCTGGTGTTTACCCTTGATGTAAACTGAATCAGATTCCATGGATTATGGAATGGGAGCCCCAAGATGATACATGTATAATACAATGTTCTGTTTGTATTATGCTATGTAGTACACAGAACTGGATTTCATGTACATATATCACAAATCCTGCTGTTTTTAATAATTGTCCTTTTCCAAGTCTGATGAGAATAAGGCAGCCCACCTGCTTATTAATAGTGAAATTAGGTCCACAGAAGGAAAGAGATATTACAGGTTGGCTATTATGTCTAACCCCACATTGCCAGCTAAGTTTGAATTTCATGTATGTAAACAATAGTCAGGCCCTGGAAGAATGCAGGCTGTATCCCTAACTCCTAAGAAACCCAGGTTGTTTTTTCTGCTGTATGATATCTGCATTGTGAAAAACCTGTGGTCATTATAAAGTGAGAAAAATGATCTACTTTTAGACTCTTATTTGAGCTCCCTACTCCCACTCAGGGTCTTGTTTTTTCTAATTTTGTGCCTGAGGAGAAATATTATTGGGGAACTGTATCCCTCAACACTAGCATATAAAAAGATAGATCATGTTCTTTAAGTCCCTGACATCAAATGACCCATAGCCCTCAAACATGGAATTTGGCTACTGCAAAATGATGTATGATGGAGAAAGTCAAACTGGATCATTCCAAAAACATATGTACTTCATTTATAGTATGTTATAAATCACATAAAGGTAATATTCTGGAAAGGCTGTGTTATATTATTAATATCAATTTCAACTCTTTCTTTTTATGCTATTAATGTGAATGCTAGAAATATTTAAATTACATTTGTGCCTTAGGTGTTGTTTTCAGTAGATAATGTTGCTTTTAGAGGTTGTTCCCATTCAAAGTTTAGTCTGTTTCCTAACAAGAAAAGAGAGCAGAAAAGTTAAAAAACATTTCATAGTAACTCTCATATTATTTTCATTCATGAATAAAATACTGGCATATAAAATCCATAAACAGAAATGACCATGTGCATTATGTTAAATGGAAGTATTCTCCTGGCTGGATTAGATTCCACTTCTAGAAGGAAATATTGCCTTAAAATAGCAGCAGACTAAGACTTTGGGGAGGAATTCCCAAACCTAAAAAAAAAAAAAAAAAAAAAAATCTGCAATCAAGAACCTGTCATTCTGGTCCTCTTCATGCTTGGATTGGATGTTATTTGCTGTCAACTCACAGAGAACACTCTCTGACTTGAGGGGCAGGTCTGAGGGCCTTGTCCAATCAGAAACACTCGTTTCTGCCAGGGAGTTGGGGGTGGGTTTCTGCCACCTTCCTTGTTTTCCCTGAGACCGAGCCGTATTAACCATTCAACTCTAGGTTTTACTCTCCCACTTCAGAGCCCTGGGTTGCTCTGCCTGCACAGGAGACTGAAGATCCCTAGGGAGCAAAGACTGGCTCCTGAGCACCAGGAAATGGTGAGTGGGCAGTGGCATCACAAGCCTCGGGGAGGGAGGCTGTTGAAATGGCACCACTGACTGTGAGGAACAGGAGCCAGCAGACCGGTATTCCCCACAGTCGCTGGAGTCTGGCAGGCCTGAGCCCTCCTGTTCGGCTATTACCCTCAGTCCAGTCCTGCTGCAGTCATTCAGGTGGTGAGCACATCAGTGGTAGAGACCCTCTTTCTTCCTTACCTTTGCAGGGCAATACTCACCCCTACCTCTAACACTAGTTTGGCAGAATGTGTGCCTGTGGCCCAGCAACTACCCAGATGCTGGTGATTGACACAGTGGGTCCATTGTCTTGATCAAATCTCCACATGCCATTTTCTACGCAGAGAAGAGCTGTGGCCTATAAAAGTCTTGCCTCCTCCTCACCTAGCTAATTTTCATTTTCACTTTCTTTTTGTTCTTTTCTTTTTATTGTTTTGCTGGAAGTTGGAACCTCCAGATACTTTACTACTGCGATATATCCCTAGTACTTTTTATTTTTTTTATATTGAGACATTATAGGTTAGTTGAGAGACACTGGTATTATTATGGTTTGATTTATTTATATTTTTCTATTTTAATTAAGTGTATAAATTTTACATACATGTGGATTCATATATGGATTAGTTTATATTGTGATTTCTTGATGATTATTGAAAAAGTATAGTTTTAGAACTATATAATTTTAGAACTTTATAATTTGGTTTCTTATTCATTAAGATAAAGCCGGTTGATTTTTATTATTTCATTGTATTATACATAGTATTTGACTTCATTTTGAGCCATAATCATACAAGCAAAAAAATATAATTTGCTCCATTTTAGAACCCAGTAGTTCCTCTTTTCCTCTCCTTCTATGTTCCTCCTCTCTTTTATTTATTTATAGTTTTATAAATTACTGCTTAAAGATACACCAAAAATGTAGAAGCTACTATGATGTATTCCTAGTACAACATAATTTTACAGGGATACATTGTACGGTTACTTCAGGAAAATTGTTTTTTTTTTTTTGTAAGGATTAGTTTATCATGTACACACGGGATGTGTGAGGTTTTTTATGTGTTTCTGATATTCGTTTTCTGAGAAGTTCACATATTTTTTCTAAACAGTATATACATGTGATATATCACATACATATTGCACATAACAAATCTTAAGCATGCTGTTTTTTTCTATTTCTTGAACTGGATGTACTACAACTAAAAATGTGACATTCCTAGGAACAATTTTTCCAACGGATTATTTATTTTCCAAGATGTATATTCTTTTTAACCTTGCCCCTGAAATTGTAGGTGGTGTTGGGTGAGAAATGCTGTGGTTATGTGTTATCATGTCACAAATGCTGTATTTCTGTAGTCTCTGTGAAAGCAGATTATATATCTGTGAGGATTATATATCTTCAATAGCAAAAATTTCCATAAATATAATGAACTCTTGAGTTTATGAATATTCACTTGTTTTATGTCATCATCAATTTTATTTAGTTATGTCTATGATGAAATTTATTTTTTATTTCTATAAATATTTTTACTATTTCTTTAGATTTTGAATTTCTTATGATTATTAAATCTTAGCTAGATATCCCTTATTAATTGGCAATTCAAGATATTAACCTGCATTCTTTTTGGTTTCTGGCTTTAAAGAAAATTTATCCAAAACAGCAGATAGATTTGGATTTAAAGAAAAAAATTTATTTTTAATTAAAAAATAGAATATAGACATTTTATTCCCTTAGGTTTGTGCTGTAGGCATCTTGTATGTTTTCTGTTTGGAGGTTATTCCAAATAAAATTCTAGAGCTATCTTGGAAATTCTAACAGGAAATATAAATAAGGAAAATCTCACTTCCCTACTTTAGGAAAATGAATATATGTACTCAAAATCTCTGGTTAAGTAAACTGTTGAATGACACATTCACTAAAACATCCACCGCTTCCTTGAAGATTTTTTAAAAATGATATTGACAGTGAAACATTCATTCTTTATCTGGATTTTGAACTTTATTACAAAATACATAGAAGAAGATTTGGCAAATCCTAGAATTATGCATCATAATTATTATTTTCTAAATGATATTTTATAAAATAGCAACAAATACATATATTTTAGAAATAGTTACATATTTTTCTTTGAAATTACTTACGAGCATTTTAAATTTTTTTTGAGTCATATTTAGACTCTTGTTCTGTGGTGTGCTTTTTTGTACCCTAATCTCCAAGAAATTTCCTCATAAGGAATCTAGAATAATAGCTCATTTTTTGAAGAATGACTAAACATGAAAGAGGGAAAAAATTCTGTTTCACTCCTGGTCTGTCTGGTCTAAGTACTCTATTCAAAATGGAGAGAAAAGAATATTTTTTCTGACACTCCTCTACATCAGGAGCAAATCAACCTTTGAGGAGCTTTGAAGAGATTTTATATAATTCTGTTTCTGGATGGTTTTCTTTGTAGCTGATTTGACACTTAATATCCAGAAACCTGTGTTTTCTCATCTTTAAAATAGGAATAATTTTAGAGGACAAATGTGGATCATGGTTGTCTTGGAGGCTAGTAACAAGTATATGTGCTATGGTCATGGCTGACAAACCACCTGGAAAATGCTGTGCAGATACTGAATGTTTATGTGCCATTCACAAGAATTTTCTTTCAAAAGCTTGTAAAAAACTTTTCACTGTAGGCACCAATGTCTTCCACATTGTAATATAAGAAGTTGAATCTTCCTGTCTAAATTCCAAATTCCTATTCTTGATGCTTCAAGGTGGTAAAACTAATTGCTTCCTTGACCTACTTTTACTGTGTCTCCCAAAAGAGTTGTTGCTCCATGTTTCTATCTAACCACATCTACTATGTTTAGAAAATGCCATAGAAACCTGTATTTTTTGCTGGTTTGTAATGGAGTGTTGAGATTACTTCTAGCTTGTGTCATTCCTTGTTACAAATTGAACCAGAATTTCCCTAGGCCTGAGTAAAGTCACCCCATAAACAATGGGTATATAAAAAGGTTTTGTTTACAGGTAAAATATGTGCATATATATGTATACACATAGGTTTAGGCCTGTTTTATTAAGGTAAAGAACACTATTCTTACCCATATTTCTTTGCAGGTACAAAAAAACAGGAGAGACACTGCCTTGAGTAAAAGCAGGGAACTTTAAGCAGAAAGCTTCCAGTGTTCAGTTTCTCCCTCCAAATGCTGACCATGGTCCATTCCATTCAAGATACCAGAAAAAAAGCAAAATATATTAAAAATTGTATATATGCACACACACACACACACACATACAGAGAGAGAGAGAGAGAGAGAGAGAGAGAGAGAGAGAGAGAGAGAAAGTGAAAGTTCTGTTTTTATGAATAAGTGCCACTAACCAAATTCTAAAATAATTAGAAATTTTGTATGAGTCATGTGGTGTAGTAGAGGTGTTTGGGCTTTAAATTATACACAATTTTTTTGTACTGTGGACTGAAACTAGGCTGAGACACATAACCAGCACTTTCTATATTTTATTTAGTGACAGGTTCTTGCAAAGTTGCTGTGGCTGGCTCTGAACTTGCAATCTACCTACCTGTACCTTAAAAACTGCTGGGATTACATGTGTTTGCCACCATGCCTGGCAAAAAAAAATCTTGATTCCAAGCCCACTTGCTTTTTTAGGGAATTTCATTATAGAAAGAAAAATATCATGTACTGGAAATTATGTCTAAAGTCAAATTGTAAAATAAGATGTTGATCTTTAACCCTGAATCCTCACTGACCAGTCAAGTGGAGAACATGTCATCAGTAGACTCCAGAAGTTCTATCCTGTTTCAGAAATATGTCTTCAAGCACTAACTGAAATCCTATCTGAGCATATATATTTCAACATTCCAGCGTATTCCCAGATTGTGTGGTGGATTGTGGAGAGGGATGATCATCAGAATCACAACTCCAAGTATTGTTTTCTGTCATGAGGACTATGGTCTGTAGTGTGTAGGTGTCTCAGATCTTCTTTCTTCCTGAGTTTTTTTTTTTTTTGGTGGGATGGAGGTCCTGTGTGTTAAACTCAGAGATCCTTTCCCACTAAGCTACATTTGTGGTACTTTTTTTTTTTTATTTGAAACATATGCTGAGCCTGGCCTTGAACTTGTGCCCAGCCTCATGAGTTGCTAGAAATACCAGTGTGTATCACCCTGGCTAAATCCTCCTGAATGATCTCAATGTATGGAAAGCAAAATGTGAAATTCAGAACCCTGTCTCCTAGCCTAAGCCATATATATATATCAATAAAATTCTAAAAACCCTCCTCCCTGTCCATATTCCCAATGACATATTCTCCTCTGCTCAGTATCGTCAATTATTTTTCCCTATTACATTTCAAATGAACACAGTATTTTAATTTTTTTTTAACCAAGAACTGGATAGGACTTAAGAATAATTTGTTTTTTGGCTGGGTGCAATGACTCAGGCCTATATTCCCAGAGACTCAGTTGGCTAAGGCATGAAGTTTGCAATTTAAAGTTGCTATTTAAAGTTGCTATTCAAGTCTGCTTTTCTTTTGCAGACTGTATGTTCTTTCTTCTTATAAGTGTTTGATTATATATGAAACAATTACATCATTTTCCCTTGCACCATTTCATAGAATCATTTGATGATTCAAATTTTTATATTAATATTAAATAATTTATAAATTTAAAAATTATTTTGTATAATTTTTAAATTTCAAAAGTTTTTTTGTTTTTTTCCCTTTTGTGAAAAGACTTGAATAGCAACTTTACTTATCCTCACAGCCATTCATGTAATAAATTTTATTTTATTGAACACAATAAGAATGGCAAAATTTTAATTATAGAGGTCATTGAATTATCATAAAGGAGACATACCATATACAGTTGCTTACCTCAAGAAATAACACTTAATATCTCTGTGACCATTATTCTCTTTTGCATGTGTGTGATTGATTGATTTTTTTCCTTCCTGGTGAGTATACAATAGTCTTTTAGCTTGAATTCTAACTTCATTAAATGGTATTGCTTTATACTCATATTCTTTTTGTCATTTTAAATGTTTTCTCTTTTTTAAAATCTTTGGAATTTCTTGCCTTTGCTGTTCTCTCTTGAGATGTATTTTTTTTCCTAAAGAAATGGTCAAGAGTGGGTTTCTCAACTTCTTGTTATATCACAAGTGGCAATCACATCAAAGGAAGGAGAAACCTCCTTTCACTGTATGATCAAGCTGAGAAGTTCAAAAACTGTACCTTCTTTTTCATATCTATTTAATCTTATCACCATTTACATGTCAGGCATGTGTAGGGCAGTGAGTGTCAGGAGCTCTTTTAACTTCTCAAAGGCAGGTTGGTTTTCTGGTATAAAATCATTTTTTTTGTTGTTGTTGTTAATTTTAAGGCCTCATGCAGGAGTTTATCTATCAGTCCAAATTAGGGACCAGCATCTGACTATTTTAGTCAGATTTTCATGAGAGTGATAAAAAATCTGCACAAAAACAATTTAGAGAAGGAAAAGATTATTATGGGGCTCACAGTTTCAGAAGTCTCAGTCCAGAGATGTTTGGCTCCATTTCTCAGGGACTAGGGTGAGAGAGAACATCATGACAGGAGAGTGTGGTGGAGAAAAGCATCTGGGAAGATGTGCCAGAAAGCAGAGAGTGCTCTGCTCAAGAAGGATAAATACAATTCTCGAAGTCCTGCCCCCAGATCCTTCTCCTCCTGCCATATCCTCCTTGCCTAGAGTTACAACTCCATTCCTATAAGAGGATTCATGCACTGGATAGAGATTCATATCCTAATTATTTAATATCTAAACCTTCTTGCTTGTCTCATGTATGAGCTTTTGGGGACAACTAATATCTAATCATAACACTGACATTTATAGAAACCTATGAACCTGTCTCTGATTACTGATTACTATTAGACTTAAGATAGACTTAGAGAAGTCAGGATAAAGCTTCTTTAAATCTGACATCAAAATTCAGGTCCATTGGGTAATGTGGAATCCCAGATAAGTGACTTGTTTACAAAACTCAACCATTTTAGTGGACATTCATATCCACATGAGGTGAGATGTTTCAATGCAGCCATATAGTATCTAAAAATCTTACATAACAACTGGTGTTTGTTATAAGCAGATCATCTACACATTTTGAAAGAATTTCTTGAGCCAGTCATAAACCTCAGCTAACAAATTTGGTTGAATTCTATTCAAAAAATTACAAAAAAAATATCTGTTTTAAGAAAACCCAGTAATACTGGAGGTTACTGTGTATTGGAGCCTTTTACTCAAGAACAGTGATTAGGAATACCTTATCTGAGAAATGCAAAGGAAATCATCTCTTAAAATTGATACTTTCAACCACCATTATTACCTGGCATTACCATTATTAAAGGATATGAATTTGGTACTATTGTATGATTATCTTAAACTATGTTACTTTAGCTCTCAGATCTTGCACAAATAGTATGCATCATTGGGTTTTTTGAAAACTTCTTAAACAGGGAGGATTGGGTTATTTTACATTGTTTGGCAAATACAATCAAATTCATCTTTTAAGAACTCGACACAGGAGACTTCATTCCTGTTAATAATTCACTCTTAAGGGGGTACTTTTTCTTCATGGGGGATTGCCTCCTCTTTAACCAAAAATTGAGATAATATTCATCATCCTTCTCATGGTTCCTTTGACCAATATAGCTGTATTTATTTATTTATTTATTATTTATTTTGACCATGGATTGTACCCATGGATACGCACCCCCAGCACATTTTATTCTTGTTTCTTTTTTTTTTTTTTAATTTTGAGTCATGGTATCATTATGTTGCTTAGGGCCTTGCTATGTTGCCTAAGGTGACATTAAAATTATAATCCTCTTGCCTCCTCCTCACAAATAGCTGGGATTAGTGGTATGTGCCACTGTGCCTGACTCAATCATTTGTTTTTAAAAAATCTCTATCACAAATTAATTTCTGTTTTAAAAAAATTCATTATATTTTTATTTTTATTTACATGAACAATTATTTTTAATGTATAAAATGTTTATATTTTTATATATGTACACATAAAATGTAAATATCATTTGATGCAGTTGATTTTGCTGTCTTTTTAACATGTGTCAATTGCTCTTTTTATTAATAATAACTGAACTCCTCTGATAACTGTTTTAATATATTCAAAATGCCTTTTCACCTTACCATTTCTTTAAATCTGAATTCCAGATCAAATAAACTTTGGTAAAAATTGAGTTCTATCATTTAATGAATACTTCATAAAATATCATACAAATGAACATTATTACTACTGTCACATTTTTTTTATTTTATGACTTAAGATTTGAAAAGCTTATGAAGTGTTATGTACACATTTGAAATAATCAAAAAGATTATTATAAAGTAGACAAAATGGTGTATTACAGTGAGAAAGCATGTCTTTTAAGTCAGTTATTCAGAACTCAAGTAGTGGAAACAGTACTTCTCTCTGAGATTTCAGGTGAAAAATCTAGAGACTGGAGGGTCAATGTGTTCTTGCCGAACCAGAGACTATTGAACTCATTAATTGATCTAAAAATGCTATCCCGAGTTTACCAATCATCAGTGGAGAGCTGAAACAGGAGTCATCTTCAGAGTACACTCCAGCTATGCCAGTGGGTAGTGTAAAACCAGATCTGGGAGATTATGACTAGACCTGCATAAACCTATCTGTACCTAGCAAAGACTTAAGTGAGTTTAACAAATACAGGGAAAATTTAAAAAGAGCATTTTGCCCTGCTAAACTCCAGTATGAAGGTTACAGAGAAACCAACTCTTTCCAATTCCATGTGTCCTGTGCTTCAAAGGAGCTCATGAGACCAGCTACAATGGATCAAAATGATGATATAATGGATGTCAGGGCACTTGACCCTCTGATTGCCTACATGACTGGTCCTTGGCACTTCCCAGACCACAGTACCAACTTTTCTCTTACATCCGCCTATTTTAGCTGTTGCGGGTGAGACCCGGGGCCCAGGGTTATGCCACGTGCATCTAAAGATGGTGACTGGCAGAGAGAAATGGCGTCCTGATTATGCCTGGAGAAAGGCAAGAAGCATTTACCATTGGCTGTATGATAATCAGTTCAGCCGCCTAGCACATGGACAGATATATTTTACATATATGCTTGAGCTAGTGATCGCTTGACCTTTAACAGTATTGGATGGACATATCTGGTTACAATTGCTTATGCATGAGACTGCTTATAAATTGAGGGTGTTATCTGAATAAACGGAAAGCTGCTGCATGAACTTCTGAAGAGTACGTGTCATTTGTCCTGCTGGTCGGGCTGTTAGAGCAAGAAGCAGCAGTGAGCCACTTGGAGCAACCTGGGCTGGGAGCGGCGGTAATCTGCATTTAGCAACTGATAAATCACTGGCATCAACACATTGTAGTGTCCTCCCTGTTCATAGCACTGCCAGTTGTTTGACATACAAGTGTTTCTGGCCTGCCTTACCTGACTGGTCCCTGTGATTATAATCCCTCTAGGCCCCTGGAAACCAGGGACCCAGTCTGCTAACACTCTCACACCCTCCCTACCACTTGACCTACTAAACCTGCAGTTTCACTGGTTGGCCCTTAACCCAGCATGCCAAATGGCAAAATCCCTGTGAGAACCTGACCCAAGCACCTGCATTGCTATCTGGCCCACAGGCTGTTTAAACCAGACCACCATCTTGCCATCTGACCTGCCCAATCTATCACAGATTGACATCTGCCAAGCTTTAAAAGAATATTGACTCAACAATACCAGCAACTCACCACAAAATAAAGCAACTAAACCTCACTAAAACTAAGTCCCTGCAACCAGAAATTTCACCTATGGGAATTGCTCTTAGAGAACTAAAATGGGAGAACAGACTGATAATGAATGGAGAGCTCTTACCATTCCACCCCTTACCAATCTCACAAGAAGGAAAGTTTAGAAATCTTAGAACCCTGCTGGCAACTTGGTGAACAACACACTAAAAAGGAAGGACTCAACAGGTTATGCCCATACACCCACAATCAGTTGAAACCTCAAGAAGAAACAAAATCAGTTGGGAACAGACAGCAAACACATATGCTCACTATTTGTCAAACATAGTCAAAATGACTCCATAATTTCTTAACTTTTCATTCAGATTGTTCTTTTTTTTTTTTGGTTATGTTTTGTGTTGTTTTGGGTGTTTTGCTTTACTTGAATTTGTACTAATATGGTAAAGACCACCTATACACATAAAGATTTTTCTCTTTCATAATTTCTAGCCTTTTTGTTGAAGGAATTATGTATTATGATCATGTTTTGAACGTCAGGGTTTTGCATTCCTTTTTCTATCAATGTATTCTCTATTTCCCTTGTCTCCCCTCTCTTTTCTATTGTGAACAACCAATTCTATCTTCACTCTTGTTTTGATTCTTTGTTCTATTTTCCCCTGTCCTCATAACAACAATCCTATGTCATACTGCATCTGCCGTATTTGCCCTTTAAATTGCAAACATTTTCTACCTCTATCCTTCTGTCCCCATACTGAATTCTATCCTTGAACTCTACAGCACTTGATAATATTATGTCTGCCCCTACCATCAATTACAGAGCAGTAATTAATATGGCAGAAATCATAGATCTGACTTGTCGATAGATAGCAGTCAGTGACATATCAGAGAAGATTCTGAAAATCCTGAAATATATGCTTTTCATTCACTGGTCAGAAGGATGTTAGAAATCCTGGACATGTCACATAAATCATAAGAGCTCCGACTCTTGAGAAAATGTGTGGAGTTGGTGGATGATGACTGGAGGAATGAGGTCCTCAATACTGTTTGAATTAAAATTCATAAAAATTGTCTTCTGTTTTCAAATTTGGTGAGTATCCTGTCTGCATGGAAGCACCAAAAGCCTTTTGAGATTGTTGGAAAGAGGGAGTATCCAAATCTCTCCGCTTTTCCACACTCATGCTTGCTGGGATATGCAGGTAAGGCCAGAGATTGTGTACTGATATTAGAAGGAAAGGGGCTCATCCAGAGAATTCACTAATGGATTCAGTTTGCCTAAGGTTCATTGAAGAGTGAGCACTTGTATGTGAAGTGTGAACACCTACAATACCCAGAGAGACCTGACCACTCGTGGAAATGGGGTGGTCACTCACAGGACACTGATGACACTGAGCAATGGTACATGAAGGAAAATTATAAATAGGACCCAGAGAACACTGAGCAGTGTCAGGAAAGGTGTGTTCACCCACAGGACCCAGAGGAATCTGAGCAAGGATTGCATTAGGAACATGGAACAGGACGGAGAGAAAACAGTGCACTCTTAAGTGAGGGGTGCTCACCCAAAGGACCCAGAGAAGAATGAGGAAGAAATGGTTAGAGAATGCAGATAAAAACAACTGACCAGACTGAGCACTATTAGATGACTCATGCTCACTGACAGGGTAGAGAAGAGACTGATTAAGGACAGGTTAGGCAAACTTAATGGCTAAAACAAAGAAGACTGAGAAATGTTAGGAGAGGGACAATTACCATCAGGACCAAGTGGAATCTGAGCACTAGTGTGTGGGGGGCACATAACCACAGTACTCAGAGTACCCTGAGCAATGATGGATGAGGGGAGATTCAGTGCAGGACTCAGAGAAGACAGAACTCTGGTTGGGGAGTTGTGCTCACCTATAGGACACAGATGACCCTGAGCAATTGTGGTGGAGGGTTGATTTAGGGATGGACACAGAGAAGACGGAACACAGTTAGATGATGTACACTTGACCACAGGAGCCAGAGGAGTCTGGCCTCTGTTGGAAGAGGTTTCCCAACAAGATCTCTCGCAGCCTTTAGACATTTTACAAGAGAAAAATATTTAACTACTTCATGGGTGGAGGGACACTGGTGATTGTTCAAAGGTCTGAAAAGCTCCTGCATGAAGATGGTAAATTTTCCATAGCCACATTTCACACTCTCCCTTGAAGGTGTTCATTGTGCCTGGTCCAGAGGTCTTAGGGAGTTTCCCCTCTCATTAAAAGAAAGCAACCAGTGGCATAACAAAGGAGATCCTGAAAATACTGTAATATATGTTTTCCATTTACTGTTCAGAGAGATGTCAGAAATCCTGGGAATGATACATCTCCCAAAAGAACTCTGCTTCTTGAGCAAAGTTGTGAAAATGGTGGATGATGAGTGGTGGAATGAGGTGTTCAGTGCTTTTGTAATTGACATCCACTGAAATTATCTTGTTTTTTTTTTAGTCGATGGTGAAGATTCCCTCTGCAGGACCTCTTCAAAGACCTATTGAGTTTGTTGTAAAGAGGAAGTATCCTCATCTCTGCAAGTTTGTACACTCATATTGGACTAGAAATGCAGGTAAGATCAGAGATGTTGTACTGACATTAGCAGGTAAGGGGATTACCCAGAGTTTACTGAGGGAAACAGGTTGCCAGTCATCTGCTTCAGTAACTACAACAGATACTCAAATTGGTTTACGATTGAAAGAAATCCTACCAGCAATTTTTATATTAATCAGGTATAAAGGTATGTTATTTCTATTCTTACCATTCTTACACTAATGCACTACATTGGAAGCCTTGGGAAGCTGATGTTTTATTTCCATTTTTTCCTCCATCTGATGCTCTATACTACCTGGACAATGCTGGTGATAAATGAGTCACCTAACCACACTGTTCCACCCAACTCACAATCAGTCAGCTGCACAGGATGCAGGAGCCATCAGTCCCCAAGACAGTGGTATGTACCAATATGCAACACACTAAATGTTTATATTTTTCTAAAGGTTTTCTAAAATGTGAAGTCTTCATTTAAATATTTAGTACTTTGTTAACTATAGCTTATGATTCAGAATGCAGAAAATTTTAACATTTGTCACTACATAAAATTTTGATAAAACTTGTAGCATAATTTATTATAAAAGGAAATGTACCATATTATTCATTGTTTGTATCTAGAGAGCTTAAAGTTTTAGTAACTACAGAAGGTACTCAAATTGTTTTTTGATTGAAAGAAATCCAACCACCAAACTTTATATTAGGCAGGGTTACAGATATATTATTTCTATTCTTACCATCCTTACACTAATGCACTACACTGGAAGCCTTGGGAAATTGATGCTTTATTTCCATTTTTCCCTCCATCCGTCCTGCTACCCTACACCTCCTTTTTCATTTTGTTTTAATGCCACATAAATATGCACTGTGTCATGCCTCTTTGCTTTGGATGCAGTGTGTTTAGCTATCACAAGTTGTTGCTTTTGTTATCTGTATACAGCTACTTGCTTTAAATTATTAGATCCTGAAATAGCTTTTCTTGCATGTCTAAAATAAAATTATTTTATATAAAATAAAATAATTAAAAACTATCAAAGTTATGTCCATGTGGACTAGTTGAAAGGTAGGTATTGTTTCTGTCATTCTTATTTTTCTTCCTTATCTTATTTACATGAAATACTTGAGGATTTTATACTTTTAGTACATCTGAATCTGATAATATCTGAAACTCATTATTCCACTAGCCAGCAATGTAACCCCAATCTAACATTTTTTTATCTCATTCTTGGGAAATATCTGGCTAAACATACAATTATTTATTTTTCACTGAGAATTGAACTCATACATAGGAAGCACTTATTCTGTCCTGTCTAGGAAGCCAAAGCTTTACAAAATATATAATCAAAATGAGTGTGACACGTACAGAACTGTAAAATTAGTGCTATACAATTAATCTGCAAGGAGCCATGAGAGAAAACCAAAGAGGTTGTTACCTCCTTTAGAATTGTCATGGAAGAAAGGGAGGCACAAAACCTCAGTCTGATAATAAAGAATTCAATATCTATACTTGTGCACAGGGAGATTGCTGGAAGGACTGCCTTTTCCACACTTAAAAATATTTAAATATTTCCACATTTAAAAATATTTATTTCATTCAAGTGAGAAATCCACTGACTACATTATCATATCCCAGTCAATTCACCACTAAACTTTCTTGCATTGTCTCACACATGAGTTTTTGGGAGACACTTCATATCTGAATCATAAAAGATTTAATTAATTTACCTATCAACACCATATAGTGGAGCAGAAGGATGAACAAGCAAGGGTGTTGACAGTAACTTCTATACTGAATTCTGAAATCAGACGTTACCCTTCTGTGAGATGCCATGGGAAACAGACATACATGCCTTTAACAAGTGTCATATAGGATCAAATATTTGGCAAAAGCCAAAGCTCAACCCAGTATCAGGCACAAAGAAAGACATTTATATTCTTTGTTTTCCTTTTAAGGGGCCATAGAGACACAGAAGGACTTGGAGTTTTATGTAAAAAAAAAAAAAAAAAAAAAAAAAATTCTGGATGCAGGTCTACACTGCCACCAAACACACTCATTCTCCCATCATGTAGTTATTTCATTGTAAAGAAAAGGCTGAAAAGGAATAACAGGGAAGGACATTCTAATATGATTTATTTTCAAATACCTCCACTCTTTTACTTTCACTGAAATACCTCCTTGCTAACCTACCATGATATTAAGTTGGAGACTCTCTTCACCAGGGATTTATTTGGTAACCTCCAGTCAATTACTGTTCCATAATAGGCATGTGCTAAGACCCACTGCAAGTGCCACTAAACCAGACCCTGTGAACAGTAGCAGATTCCTGAATAGAATCAATTTAGGTGCAGAGACAGTTGTGGTAACTCCACTGCAGGTATGAACATAACTGTCTTCCTCAGTGGTTAATTGTCAGTCAGGAAAATAGTCACACCCAGGAGACATTGGGACTGTCTATGGGCATTTTTGATTTTCAAAAATTGCAAGGGACAATGTTAGGCATTGTTCAGGGATGTTACTAAACATTTCTTTATGAACAGGCAAAATCCAAAACACAAAAAATAATCTGGTATTTTCATGTTAATTATGATGTTGTTCAGGGACCCTGGCCTAGATCATAAATGCTACACAAGAAGACACTGGACATTTTCAAGTTCATAATTTTGTCCCCAGTGCTTCAGGCACAGTGAGTGAGGAAGGAAGAAAAGGGGAAAATGTAAGGGAAGAGGGAGACACACAGCCTATTCTCTAGAGAAACTTAAAGCCTGGGGACAGGGTAACTACTAATTTGTACCTGATCCTCATATTAGAGTCTATCTGTCAAAGCGTTTCACCATTCTTCCAAAAGTTTTCCTGTCCAAGTCCAGTAGTTGATGTCAAGCCAGATGTTCCTCCTTGAATTTCAGGCAAGATTTCTTCTAAGCAGTAACCCCCAAATTAGAAATAGTCTTTCCTTCTCCTCTATCCCATATATGCACAGTGAGTCATAGTATACTGGACCAGGTTTTGTACGTAAACCCAAACACACATTAACATGTAGGGCCACTTGAAGCCATTGCTCCATACTGGAGCTGATGACATGAAAAGATCTTATGACAGCTTCAAGGAAAACCTGTTGATACTTGTTGATACTTTATTTTGTTTTTTCCAGAGTGGTCCATGCAGTGCTTCATTTTTCCCTTCCAAGTTGCCATCAGTAAATATAAGCTGCAGTGAGAAAAAAAAAATATCTTGCAATAGCTGCTCAACACCCTCTTCTCTGGTAACTCTCTCCTTGTCCCAAGTATCCTGAACTTCTCCAGTTTGGCATCTCTGGGAGACAGATTGAGGTTCAAAGGACAGTCTATTGCAGGTAATTGGCATTCTATGTACTGCTTACCAAGCTTCATTTCAACCTGGAAGCTTTATTTCAATTTGAAACCCATCAAAACAAATAGTCCTGGTTCTATGCAATCACCCGAGTCTGTTTGTTGTCTGTGAAGCAAGTTATCAAGAGGACCATAAACACAGGTCCTGGTCTGGACCAGAAAGCAGGCTTGCTAGAGGCACCAGCAGAGTTTCAATTTCTTCCTTGCTCGTGATTGAAAGTGCTTTTTTATCTGTGTCATTTGCTATTGGCACTCTCTTTCATATAGGGTCCTTCCTGACCCTGAAGGGCATTATTTCCTTGGCTGTTTATTGCATGAGTGTGTGTGTATATGAGTGTTTGTGTGTGTGTATGTGTGTGAACACACACACATACATGCACACATTATGAGAAATTGGATTGAACCCAGAAGCATTCAACAACTGATCCAAAACTTAACTAGACCTCTAGCACCTTCTTAAAATTTTAATGCAGGGTCTCACTAAGTAGTTCAGTCTGGCCTGAAATTTGTGACATTTCTGCCTCAGTCCCTTGAGTCACTTGGATTACAGGCATATACAACTATACCCAGGGTATGACTCCCTAGAGATAGCTAATTCCTAGAGAGTCATTAATCTCTCCAACATGTTTACCTCATCCAAGCTAATTGATCTTGTTCCTACAACATCAATTCCATCAGGTTCATATACCAGAGATGAAGAGGTGTTTCTAGTCCTTTGGAGAAGATTGAAATCTTTGAAACATAGTAATCCTCAAACTTCTTGTGCTGCATCAATTTTCCTGCACAAAAAATGAAGTCTCTTTTTTCCCATGTTCTCCCTCACCTTCCACACCCTCTGCCTCCTCACCAACCTTGGTGCTTTGCACATAGCCTGAAATATTTGTTTGAGGAAACTGTAGCAGACTGTGAGTGCTAAATCTGTTTCTGCAAGTCTTACCATATCTGATTAAAACAAACTCAAGATACCCTTAAAACAATGTCAAACTTGCAAATATTCTCAAAAGAGCAAAGGCAATTGCATCCATAGCCTGAACCCCCAAGCCTCTGTCATGGTGGGCACCTGTCCTCTGATTTCTGTTAGGTCCTCTCCATTTTATTTATGAGGAACGGGAAGGGTTGCCAGAGGTGGGAGTGGAGGAAGGCTACTGCACCTTCCAAGTGAGAATTGTGAATGCATTATTCCTGTTCCAAACACGCTCTACTTTTATAGATGCAACCTTAGAAAACAGAAGAGGCACAGAAGCGGACAAAGTGCACAATCAACTGGAGAAGAGCAAGACTTGGACCCATGATTCAAATGCTAGTTCTCTTTCCACCTCCTCATTTACCCTCCAACGAACACTTTAAAGCATCACAAAAGGCTGGTCATTTACTTTTCTGAGTGTCATTAAAATCAAATTAGACTTCCCATGAGAAGAAAATAACTTGTTGTGGTTTTACGAACTCTCCTCCTCCTGACTGGTATTATTAGGGCCTGTGACTAGAGCTCTACCACCCCCAGAACTCAGGACTATGGAAAAATATCAGTCTTCCATGCATGGGAACTAGGACTTGTAAAATTATAAAGTATTTTTCTGATATAGTAAAATGATTATTACTCCCTCTTTTTAATGACCCTGGCTGCTTATCACTTCCTGAATACTGCAGAAAAATTGTCCTCAGAACACTGACACCTAAGGAGTTTTGATGAGATCAGAAGCTTGCAGCCTGACTGTGGAGTGCCCCTCAGTGCCAGCAGGAAAGTGCACTTTTGCCCATATGGAGGGATAACTGCAGGAATCTACACACCAGGAATGAGGATCCTCAATAAAAGAAAAAAAAATGTATTCCTCCCAGTCATGGTCACAGAGCAATGATGTGGCTTTTGGAGTTTCTTAAACAACAGATAAGCTAATACTTCCACCTCCAAAGAAAAGTAAGGGTGAAAACGTTTATAAGGTTTTGACTATTGGACTTGGATAGAGTAGAGAACCTTAAAGTGAACATTACAATAGGATTCTCTGGATTCCTTGGCACTTGGGAACTGAGTGTGCAGCCCCTTTGGTCTCAGGTTTTGTCTACCTGGACTGAAATTATTCATCTCTTGAAGTCAGTCCTCCTGCTGTGTCAGTGAGGCCATCATAAAAAGGCTATTTTTAGGTGGTGATAAAGATCCTGTTCTTGGAGGAAACAGGTAGTCAGTCCCAAGTGTCACCTGGAGCAATTGTAAAATTTAGGATTTTTGTGTTTGATATTGAACATCTGGGGTTTGATCTGAGAATCTCCATTGCCCTTATGTTCTCTGGCAAAACTCATGTTGGTTTGGAATCCACTCTTAGATACACATTCTCAAACATAGTGTGACTTAGGCTTTTCTTTTTCCTTCAATGATAGGTTACAGAGATGTGAGTTGTGAGAACGTGAGGTTAAGAGAATAATTCTATAAAGTAGACTCAATGTGCTGATCAAATGCATTCTTTTCAAATTGGCAAATTACCTGCATCCCTGCCTGGCCTAAGTGGACAGGATATGTCACATCCTCTGCAAACTACCTGTTTTGGAAGGAGTAATGCAAGCATAAAATAATGTATATAATGTGAACCCAAATTACCTGGAAGAGGGAGAATTTTATGATCCTTTCCACAAACCAGATTCTAAAACTCAGGGAGATAAGGGAAATTATTTCTAATTGTAAAATATGTAAGAATTCATGGTTAAAAATTCAATAAAAACCAGTCAGCATGGGCCAAATGGCCTAGATTTGTTATGGAACTGGGGACTTGACAGTCTGAAATCTTCTAGTTGTCAGTAAAAACTCAAGATTTGGCCCTTGGTGGAACTCACTGGAAAATTCTCTGAGACCCTCTAATAAAACTAGATTGCAGAGGAATCACACAGTCTCTCATTTCTTAGAGGACCCACTCTGTCCCTCCCTTGAGAGTGTATTTCTCCTTTGTTTAATCCCTTCAGTAAACTCAAGCCTGTTAATCTGAGTGACATGTCTGAAATCTTTCTAACTTGATCACAAGAATAAGAGTTTGAAGGGGGTCTTAGTACTGCCTCAGTTTTCTAGAAGTCATAAACCCTAATATACTAATTTGAAAAATTCTGTCCTATATTGATCTTGCTCCAGATAAACTGTCATGATTTCTGAAACTTCAGTCTATAGTTCTTTCAGGAAAATCAAAGGGAGAAAGCATAAGAATAGAGGAAATCACCAGGATAGTCTTTTCCTTCTTACACTTTAATAGATGGGTCTACTGGGAGATAAAGTTGACCTATTCCTGAGCATCAGTTACCCTTGTTCTCCACTGCAACATGAAAATGATCAATTATGGCAGGATGTTCATTATCCAGGATACCTGAGGCAAGGTTTTAGACATCTCCACAAGATGGACATAAATTTCCATTTCCTTTAAACAAAGATTTGCTTGTGAGGCTTTTCATGCTTCAAAAATGAAAATCCTCTGCACTGTACAACCAGCATGATTTTACAGGGTGATCATTACCAGCCTGCAATCTCCTGCATAGATGGTTATTGGTCCAATAAGAAAACTGCATTCAACCAATCAAATATGAGAGGTGCTCTGAAATTCTCCCTCCCATCCTGTTCTTCACAATCAAACCTCAACTACAATTTAACCAATCAGAAGTGGTCATTACTCTGACAGCTGACCAAAGGAAATTCACAACATAGATAGCTATACCTACCCTATTTACTAAATAAATATGCCTCAGTTGATGTTCTCAAAATGCATAGTAGATCCAGTGAAAATTGATTTGCCTGAAACAAGAAAGAAATTGTTTGTTACAAATATATACCCACTGACAAAATATTATCTATAATAAAGAAAAAAGCAAGTATTTTCAGGGCTGATATATCCATTGGGCACAGAAATCACAGTACCTGCTTCTCATGGAAGTATTTTATTTTGAAATCCTAAGGAAAATAAATTAATGCAATCTTTCTTGAATAATATTCATCTTTGTACCAGCACAGTAGTAAAGTTTAACTTATAATCTTCACATGTGGAGGGGCCCATGAAGGCAGACTCAATTCTCTGGGATTGTCTAAAGCTATGCTCCAACATGTGGCCAGTGTCAGGTCATTCTCAGGCTTTTATGGACTTAAATTTTTTTCTTGTTTTTAATTCATGTATTGTAGTTTTGAGTCCAGAGGGAAAACTTGGTAGTTAATTGTCAAAGCAGAGGAAATGGGTAGGTAGAATTCCCCATCATCTTGTTGCTAAGTGCCCCCAGGAGAGGGGAAAGTTTATATTTTCCAACCCAAGCAATCATCTCCTGGATAACTCACTTCCTGGCTTTTGATAAACTTTTTTCACATAGGTAAGATAAGAGGAAGAGGGGACATGAAAATAAAGGAAACTTAAAATCTATGTTAGAAAAAGACACCACTGTACCCTCAAGCATCAGTTCTGGACCCACTTCCCTCCATAGAAATTTCTCCCTGAGTCCCTCTCTCTCGTTGTTCTATTCCATAAATAAAACTTGTTTTCTTGCCTCAGCATTTTTTAGTTGTTTAGTCTTCAAAACAGGCATAACAAGGACATGATTCTGATTTTCAAAGACTGCACTCAGTTGTATATAATGCTGGAATTTTTTGTTACATATTATACATGAACACAATATGACAATACAATATGGTGGAGATTATTCTATAGCACTTCATCCCTCGCTCTGTACTTTCCACACCTTGGTCCAATTTCTCTGCTGATCTTCGTTCGATTTTAGAAGATCTGTCCCCTGCTTTGTTTTCCTTTTCCTCTCTAGCTTACATATATGACATATGACATTTAACCTTCTGTGTCTGACTTATTCCACTTAAATGGTGTTCTTTCATCTCATTCATTTTCCTCAAAGACATAATTTAAGTTCTGTTTTTCAATGAATAAAACAATATATGGTGTGTGTGTGTGTGTGTGTAAATAACATTTTCTTTATGATTGGATAAAACTACATTATGTATATATGGATGATTTTCTTCATCCATTCATCCATTGTTGTGTACCTAGGCTCATTTTATTGTTGGCTATTTTGAAATGTACTGCTGTAAACATGGGTGATGAGTGTGTATATATCATTGTAGCATGATTACTTCAATTCCTCAGGATAAGTAGTGCACAGTTGTATAGCTGGGTCATATGGTGCATTTATGCTTAGTCTTTTGAGAAAACTCTATATCATCTCCTAGTGGTTGTATTAATTTACACTTCTCCAATGGTATAAAAATACTCCTTTTTCTCCATGCCCTTTGAAGTATTTATTATTTGTATTCTTCATGACTGCAGGTCTGACTGGTGAGAGATGAAATCTCAGTGTATGTTTGATGTACATTTCCCTGAGTGGTTACTTGAACAATTTTTCATGTTTCTTGGCCATTTGTATTTTTTCTTTTAAGAAGTTTATGTTTAGTTCACTTGGCCATTTATTTATTAGGTTTGATTTCTGGAGAATTTAATCTTCTGTTGTTCCTTGTTTCCATTCTCTTGTCACTTCACTGCCACAAAAGAAAGGGGATTGAGAAAAAAATAGTTCAAACATCACTCTTTGTTTCAAGTGACAGAAAACTAAAACTGACTCAAACTAATATGGTCATAAGTGTGTGTGTTTGTAGGGGTTTAATTTACAAGTAAAAACCTTGTGGGTAATTCTGGATGCAGACACAGCTGTTATCTGTGATCCAGTCTCTTTTCATCTCTGTTTTCATTCCATTTTGGGGGCTCCCCTGGAGCCCCAAGATGGCAGTAAAATTTTCATACTCATTTCTAAACAGTCACTTCTGTGCCTCTGGAGCAGTCTGACTGCATGAGCTCAAGTCAATTTGGCAGGGAATTTCTTTCTTGGAAATACTTTCACAATAATAACCCTGGATATTAATGGCCTGAACTCATCAATCAAAAGTCATAGACTGGCAGATTGGATCAAAAAGAAAGATCCAACAATATGTTGCCTGCAAGTGACTCACCTCATAGAAAGAGATACCCAAAGACTAAAGGTGAAAGGATGGGGAAAAACATACCATGCACATGGACTCAGCAAAAAAGCTGGAGTATCCATCCTCATTTCAGATAATGTGGACTTCAAGTCAAAGTTAGTCAGAAGGGATAAAGAAGGACATTTCATACTGTTTAAGTGAAGCATAAATCAGCAAGACATAACAATCATAAATATCTATGTCCCCAAAAATGGCTCATCCATGTATGTCAAACAAATCCTTCTTAATTTCAGAAATGAAATAGACCATAACAAAATAATACTAGGTGATTTTAACATGCTTCTCTCACCACTGGACAGATCTTCCAAACAAAAATTGAACAAAGAAACCATAGATCTCAATAACACAATCAATAATTTAGACTCAACTGACATTTATAGAATATACCATCCAACCAAGTGTGAATATACTTTTTTCTCAGCAGCACATGGAACCTTCTCTAAAATAGACCATACATTATGCCACAAAGCTAATGTTAGAAAATACAAGAAGATAGAGACACTACCTTGTATTCTATCAGGTCATAATGGATTGAAATTAGAAATAAATGAAAGAGTAAAAAACCAAAACTACTCCAACACCTGGAGATTAAAGAATATGCTATTAAATGACGAATGGATAACAGAAGATATTAGGAAGGAAATTAAAAAATTCTTAAAGGTAAATAAAAACAAAGAAACATCATATCAAAATCTCTGGGACACTACGAAAGCAGTACTTAGAAGAAAATTTATTTCATGGAGCTCATTCAATAAATGAAGTAAAAATTGATAATAAACGACCTAACACTACAGCTTAAAGCCCTAGAAAAAGAACAGACCAATAACAAAAGTAATAGAAGACAGGAAATAGTTAAACTCAGCTGAAATCAATATAATTGAAACAAAAGAAACAATACAAAAAATTGACAAAATAAATATTTGGTTCTTTGAAAATATAAAAAAAATAGATAAACCCTTAGCCACACTAACAAAGAGAAGATGAGAGAAAACCCAAATTACTAAAATTTGTAATGAGCAAGGAAATATCACAACAGACAGGATTGAAATACAAAACATAATTAGAAGCTATTTTGAAAATGTATACTCCAAAAAAGTAGAAAATTTTGAAGAAATCAACAGGTTTCTAGAGACATATGAATTGCCTAAACTGAACGAGGAGGACATACACAATTTAAATAGACCAATTTCAAGTGAAGAAATAGAAGAAGTCATCAAAAGCCTACCAACAAAGAAAATTCCAGGACCAGATGGGTTCTCAGCCGAGTTCTACAAAACCTTTAAAGAAGAGCTCATTCCAATACTCCTCAAAGTATTCCATGAAAAAGAAGAGGAGGGAACTCTCCCAAACTCATTCTATGAAGCCAATATCACACTGATACCTAAACCAGACAGAGATACTTCGAGGAAAGAAAATTTCAGATCAATATCCTTAATGAACATCAACACAAATATTCTCAAAAAAATTTTAGCAAATCACATACAAAAACATATTAAAAAGATAGTGCACCGTGATCAAGTGGGTTTCATCCCAGATGTGCAAGGTTGGTTCAACATCAGGAAATTAATAAATGTAATTCACCATATCAAAAGACTTAAAGTTAAGAATCACATGATTATTTCAATAGATGCAGAAAAAGCATTTGATAAAATACCACACCCTTCTTGCTCAAAACACTAGAAAAAATAGGGATAGTGGGAACATTCTTTAGCATTGTAAAGGCCATCTATGCTAAGCCCATGGCTAATATCATTCTAAATGGTGAAAACCTGAAAGCATTCCCCCTAAAATCTGGAACAAGGCAGGGATGTCCCCTTTCACCACTTCTATTCCATATTGTCCCTGAATCTCTAGCCAGAGCAATTAGACAGACCAAAGAAATTAAAGGGATACGAATAGAAAAAGAAGAACTCAAACTATCCCTATTTGCTGATGATATGATTATATACTTAGAGGAACCAGGAAATTCCACCAGAAAACTTTTAGAACTCATAAGAGAATTCAGTAAAGTAACAGGATATAAGATCAATGCTTATAAATCTAATCCATTTCTATTCATAAATGATGAATCTTTGGAAATTGAATTTAGGAAAACTACCCCATTCACAATAGCTTCAAAAAAATGAAATACTTTGGAATCAATCTCACAAAAGAGGCGAAAGTCCTCTACAATGAGAACTACAGAACACTAAAGAAAGAAATTAAAGAAAACCTTAGAAGATGGAAAGATCTCCCATGTTCTTGAATAGGCAAATTAATATTGTCAAAATGGCCATACTACCAAAAGTGTTATACAGATTCAATGCAATTCCAATTAAAATCCCAATGACATACCTTACAGAAATAGAGCAAGCAATCACGCAATTAATCTGGAAGAATAAGAAACCAAGAATAGCTAAATCAATCCTTCACAGGAAAAATGTAGCTGGGGGTATCGCAATACCAGAACTTCAACTATACTACAAAGCAATAGTAACAAAGGTGGCATGCTATTGATACCAAAACAGAAAGGTAGATCAATGGTACAGAATAGAGGACATGGACACAAACCCAAATAAATAGAACTTTCTAATACTAGACAAAGGTGCCAAAAATATGCAATGGAGAAAAGACAGCCTCTTCAACAAATGGTGCTGGGAAAACTGGAAATCCATATGCAACAGAATGAAACTAAACCCATATCTCTCACCGTGCACGAAACTAAACTAAAAATGGATTAAGGACCTCGGAATCAGACCAGAGACCCTGCAGATTATAGAAGAAAAAGTAGGTCCAGATCTTTAACATGTCGACTTAGGACCAGACTTCCTCAACAGGATGCCCATAGCACAAGAAATAAAAGCAAGAATCAATAACTGGTAAAGATTCAAACTAAAAAGCTTTCTCTCAGCACAGGAAACTATCAGCAATGCGAAGAAAGAGCCTACAGAGTGGGAGAATATCTTTGCCAATCATACTTATCATACTTCAGATAGAGCGCTAATCTCCAGAATATATAAAGAACTCAAAAACTCTACACCAAGAATACAAATAATCAAATCGACAAATGGGCTAAGGAAATATGAACAGACACTTCTCAGAAGATCTACAAGAAATCAATAAACATATGAAAAAATGTTCCACATCTCTAGTAATAAGAGAAATGCCATTCAAAACCACCCTAAGATTCCATCTCACCCCAATTAGAATGGCGATTATCAAAAACACAAGCAACAACAGGTGTTGGCGAGAATGTGGCAAGAAAGGTACACTCATACATTGCTGGTGGGTCTGCGAATTAGGGCAGCCACTCTGGAAAACAGTGTGGAGATTCCTTAGAAAACTTGAAATGGAACCACCATTTGACCCAGCTATTCCACTCCTTGGCCTATACCCAAAGGACTTAAAATCAGCATATTACAGAGTTACAGCCACAATAATGTTCAGAGCTGCTCAATTCATAATAGCCAGATTGTGAAACAAAACTAATTGCCCTTCAATTGATGAATAGATAAGTAAACTTTGGTATGTATATATTGGAATATTACTCAACCATAAAGAATGATAAGATTATGGCATTTGCAGGCAAATGAATGAAATTGGAGAGTATCATGCTAAGTGAGATAAGCCAATCTCAAAAAACCAAAGGATGAATGATCTCGCAGTTAAGTGGTTGATGACACATAATGGGGGGTGGGAGGGGTTAGTGTTAGGATTAGGGTTAGGGTTAGGTAGGGGGGCAAGAATGGAGGAAGGACGGATTGTGTAGAGGGAAAAGAGGGGTGGAAGGGGTGGGAGGAAGGGAAAAAATAACAGAATGAATCAAACATTACCCTATGCAAATTTATGATTACAAAAATGGTATGCCTTTACTCCATCAAAAATCAGAGAAGCAACATGCATCCCATTGGTTTACAATAAAAAAAAAACTGTAAATTGCATGTATAAAGAAATTACTATTGTGCTATCTGTTACTGTGTATATTGAGCACACTATCTGAAGCACATATAACTATAGTGGCACTATTAAGCTTGTGGGTCAGTGTGTAGAAATATAGAAAGATAATACCTGCTTATAGTCCCTCTTCTGTCTCAGTGCCTGTGGTACACCCAACTCTTCCCTGCATGTCCCACAGAGTTGTCATTGGACACTCAGACTAGAAAGCTCATAGAGATGATTCTAGCTGCCCTGACTCAGAGGATGTGCTATGCATAAAGAATGGTGCTGAATTTTGTAGATTCCAAGTCATATTAATGTTTTATTTTGCTTAATATTCAGGCTTAAATTAGATATTCATATGGGACTAAATGTCTCAAAGTTGCTTAGGCATTGAGCCCTGATCCTGACCTCAGGGAGTTTACAACACAGGGAAATTACTAACAAGTTAACACTTTGTTGTTCCTCTAGCAATGTAATTGAATTCAAGGTCAGTATACCACGCTGCCAACCATTGTCACAGTTTTCTGTGCCTTTTTTTTTTCTCTGTCCCTGCTGCTCACACCCCCATAGGACTCCACCAGGGTGTTCCTTCATCAGCACTATTTAAGGTCATATGTTCACATGTTGCTTGTTAGCACTAGAATGAAATTAGAGTCATGGTTTTCTTACTGCCATTGCTTCTTTTTGGGACTGCTACTTGAACTTGTCAGAAAATCCTAGGAGAGAGCGGGCCCTGTATTCCATGGTCAAGAGTCTGTGTTAGCTTTCAGCACATCACTTGATCTGGTGTACCTTATCAGGATGGCTTCATTAAATGAATATCAAAAAGCCAAGAGTGTACTAGTCTCAAGTTTTGACTCCCAGTGGTACATGGTATGCCATGGCTGGGAGACTCTTGGGTGTATTTGTTACCAGTCTAAACTTGGCTTCACTAGAAAAATGGCCATTATGAAAATGGCCTTAGCTAAGAAAATAGCCTCTCTCTCTCACCAAAACCTGAAGACTAGACCTAGATCCTTTCAGTCTACATTTCATGGGGAAAATTGTGGCTCCTGTCCCCACCATGTTGCATTTTCCCTTCTGCTCCTGGCTCCCTTTCCTTTTCTCATTCCCTGCATTTTACACAACTGTGTACTGGGCTTTAATTGAATCCTGGTCATATGCCATAAGTTTCCAGGTCAACCCTTCAAGAGGATCATTGCTCCCATTTCATAAATGAAGCAAATCTTGTTACTAAATTACCTTGTATGCTATAACTGAAAAGCAAAAAAATAAAAAATAATTACTGAAAAGGAACATAGAATCAAATTGATGTTATCATTCCCTGGTCATAAAATTTCTTTAGGTACATTACCATATATCCAAGTCTCTACCATAGTGCAGGTTACCAAAGTTGTCAGACTGAGTGGAAAGCAGACATTCTGGGTGACACACAGAGGAGCAGAGAGAACTACACCCACCATCCCCATTCAACAAAGTTGTAGAGATCCTAGTAAACAGGGAGTCTCAAGGTCTCCAACATTTAACTATGGCAAAAGAAGGATGCATTTTAGTTGATTAGTGAATGTCTTTATATATTTATTTATTGACACATCTATGGAGTTTTTCACACTGTTACAAAAGTATCAAATGAGCTTTCCCAGTCTCACTGTGAAAGTAAAATACTTTTTATATAAAGAGGGAGACCCTTGAACTCATTTTAACAATGGGTATTCTCTGTGTCATGTGATTTTTAGTATCATAGAAACCTGGGGAGCAAGATGGCACAGTTTCTGTTTGAAACAAGTCAGCTCTGTTTACATCAAGACAAACAGTCCAGGGTGACTAGTTCAAGATGATTTTTTTCCCTTGAAAATCACAGAGTGTTTTAGTGCAATTAAGGATGCACATGTGGGCAGTGCATTTGTGAGTTTTGTAGAGGCAGGTGAGTGACCACTGACTCATATCCAGGTGACAAGCCTGGAACTTGTATGTGCAAAAAATTTGACAGAGGTTTGTGCAATGCTGCCATCATGTGACCACTGGAAATATTTCTCACCAGTGAACTAGTGAGCCCAGAATTACAGCTTGCTTTTACACCATTCTGAGCTCTCTAATAAGTATATTCTGGAATTATTGTGATTTTTCTGGCTCCAGCCTGGATGCAGGCTCAAGATATAGATTAAAATCACTTGGAAGAAATCAAAGTTCTAATGTTGCCATCCCAATAAAAATCTTCTCCAGGGCACCTCCCAGATCTGCTATGAGCCTCCACTGAATTGGACAATAGTGCATTGACAAATTCCCAAGGGGCTGAAAGTCCATCCCTGTTTATATAATTTTGGATTGTTAAGAAGATGACAAATCAGTCATCCAAAGAAAATTTTGATCAGTTTTATTATACAAAGAGTCCCAGGTAATTAAATTTTAAAGAAGTGATGATTTATTTGCACTATAACCCAACAGAATGTAGAAGTGTGGCATCCACATTCTAGAGACATTTCCTTGTTTTCCTCATGTTAAGAAAGATCTACATGACAGTAAGGTATTTTTTGATGTGTCCAAAACTTCCAATGTTCTAGGCACAAAAATGTCCAGAGTGGGAGCATTTTTAGATACTGACTCGGCCCTCACACTAGACCCATATCTCCACTTATCAGGAGGCACCCACAGGTAAAAGAGAGCAGCCCAGAGAAGACCAATCCAGGCAAGTCCTAATCCGGGATCATATCTCAGAAATCCTTTTACATTCATCTTCTCTGTGTGTGTGTAAGGTGTATGATTGGCAGGGGATTTGCAATCATAGGAACAGGATATTCCATGTAGAATCTGTGACAGAACTTTCATGTTTGTGTCACTGAACATGGATGGTAGGGTGGATATTTAAGTACTGGGTGCTATTTTTTTCTCCTCAAATATTTATCCAAAGACTTTATTCTATAAAACAGTGTCACCCAAGTATGGAGGCCTATGCATATATCTATAAATAAATAATCTGGATATAAAAATATTCATTGGGGAGTGTCCCATGTGGAATCAGCCAGGATGGTCAGAGTTTATTTTTGTCCTACATGTAAGACAATCTGTTCATAGAGTTCGATGTAGATATTCATGGAGTAACTTCTTAATTCTGTCTCCGTTAGGAAAGAGTAAGTGGACCAAAAAGGTAATACTGATATCTTCAGTATAAGATTAGATAAAACATCTGGAGAATGGTCTAAACAGGCAGAAGTTGGAGCTTGTCAGAATAGATTCAGTAAAAATATCCAAGTATGGGAATCACCCTAAACCTTTTCTAGGAATTTACCACTTGAATGACCTACATTCCCATTCCCAAAGAAAAGTAGACTGTATTACTCTCTCTGTCAAATTAATAGGTGTAAATCTACATGAATGTAGAAATAGAAAATATTTTTCCATTATTTTCAATGTTTACTGGGCACTGAATATTTATTTTCTCTTGCTACTCTTTTGTTTTAGCTATCTGCCCTGGAAGCCCATGTACTTGTCATCTCCACTGTACATCTAGTTATTTAAAAGACTTAAGAACCTAACCTTTCCCAATGAAGTATTTCACACAAAGAGGAGAAAGTTTACACAAATTAATAAGGTAGGAGTAGTTCATTGGTTTTTCATGATTTTACCATGCCAAAAAATAAAGCTCTATAACCCCATCTCTATAGCTTCTCTCATCCAGGATTCTCTGGGCATTGGCATTTAAAAAATCTATTTTTTCTTGTTACTCTCTTGTCCATGGTCTAAGGTTGGATAGTGCTTAACCATTTTCTGACATATCATTTTACTTCAGAAGTATGTATTACCTTTGCATCATGAGCACTCATATTATTCACATGCCTAAACACAATATGTCAATGCTTTCTTTTGGAAATCTATATTTCAATTATCTGTTATTTCCTGATACTGCCAATAATTATATGTTCCTCCTTGGCCTCCTTTTGCTCTATGCCCTCAAGAAAAAAATTTCTGCTGCCTAACTCTATAGCCCATGTCCCACTTTGGTTTGAAAACATAGGATTTGGTGGTCCTTTACATTCCTCTAGGTCAGCCTGTTCTATAATTAATAAACCCTGATTTAACTTCCCACATATTTGACATCAACCTATATTTTGATATGTAAATGGGTGTTTAGATAAAATCTAGCTGGTGTTTACCCTTGATGTAAACTGAATCAGATTCCATGGATTATGGAATGGGAGCCCCAAGATGATACATGTATAATAAAATATTCTGTTTGTATTATGCTATGTAATACACAGAACTGGATTTCATGTACATATATCACAAATCCTGCTGTTTTTAATAATTGTCCCTTTCCAAGTCTGATGAGAATAAGGCAGCCCACCTGCTTATTAATAGTGAAATTAGGTCCACAGAAGGAAAGAGATATTACAGGTTGGCTATTATGTCTAACCCCACATTGCCAGCTAAGTTTGAATTTCATGTATGTAAACAATAGTCAGGCCCTGGAAGAATGCAGGCTGTATCCCTAACTCCTAAGAAACCCAAGTTGTTTTTTCTGCTGTATGATATCTGCATTGTGAAAAACCTGTGGTCATTATAAAGTGAGAAAAATGATCTACTTTTAGACTCTTATTTGAGCTCCCTACTCCCACTCAGGGTCTTGTTTTTTCTAATTTTGTGCCTGAGGAGAAATATTATTGGGGAACTGTATCCCTCAACACTAGCATATAAAAAGATAGATCATGTTCTTTAAGTCCCTGACATCAAATGACCCATAGCCCTCAAACATGGAATTTGGCTACTGCAAAATGATGTATGATGGAGAAAGTCAAACTGGATCATTCCAAAAACATATGTACTTCATTTATAGTATGTTATAAATCACATAAAGGTAATATTCTGGAAAGGCTGTGTTATATTATTATCAATTTCAACTCTTTCTTTTTATGCTATTAATGTGAATGCTAGAAATATTTAAATTACATTTGTGACTTAGGTGTTGTTTTCAGTAGATAATGTTTCTTTTAGAGGTTGTTCCCATTCAAAGTTTAGTCTGTTTCCTAACAAGAAAAGAGAGCAGAAAAGTTAAAAAAACATTTCATAGTAACTCTCATATTATTTTCATTCATGAACAAAATACTGGCATATAAAATCCATAAACAGAAATGACCTTGTGCATTATGTTAAATGGAAGTATTCTGCTGACTAAATTATATCCCACTTCTAGAAGGAAATATTGTCTTAAAATAGCAGCAGACTGAGGCTGTGGGGAGGAATTCCCAAACCTAAAAAAAAAAAAAAAAAAAATCTGCAATCAAGAACCTGTCATTCTGGTCTTTTTCATGCCTGGATTGGATATTATTTGCTGTCACTCACAGAGAACACTCTCTGACTTGAGGGGCAGGTCTGAGGCCTTGTCCAATCAGAAACACTGTTTGCTGCCAGGGAGTTGGGGGTGGGTTTCTGCCACCTTCCTTGTTTTCCCTGAGACCGCCATATTAACCATTCAACTCTAGGTTTTACTCTCCCACTTCAGAGCCCTGGGTTGCTCTGCTGCACAGGAGCTGAAGATCCCTAGGGACAAAGACTGGCTCCTGAGCACCAGGAAATGGTGAGTGGGCAGTGGCATCACAAGCCTGGGGAGGGAGGCTGTTGAAATGGCACCACTGACTGTGAGGAACAGGAGCCAGCAGACCGGTATTCTCCACAGTCGCTGGAGTCTGCAGGCCTGAGCCCTCCTGTTCGGCTATGTACCCTCAGTCCAGTCCTGCTGGTCATTCAGGTGGGGAGCACATCAGTGGTAGAGACCCTCTTTCTTCCTTACCTTTGCAGGGCATACTCAACCCCTACCTCTAACACTATTTGGCAGATGTGTGCCTGTGGCCCAGCAACTACCCAGATGCTGGTGATTGACACGTGGGTCCATTGTCTTGATCAAATCTCCACATGCCATTTTCTAGCAGGAGAAGAGCTGTGGCCTATAAAAGTCTTGCCTCCTCCTCACCTAGCTAATTTTCATTTTCACTTTCTTTTTGTTCTTTTCTTTTTATTGTTTTGCTGGAAGTTGAACCTCCAGATACTTTACTACTGCGATATATCCCTAGTACTTTTTATTTTTTTTTATATTGAGACATTAATAGGTTAGTTGGAGACACTGGTATTATTATGGTTTGATTTATTTATATTTTTCTATTTTAATTAAGTGTATAAATTTTACATACATGTGGATTCATATATGGATTTAGTTTATATTGTGATTTCTTGATGATTATTGAAAAAGTATAGTTTTAGAACTATATAATTTTAGAACTTTATAATTTGGTTTCTTATTTCATTAAGTAAAGCATGTTGATTTTTTATTATTTCATTGTAGTTATACATAGTATTTGACTTCATTTTGACATAATCATACAAGCAAAAAATATAATTTGCTCCATTTTAGAACCCAGTAGTTCCTCTTTTCCTCTCCTTCTATGTTCCTCCTCTCTTTTATTTATTTATAGTTTTATAAATTACTGCCTTAAAGATACACAAAAATGTAGAAGCTACTATGATGTATTCCTATAAGTACATAATTTTACAGGGATACATTGTAGGTTACTTCAGGGAAATTGTTTTTTTTTTTTTTTGTAAGGATTAGTTTTATCATCTACACACGGGATGTGTGAGTTTTTTATGTGTTTCTGATATTTGTTTTCTGAGAAGTTCAACATATTTTTTTCTAAACATATATACATGTGATATATCACATACATATTGCACATATACAAATCTTAAGCATGCTGTTTTTTTCTATTTCTTGAACTGGATGTACTACAACTAAAAATGTGACTAGTTCCTAGGAACAATTTTTCCAACGGATTATTTATTTTTCCAAGATGTATATTCTTTTTAACCATGCCCCTGAAATTGTAGGGTTGGTGTTTGGGTGAGAAATGCTGTGTCTTATGTGTTATCATGTCACAAATGCTGTAATTTCTGTTAGTCTCTGTGAAAGCAGATTATATATCTGTGAGGATTATATATCTTCAATAGCAAAAATTTCCATAAATAATAATGAACTCTTGAGTTTATGAATATTCACTTGTTTTATGTCATCATCAATTTTATTTAGTTATGTCTATGATGAAATTTTATTTTTTATTTCTATAAATATTTTTACTATTTCTTTAGATTTTGAATTTCTTATGATTATTAAATCTTAGCTATAGATATCCCTTATATTAATTGGCAATTCAAGATATTAACCTGCATTTCTTTTTTGGTTTCTGGCTTTAAAGAAAATTTATCCAAAAAGGCAGATAGATTTGGATTTAAAGAAAAAAAATTACATTTTTAATTAATAAAATAGAATATAGACATTTTTATTCCCTTAGGTTTGTGCTGTAGGTATCTTGTATGTTTTCTGTTTGGAGGTTATTCCAAATAAAATTCTAGAGCTTATCTTTGGAAATTCTAACAGGAAATATAAATAAGGAAAATCTCACTTCCCTATTCCTTTAGGAAAATGAATATATGTACTCAAAATCTCTGGTTAAGTAAACTGTTGAATGACACATTCACTAAAACATCCACTCCTCTTCCTTGAAGATTTTTTAAAAATGATATTGACAGTGAAACATTCATTCTCTTATCTGGATTTTGAACTTTATTACAAAATACATAGAATAAGATTTGGCAAATCCTAGAATTATGCATCATAATTTATTATTTTCTAAATGATATTTTATAAAATAGCAACAAAATACATATATTTTTAGAAATAGTTACATATTTTTTCTTTGAAATTACTTATGAGCATTTTAAATTTCTTTTTTGAGTCATATTTAGACTCTTGTTCTGTGGTGTGCTTTTTTGTACCCTAATCTCCAAGAAATTTCCTCATAAGGAATCTAGAATAATAGCTCATTTTTTGAAGAATGACTAAACATGAAAGAGGGAAAAAATTCTGTTTCGCTCCTGGTCTGTCTGGTCTAAGTACTCTATTCAAAATGGAGAGAAAATAATATTTCTTCTGACACATCCTCTACATCAGGAGCAAATCAACCTTTGAGGAGCTTTGAAGAGATTTTATATAATTCTGTTTCTGGATGGTTTTCTTTGTAGCTGATTTGACACTTAATATCCAGAAACCTGTGTTTTCTCATCTTTAAAATAGGAATAATTTTAGAGGACAAATGTGGATCATGGTTGTCATGGAGGCTAGTAACAAGTATATGTGCTATGGTCATAGCTGACAAACCACCTGGAAAATGCTGTGCAGATACTGAATGTTTATGTGCCATTCACAAGAATTTTCTTTCAAAAGCTTGTAAAAACTTTTCACTGTAGGCACCAATGTCTTCCACATTGTAATATAAGAAGTTGAATCTTCCTGTCTAAATTCCAAATTCCTATTCTCTGATGCTTCAAGGTGGTAAAACTAATTGCTTCCTTGACCTACTTTTACTGTGTCCTCAAAAAAAGAGTTGTCTGCTCCATGTTTCTATCTAACCACATTCTACTATGTTTAGAAAATGCCATAGAAACCTGTATTTTTTGCTGGTTTGTAATGGAGTGTTGAGATTACTTCTAGCTTGTGTCATTCCTTGTTACAAATTGAACCAGAATTTCCCTAGGCCTGAGTAAAGTCACCCCATAAACAATCGGGTATATAAAAAGGTTTTGTTTATAGGTAAAATATGTGCATATTATATGTATACACATAGGTTTAGGCCTGCTTTTATTAAGGTAAAGAACACTATTTCTTACCCATATTTCTTTGCAGGTACAAAAAAACAGGAGAGACACTGCCCTGAGTAAAAGCAGGGAACTTTAAGCAGAAAGCTTCCAGTGTTCAGTTTCTCCCTCCAAATGCTGACCATGGTCCATTCCATTCAAGATACCAGAAAAAAAGCAAAATATATTAAAAATTGTATATATGCACACACACACACACACACACACACACAGAGAGAGAGAGAGAGAGAGAGAGAGAGAGAGAGAGAGAGAGAGAAAGTGAAAGTTCTGTTTTTATGAATAAGTGCCACTAACCAAATTCTAAAATAATTAGAAATTTTGTATGAGTCATGTGGTGTAGTAGAGGTGTTTGGGCTTTAAATTATACACAATTTTTTTGTACTGTGGACTGAAACCAGGCTGAGACACATAACCAGCACTTTTTATATTTTATTTAGTGACAGGTTCTTGCAAAGTTGCTGTGGCTGGCTCTGAACTTGCAATCTACCTACCTGTACCTTACAAACTGCTGGGATTACATGTGTTTGCCACCATGCCTGGCAAAAAAAAAATCTTGATTCCAAGCCCACTTGCCTTTTTAGGGAATTTCATTATAGAAAGAAAAATATCATGTACTGGAAATTATGTCTAAAGTCAAATTGTAAAATAAGATGTTGATCTTTAACCCTGAATCCTCACTGACCAGTCAAGTGGAGAACATGTCATCAGTAGACTCCAGAAGTTCTATCCTGTTTCAGAAGTATGTCTTCAAGCACTAACTGAAATCCTATCTGAGCATATATATTTCAACATTCCAGCATATTCCCAGATTGTGTGGTGGATTGTGGAGAGGGATGATCATCAGAATCACAACTCCAAGTATTGTTTTCTGTCATGAGGACTATGGTCTGTAGTGTGTAGGTGTCTCAGATCTTCTTTCTCCCTGAGTTTGTTTTTCATTTTTGGTCGGATGGAGGTCCTGTGTGTTAAACTCAGAGATCCTTTCCCACTAAGCTACATTTGTGGTATCTTTTTTTTTTTTATTTGAAACATATGCTGAGCCTGGCCTTGAACTTGTGCCCAGCCTCATGAGTTGCTAGAAATACCAGTGTGTATCACCCTGGCTAAATCCTCCTGAATGATCTCAATGTATGGAAAGCAAAATGTGAAATTCAGAACCCTGTCTCCTAGCCTAAGCCATATATATATATCAATAAAATTCTAAAAACCCTCCTCCCTGTCCATATTCCCAATGACAAATTCTCCTCTGCTCAGTATCGTCAATTATTTTTCCCTATTACATTTCAAATGAACACAGTATTTTAATTTTTTTTAACCAAGAACTGGATAGAACTTTAAGAATAATTTGTTTTTTGGCTGGGTGCAATGACTCAGGCCTATATTCCCAGAGACTCAGTTGGCTAAGGCATGAAGTTTGCAATTTAAAGTTGCTATTTAAAGTTGCTATTCAAGTCTGCTTTTCTTTTGCAGACTGTATGTTCTTTCTTCTTATAAGTGTTTGATTATATATGAAACAATTACATCATTTTCCCTTGCACCATTTCATAGAATCATTTGATGATTCAAATTTTTATATTAATATTAAATAATTTATAAATTTAAAAATTATTTTGTATAATTTTTAAATTTCAAAAGTTTTTTGTTTTTTTCCCTTTTGTGAAAAGACTTGAATAGCAACTTTACTTATCCTCACAGCCATTCATGTAATAAATTTGATTTTATTGAACACAATAAGAATGGCAAAATTTTAATTATAGAGGTCATTGAATTATCATAAAGGAGACATACCATATACAGTTGCTTACCTCAAGAAATAACACTTAATATCTCTGTGACCATTATTCTCTTTTGCATGTGTGTGATTGATTGATTTTTTTCCTTCCTGGTGAGTATACAATAGTCTTTTAGCTTGAATTCTAACTTCATTAAATGGTATTGCTTTATACTCATATTCTTTTTTGTCATTTTAAATGTTTTCTCTTTTTTAAAATCTTTGGAATTTCTTGCCTTTGCTGTTCTCTCTTGAGATGTATTTTTTTTCCTAAAGAAATGGTCAAGAGTGGGTTTCTCAACTTCTTGTTATATATCACAAGTGGCAATCACATCACAAAGGAAGGAGAAACCTCCTTTCACTGTATGATCAAGCTGAGAAGTTCAAAAACTGTACCTTCTTTTTCATATCTATTTAATCTTATCACCATTTACATGTCAGGCATGTGTAGGGCAGTGAGTGTCAGGAAGCTCTTTTAACTTCTCAAAGGCAGGTTGGTTTTCTGGTATATAAATCATTTTTTTTGTTGTTGTTGTTAATTTTAAGGCCTCATGCAGGAGTTTATCTATCAGTCCAAATTAGGGACCAGCATCTGACTATTTTAGTCAGATTTTCATGAGAGTGATAAAAAATCTGCACAAAAACAAATTTAGAGAAGGAAAAGATTATTATGGGGCTCACAGTTTCAGAAGTCTCAGTCCAGAGATGTTTGGCTCCATTTCTCAGGGACTAGGGTGAGAGAGAACATCATGACAGGAGAGTGTGGTGGAGAAAAGCATCTGGGAAGATGGTGCCAGAAAGCAGAGAGTGCTCTGCTCAAGAAGGATAAAATACAATTCTCGAAGTCCTGCCCCCAGGATCCTTCTCCTCCTGCCATATCCTCCTTGCCTAGAGTTACAACTCCATTCCTATAAGAGGATTCATGCACTGGATAGAGATTCATATCCTAATTATTTAATATCTAAACCTTCTTGCTTGTCTCATGTATGAGCTTTTGGGGACAACTAATATCTAATCATAACACTGACATTTATAGAAACCTATGAACCTGTCTCTGATTACTGATTACTATTAGACTTAAGATAGACTTAGAGAAGTCAGGATAAAGCTTCTTTAAATCTGACATCAAAATTCAGGTCCATTGGGTAATGTGGAATCCCAGATAGGTGACTTGTTTACAAAACTCAACCATTTTAGTGGACATTCATATCCACATGAGGTGAGATGTTTCAATGCAGCCATATAGTATCTAAAAATCTTACATAACAACTGGTGTTTGTTATAAGCAGATCATCTACACATTTTGAAAGAATTTCTTGAGCCAGTCATAAACCTCAGCTAACAAATTTGGTTGAATTCTATTCAAAAAATTACAAAAAAAAATCTGTGTTTAAGAAAACCCAGTAATACTGGAGGTTACTGTTGTATTGGAGCCTTTTACTCAAGAACAGTGATTAGGAATACCTTATCTGAGAAATGCAAAGGAAATCATCTCTTAAAATTGATACTTTCAACCAGCCATTATTACCTGGCATTACCATTATTAAAGGATATGAATTTGGTACTATTGTATGATTATCTTAAACTATGTTACTTTTAGCTCTCAGATCTTGCACAAATAGTATGCATCATTGGGTTTTTTGAAAACTTCTTAAACAGGGAGGATTGGGTTATTTTACATTGTTTGGCAAATACAATCAAATTCATCTTTTAAGAACTTGACACAGGAGACTTCATTCCTGTTAATAATTCACTCTTAAGGGGGTACTTTTTCTTCATGGGGGATTGCCTCCTCTTTAACTAAAAATTGAGATAATATTCATCATCCTTCTCATGGTTCCTTTGACCAATATAGCCATATTTATTTATTTATTTATTTTGACCATGGATTGTACCCACGGATACGCACCCCCAGCACATTTTATTCTTACTTCCTTTTTTTAAATTTTGAGTCATGGTATCATTATGTTGCTTAGGGCCTTGCTATGTTGCCTAAGGTGACATTAAAATTATAATCCTCTTGCCTCCTCCTCACAAATAGCTGGGATTAGTGGTATGTGTCACGTGCCTGACTCAATCATTTGTTTTTAAAAAATCTCAACAACATGTGTCCCATTTGTTTACAATAAAAAAAATCTCTATCACAAATTAATTTCTGTTTTAAAAAAATTCATTATATTTTTATTTTTATTTACATGAACAATTATTTTAATGTATAAAATGTTTATATTTTTATATATGTACACATAAAATGTAAATATCATTTGATGCAGTTGATTTTGCTGTCTTTTTAACATGTGTCAATTGCTCTTTTTATTAATAATAACTGAACTCCTCTGATAACTGTTTTAATATATTCAAAATGCCTTTTCACCTTACCATTTCTTTAAATCTGAATTCCAGATCAAATAAACTTTGGTAAAAATTGAGTTCTATCATTTAATGAATACTTCATAAAATATCATACAAATGAACATTATTACTACTGTCACATTATTTTTGATTTTATGACTTAAGATTTGAAAAGCTTATGAAGTGTTATGTACACATTTGAAATAATCAAAAAGATTATTATAAAGTAGACAAAATGGTGTATTACAGTGAGAAAGCATGTCTTTTAGGTCAGTTATTCAGAACTCAAGTAGTGGAAACAGTACTTCTCTCTGAGATTTCAGGTGAAAAATCTAGAGACTGGAGGGTCAATGTGTTCTTGCTGAACCAGAGACTATTGAACTCATTAATTGATCTAAAAATGCTATCCCGAGTTTACCAATCATCAGTGGAGAGCTGAAACAGGAGTCATCTTCAGAGTACACTCCAGCTATGCCAGTGGGTAGTGTAAAACCAGATCTGGGAGATTATGACTAGACCTGCATAAACCTATCTGAACCTAGCAAAGACTTAAGTGAGTTTAACAAATACAGGGAAAATTTAAAAAGAGCATTTTGCCCTGCTAAACTCCAGTATGAAGGTTACAGAGAAACCAACTCTTTCCAATTCCATGTGTCCTGTGGTTCAAAGGAGCTCATGAGACCAGCTACAATGGATCAAAATGATGATATAATGGATGTCAGGGCACTTGACCCTCTGATTGCCTACATGACTGGTCCTTGGCACTTCCCAGACCACAGTACCAACTTTTCCCTTACATCCGCCTATTTTAGCTGTTGCGGGTGAGACCCGGGGCCCAGGGTTACGCCACGTGCATCTAAAGATGGTGACTGGCAGAGAGAAATGGCGTCCTGATTATGCCTGGAGAAAGGCAGGAAGCATTTACCATTGGCTGTATGATAATCAGTTCAGCCGCCTAGCACATGGACAGATATATTTTACATGTATGCTTGAGCTAGTGATCGCTTGACCTTTAACAGTATTGGATGGACATATCTGGTTACAATTGCTTATGCATGAGACTGCTTATAAATTGAGGGTGTTATCTGAATAAACATGAAGCTGCTGCATGAACTTCTGAAGAGTACGTGTCATTTGTCCTGCTGGTCGGGCTGTTAGAGCAAGAAGCGGCAGTGAGCCACTTGGAGCAACCTGGGCTGGGAGCGGCGGTAATCTGCATTTAGCAACTGGTAAATCACTGGCATCAACACATTGTAGTGTCCTCCCTGTTCATAGCACTGCCAGTTGTTTGACATACAAGTGTTTCTGGCCTGCCTTAACTGACTGGTCCCTGTGATTATAATCTCTCTAGGCCCCTGGAAACCAGGGACCCAGTCTGCTAACACTCTCACATCCTCTCTACCACTTGACCTACTAAACCTGCAGTTTCACTGGTTGGCCCTTAACCCAGCATGCCAAATGGCAAAATCCCTGTGAGACCAACCTGACCCAAGCACCTGCATTGCTATCTGGCACACAGGCTGTTTAAACCAGATTACCATCTTGCCACCTGACCTGCCCAATCTATCACAGATTGACATCTGCCAAGCTTTAAAAGAATATTGACTCAACAATACCAGCAACTCACCACAAAATAAAGCAACTAAACCTCACTAAAACTAAGTCCCTGCAACCAGAAATTTCACCTATGGGAATTGCTCTTAGAGAACCATAATGGGAGAACAGACTGATAATGAATGGAGAGCTCTTACAATTCCACCCCTTACCAATCTCACAAGAAGGGAACTTTAGAAATCTTAGGACCCTGCTGGCAACTTGGTGAACAACACACTAAAAAGGAAGGACTCAACAGGTTATGCCCATACACCCACAATCAGTTGAAACCTCAAGAAGAAACAAAATCAGTTGGGAACAGACAGCAAACACATATGCTCACTATTTGTCAAACATAGTCAAAATGACTCCATAATTTCTTAACTTTTCATTCAGATTGTTCTTTTTTTTTTTGGTTATGTTTTGTGTTGTTTTGGGTGTTTTGCTTTACTTGAATTTGTACTAATATGGTAAAGACCACCTATACACATAAAGATTTTTCTCTTTCATAATTTCTAGCCTTTTTGTTGAAGGTAATTATGTATTATGATCAATGTTTTGAACGTCAGGGTTTTGCATTCCTTTTTCTATCAATGTATTCTCTATTTCCCTTGTCTCCCCTCTCTTTTCTATTGTGAACAACCAAATTCTATCTTCACTCTTGTTTTGTATTCTTTGTTCTATTTTTCCCCCTCTTCCTCATTAACAACACATCCTATGTCACTACTGCATCTGCCGTATTTGCCCTTTAAAATTGCAAACATTTTCTACCTTTCTATCCCTTCTGTCCCCATACTGAATTCTATCCTTAACATCTCTTATAGCTACTTGATATATATTATGTCTGCCCCTACCATCAATTACAGAGCAGTAATTAATATGGCAGAAATCATAGACAACATCTTTTGTTGGATTTTGTGCCAGATATAATTTATGTTTATTGATGGAAATTGCCAATTCTTCTATATCTACATATTTCACTGTTACACTGTAGATGTCAAAATACAATGAAGTACCTAATACTGCCATATATCATTGGGATAGGTTTTTGCTCTAATTGGCCTCTGTCCCAAAACTGTGATGTGCTTATAACATAGAGGGACACTATAAATTCATAAGATAGAAACTGCTGATTCAGATCCATCCAGATAGTTGGGTGGACACTCAAACAATATGAGAAATGAATGGAACACACAATACCAAACAACATAGTATACCTCAACAACAGATTCCATTGACAAAACAATGGAGGAAATGTTAGAGATGATATATAGAAAGTTTATTGTTCAACTGATCTATGAGGTGAAAGGTGACAAAATAAATCAAAGAAGAGAGAAAATACAATAAAAGATAGGTAACTTCAATAAGTAGATACAGATCTTTCAGAAGAATTAATTGGAAATTCTCAACATGAAGATATTAATAAATCAAATTAAAAATCCAATAGAAAGCATCACCAACAGATGAGACCACAAGAAGATAGATTTTTCAGAACTTGAAGACAAACCATATAATCTTAAAGAAAAATATGACTACGGATAAATGATATAAAGGACTATGAACAGAAATTTAAAGATGAAAGTTCTGAATCATAAACTAAATGGAGCACAATCTTAACAATGAAATAACATCAGGAAATTTCCCAAAACTTAAAAGCAAAATGGAAAATCAAATACAGAAATTATACAGGACTCCAGATATACAATATCACAAGAGACACATATAAAGGCACATCATTTTGAAAGTGCCCAACATACAGATAAAAGAATCTTAAAGCAGCAAGATTAAGACTAGTCACTTTTTAAGAAAAGCCAATGCAAATCTCAGCTGATATTTTAACCCAGACCTAAAAGGTAGGAGCTTTAAAATAGAATATATGAAACACTGAAGGAAATGGATGCCAACCAAAAATAGAATATAAAGCAAACTTCTTTGACTTGAAGATTAAATAAAAACTTTTCATGATAAACAAATGTTAAAATAATTTACAACTTAAAGTTGACACTATTAAAGATACTCAATAAAATATTTTAAGAATATATGGAGAAAAAACAAAAACTAGCAAAGCAGAAAAAACAGAAGAAAAATCAAAGAAAATTAAAAAGCATATTTCAATAAACCACTGAACATAAATTGTCTCAGCTCATCTTAAAAAGACAGAGGCTTGCAGAACAAGACCCAATTATATGTTGTCTTCAGTAGACTTAGACATTTAGAAATACATGCACAGAATGAAGTCAAAAATTTGGGAAAATATATTAATCATGTTGTTTTCATAAAAAAGCAGCAATTTCTATTTTCATATCAGTTAATTTGGACTTCAAAGAAGTATTAATCAGAAGAGACAAAGAAGATCACTTTATTATCCTTAAGGAAATTATGTCTAGCAGTAATACAGTATTAGTAATATTGTAGTAATAGCAGTCATTGATATTTATGCCCTAATAACAACAGCTACATATATCAAGCAAACTCCTCAACATCAAGTGTCAAATAGGTCAAAACACAATACTACTAGATAACTTTAACATACCCCTCTAAAAATTAGATAGAAAATCTAAATAAAAACTAAAGATGCCACAGAACCAAAAAAAAAGAAAAAAGAAAAAAGAAAAATACACTTAACAGACATATGTAGAATATTCTATCCATCAGTGACTGAATACACCTTCAACAGCACTTGGAACATTTTACAAAATATACCCTATTGTAGGTCAAAAACATCTCATTGCAAATAAAGAAATAAAAACAGAAAAACCTCTGCATACTATCTCATCATAATGGAATTAAATTAGACATCAATGAGAAAACAGAAGTAGAAAACAGATAAGCACCTGGAAATTAAATCATATTAAATCATTTTATTGAATGATGAATGGATACCAGTGTGAATCAGAGATGAAATAAAAGAATACTTAGATGTAAATGATAATAGTGGTACAACATATCAAAACTTCTGGGCCACTATGCAGGAGGATGCAAGAGGAAAGTTTATATCTTTGATCCCATTCATTAAATAAACAGGAATACACCAAATAAATGAACTAACATTACACCTCTAAGCCCTGGATGAAGAAGAATAAATTAGTAACAATATCAATAGATTCCAGGAAATTAAATCAGACTCCAACTTAATGAATTTGACATTACAAAAACAATTTAAAAATCAATGACACAAGTTCATTCTTTGAAACATTAAAAATTTGATAAAGTTTTAACCCAGCTGCAAATAGGAAAGAGAGGAAAATGCAAATTTTAAAAATCCATGATGAAAATAACACAAGTCCCACTGAAATACAAGGGAGAGTCATAACGTACTTTCTGTTTTTGTACTCCAATATATTAGAATATTCCTAGATACATATGACAACCCAACTGATTCAGAAGGATATAGAAAATTTGAAGAGATCAAATTCAAATAAGGAAATTGAAGAAGCCATGAAAAAACATACCGAAAAGAAGTCTAGTAATAGATGGATTCTCATCCAAGTTCTACCAGGCTTTTAAAGAATAACTGACATCAATTGTCCTCAAATTTTTCCACTAAATAGGAAATTAAGGCATGCTTTCAAATTAATTCTATGAAACTTGTAGCTTGATAACAAAATCAGACAAAGTCACATCAAAGAATGAAAACTTCACATCGATTTGTTTGATAAATATAAATTCAAAATTTTTTAAATGAAATAGTGACAAATTACAAAGAAAAACATTAAAATGATAGTTCACCATGGTCATCCCAGGATTGTAATTTGGATCAACATATGGAAATCAATAAATCTAACCATAATGTTAATATACATAAATACAAGTAATATATGATGAGCTCAGTAGATGCAGAAAAAGCATTTGACAAAATACAACATGCACTCATGTTTAGAACATTGGAAAAACTAGATAAATAAGATAAACTAGATAGATAAAATTTCTCTCAAGGATTTAAAAGCTATATATAACAAACCCAAGGCTGACATCATTCTAAATAGAGAATTTTAAATCATTTTCACTAAAAGCAGAAAGAAGACATGGATGCCCTCATTTACCAATTTTATTCAGTATACTCTTTGAAACTCTGGCAAAAACGTTAAGCAAAATATACAATTTAAAGTGATATAAGTAGAAAAGAAGAGTTCAAATAATTTATTTTGTAGACATTATGATTATATATGTAGATGTCCCAAAAACTGAACTGATAACATCCTAGAACTCATGAATATATTCAGCCAAGTAGTAGGATACAAAATTAATAGCCATAACTCACTTTAAATTCTGTACATCAATAATGAATAAGCTAAAAGAGAAATTGGGAAAACTATCCCATTAGCATTAGCCTAAAAAAACCTACTTCAGAATCAACTTAATTAAAGAGTTGAAGTATCTGTACAATGAAAACCAGCAGAAAGCTATAGTGTAAATACATATATATGTATCAAAATAGACACAAAATCAAATGAAAAATAGAAGACACAGATAAACTCCACATAAATATACTAAACTCATATTAGACAACGTTGTTAAAAGTAAGCACTGGAGAAAAGATAGCATTTGCAATAAACAGTGCTGGGAAAACTGGAAATCCATATGTATTAGAATGAAAGGTAATGCTTATTTTTTACCCTCCACAAAAGTCAACACTAAATAGATCAAATAGCTAGAAATCTTACCAGAAACAGCACCTTCTAGAAGAGCAGTTAGACCCAGAACTCCCAAACATTGGTATAGGAAATTATTTCCTGAACAAGAACCTAAAATTAAAAAATAATAATAATAAATTACATGGGATTATACTACATACTTTCATAGCAAAAGAAAAATGAAGACAGAACCTACATAATGAGAGAAATTTCCTACATGCATATGTTGTCAATTTCTAGGATTCCAGTAACTTAACACACACATGCAAAAAAAAAAAAAAAAAAAAAAAGAAAGAAAAAATCAATAAAGGGGCAAAGGAATTGAAGAGACCATTATCAAATAGTAAATAGAAATGATCGACAAATATTTGGAAAAATTTCAACAGCTCTAAATATTAGAGAAATACAAATTAAAACTGCCCTTAGATTCCATCTCAGTGCAGTCAGTATGACATGGATCAACAATAAAATTAATGCATGTTCATGAGGATGTGGGGAAAACAGAATGCTCACACATTGTTGGTCCGACCGCACATTGTTTCTTCCCCTTTGGAAAGCTATATGGATATTCTTTAAGGAATGGATCTACCATTTAACCCAGTGAAATCTCTCCTCAATATTTACAGACATTAAAATCAGCATGCTAGAGTGACAAAGTTAAATTAATATGTATAGCAGCACAATTTAAAATATCTGGGCTATGAAAGGAACCTAATTTCTCTTCAACAAATGAATGGATAAAGAAATTGGGGTGTATATACACAATGCATTTTTATTCAACCACACTAAAAGAATGACTCTATGACTTTTGCCAGTAAATGGGTTGATTTGAAGAATATTATACTATGTAAAATAAACCAATACCCATATCCAAAGGTTTAACCTTTTTTTGCTGATATGTGAAATCTAAACCACAAAAAGTGTGTGAGGATAAGAAAAGTTTATAATATTAAACAATGGTGAAAAAAAGAAAGAGAGGAATAGAAAAGTAGAATAAATCTAAAATAGTTTTCCTATCTATACATATAAAAATACCTAGTAAGTTCCACAATCATGCCCACCCACAAAACAATTGTCAATTTAATTAGTATAAGATATATCCAATGTTTGCATAAGTTCATGAAAATGGTTTCTACTGTCATGTAGAACTAAAAAGAACCAATAAAATGAAATAAAAATGACAATTTTTTGAAGAGATAGATTGTTATCCTGTTATAAACATAATAAAATGTATACATATACAAAAGCTTTATTGCATGAATATATATAATTTTATTTTATATATTAAAATGAATTTAAATTTGAAAAAGAAAGTTAAAATACCCAAATGGGATTGTTGTTTCTATTTGATATTTTAATAATATATATAAGTACCATAAAATATTTGAACTCAAATTCACTAGTAAATGTTTTCTTTATATAGTCAACCTCATTGCCTTTCAAAAGTTCCTCTTAGCCTACTGGTTCTGGAATAATTAGACAAATTGCTACATTTTCAGAAAACTACTCTATTGCAGAACTGTTGAATCAGATTCTTCATTTCAGTAAATTTCTGGTTCATGTTTGTGCAATTATATCTGAGAATTCCCTTTATTAATTACCATAACTTTCCCATCTGAGGGACATGTACCATTTAGTTCAAAATATATAAAATTATGAAACCTATAGTCTTGTGTTGATGCCCCAGTTTTACATTTTATTTTATAAAAGTGAAATTATCACACTCCTTTTGAACTTATGTCTGTTTTTCTTCAGAGGTATATAAGACTATCACTGTGTATAAAAGTATATTAATAAATAATTAGTCATCACCTCCATAGGGGTCTACTCTTATTGCAACCTCTGTTAAATTAAAACCTCTGTGAATGATCAAGTATTCAGTGTACTATTTATTTACCTATTATTTCAGGATCTGTTAACATTCAGAGATGTGGCCATTGATTTCACTGAACAGGAGTGGGAATGCCTTCATCCAGCTGAACAAATCTTATACAGATATGTGATGTTTGAGAATTACAGAAACTTGGTCTTCCTGAGTAAGCGTAACTTCCCTTAATAATTATTAATTAATTACAATTATTTAATTTTCTTCCTTTGCAGAATACCTTCTGGGAACTTGTCTATAAGAATGTGTTTTGGATGTGTTCTTTCAAGAAATAAAAGAACATATTTTGGTACAGATAAAATGTTAAAGACATCCTTTTAATCTCAATCTCTCCCTTTCTTGGTAGGTTATATATCTTTCACTTTAGAAAAGTGTTACTGAGAGTAATTCGGTGATATAAAATATTGTGGCATAGCAGAAGATGCAGTTGAGAGTTCCAAAGATCAAGGAGGAATTCAAACTTCAAAATGTTGATGGAGAAATAATCTAACAGAAAAGATTTTTCAGAAGCTTAGGTTGATTTCTCTCATTGTCATTGAACATGTACTACCCATTGTTTATCAAGTTTTCAAATTTTTAAAAATCATTTGTTTCTCTCCAGTGATGTTCCAGTTCATTTAATTTAACCAACCAAACTCCTCTTTGCCAGTGAGTGTCAGCATGATCTAAAAGATCTTCTGTTATTTGTGGATCTCCAAGTGGTATATGAACATTTTTGGAGAATTCTAGGACAAACCATTGCAAAAAATCAATATCCAGAATCTGTTTAACATTATTTATATATTTATTCATTAAAATTACCTTGTACATGCTATTTGTAAATACTTGTAAAGGATTTTCTGTGACATGAAATCAAGATTCAGAGTAAAACCTCAGTCTTTTGTCCATAGAGATAGTTGCAATTTGTACTTATATGAAACTGTTTGTAAATAATATATCTATGGTTATATATAAATTGTTGGTTAAATTTTCCTTTCCCTCTTTCTTTAATTTTATATGGTAGGTTTCATGTTGTAGAATAGGTTTTCTCCTTTCAAATATTGCTGTTTTATTTTTGGCTATATTTTATGAATATATGGAAATTTCTATTACTTCAGAAGTTAGTACAATATTGAAATTAATATATTCATGATTTTTGTTTCTATTGCCAAAAAATTATATGTGCTTTATCTTGTTTCTATAACTATTACACCTTTTTAAATTAGTTTTATATTTTATTTATATTGTTTTTATTCTGCCTATGAACATAGTAATAAATATTTTCCATAGAATCCAGGGGTACCTCTTAATGTGCTATACCTCAACTCTTTTCTATCTCATGAAGTTATTGAGTATGGCCTTGATATTATAAATTTTCTGCCTCAGAATTACACTAATAATTCTGGATTATATGCAGATTATATGCATGCCCTTTATCTATATATTTATAAATTTGTTCTTATAAGATAAAGATTATAGCATTTTAAATTTAACTTTCAAATATTTTACTATTTTTTATTTTTATGTTTCTGAAATTTTAATTGTGATCAAAACCACAAAACAGTGCTTGATCTCCCCAATATATCATGTATACTGTTCAGCAATGTTAATTCAAATTTTGATGTAATACATCTGTAGATGGTTTACATTGCAAAAGTCAATAAATCAATTCCCCATGTAAACAAGCACTCATTTCTGTCTTCTGTCATCAATAATGTTCTTCTCATTTCTGTTCAGAAGGGTTTTTTGTTGTTTGTTTTTTGGTGTCTTATATAAGTAAAATTCTGCTATATTTTTCAATGTGGTAGTGATATATTTCAGTTATCAAAATGTACTGAGGATTTATCTTGATTATAGATTTTGCAGAAATGTATTACTTTTTTAACTTGAAAAATATTATGTAGTTTCTATATTCCAAATTCCTCCATTCACTCATTTCAAGGGATATTTGGTTTGCTTCCCCATGGTAGCTCTCTTGAATAATATTAAAAAAAACATTGGTGTTCAAATGTCTTATTTGGTACATGTGCAAGAACTTATTAAAGTCAGAATTCACTATGTCCTTCTGCTTAATTGATGTCACTATTGCCAATTGAATATTGTTGTGTTTAATGTTTTTAAATCATGAAACAATTTTCTCCCAATTTTGTTTCTAATTTGAATATTTTTGATGTACAATAAAACTTTGAGATTCCATAAAATTTCAATAAGTTGTTTTCTGTCTCTGCAAAAAATAACAGAGATTTACATGGAGTCTCCATGTATCTTTGAGGTGTACAAATGTCTTTTAATCCTTTAATTCTGGAAAATATTCATATTCAACCTTCTTCAATCAATTGCCACATATGTGTGGATTTTTTAATATCCTTTTCACATTATGATTTTTGATTTTATTCTATTATAATCACAAAATAATTTTAATATTTACATACCTATTAACTTTTAGTCTTTTCATTTACTACTGGTTGACTGAATTTAACATTTCATATGCTATTGAGAAAAACTAGTGTATAAGTCAAATATGTTTAAATTATTTTCAAAGTCTTCTGGTTTTTGATCACTATTTTGTTTGACTTCCTTTACAGCAAGTATGAATTGATGCCTCCTAGTATTAAAGTGTTGCTTTCTATTTCTTTATTTAATTTGTCAATCTTAACTTTTTATTTCTTGGAAGTACAATGTGAGTTGAAACTATATTTACTTTTATTGCAGTATTCTAGGAAAAGCTCATTTTTATCTTCATATAGTATTCTAATTTGCCTCTTTTCAAAGCTTTTTTGTTAAATTTAAAATATATTTTATCTCATGTAACTTCTTGCCTTAAACTTTCATATATCATAATTTGGCCACACAAGCTTTCTTTTTGACACATTTTTATATAGTGCTCTTCTAATCTTTTGCTTTCATTCTACATGTTTCCTTAGATATAGAGGTACAAGTAGATTGCATATATTTTTATTTTAGATTTATTATTTTTCTTTTTAAAATTTTAATTTGTTCTTTTTATATGTAAAGTATAAAGTTATACTTGGAGTATAATTTCCTATGTTGGGGGTTGTATGCATTGTGAAATTACACTGCTCGAGTATTAATATATGAACATAGAAAAGTTATGTCTGTTTCAGTATATTTCCTTTCTTATACCCATCTCCAATTCCTTCCTTTAATTCAACTTTATTTAATCCATTTAAGCTTTATTCTACACTCTCCCAATTTATTGTGTTAGCTTCACATATCAGAGAGAACATACTGATTTATGAATTGATATTTTACTACCTCTACATTTAACATTCACCAGGACTTCTAAACATCTAGACAGACTAGAGGTTGCAATTAAAAGCTCAATTTTTCCACTGTATACATTCAGTCTTGAAGGAAATGCAAACATTTAACAATAGTTCTAATTTAAAGATATCTTTAAAATATGAACATTCTTGTCCTTCACCAACCCAGTCTGCTATAATGCTCCAATTTTAAGAAGAAAATCTTTCCTAAAAATTTTAACAAAACATACAAAATTTTGTTTACTGATTCTACTTTTGTCATAAATGGTAATCTCTTTAACATCTAAAAAAAGGTGCACATAGAAAATGACTCATTTGTCCTTTATATACACTATATAAAGAGCAATATAAAACAAAGCCCATATGCATAGTAGCAATAGTTACTTTTTGCCTCATTGTAAGCACAGTGCCATGGTGCTCCAGAAAACCAGCATACAATGCTTATTACTCAACAGGGATTTTGGTTATCCTCTACAAAACATTTCATAGAATTTTTTAAAATTAATTTACAAAAAGTTTTATATTTTACTGCTTCTATTTTAAATTAGTGTATCTAAAATGTTGATATTTCTTAAAAAACCCCAGCATTTTCATATATATATCCAGGAATGAGGAGTAAAATGCACACACACCAAGAAATGGTTATAATATAAAAAATATCTTTTACACATAAGCAGTCTTGCCACCCTTCTCACACTCAAATTTTCTTCATGTCCTCTTACCTCTGAATAAATGTGGACAATGTCACTGCTAGAGGTGGTCTAACAATTCCTTTCAAAATCATTTCTAGAGGACTTTTCTGACTTTTTAATACAAATGGATATTTACATAACCTTATATTCTAACTGCAATATATATCAGTAACATCTTTAAAATTTAGAATGTGCAGTTATAGCAAAAGTTCTAATAGGTTGGGGGCAAGATTAGAACAGCTTTTTCATAATATATACAGGTCTTCTACAAATGCCCAGTAAATCTTCTTGAAGGGTGTTGGACATTTCCAATTGATCATATAGTTTGTTACTCTGCAGTTTCTTTCTTTGGTAGAACAAACCACAACTGTCCAAAGGTGTTCATTTTTCCACCAATCATTCTCCACAGCTTCACTCACCTTCTGGGATGGATAAGATTTTTTTTTTGCCTTCTCAGGACAAGGTGTCATCAAATGGAACTTACACATAGTGGACACAGAGGGCCCTAGTCTGTGCTGATTGGACAAACTTTATATTAATTTGTCACCCTGCTGGACTCAGCACTTTTAGTTGACCACAATTATTCTTGAAATATCATGCCCCCACCACCCAATGGTGCCATTTTCTCAGTGCTTGCTCTGCCTAGGATGAACAGTATTGGGTCAGGAGACTTGACACCCAAGGATTCCTGGGTCTGGGGTCTGAAATGTCAATGCAACTATCTTGTCATGCAGGCAAAGCTCACAATCCTTCACAGCCTAGGCCAACCCTTGGACAGTCACAACAGGAGTTCTGGGACTCTGCAGGGCAGAGACTGAGCTTTCCCTGGAACCTGCATCTTACCTAGCAGCCTGGGGCTGGAGGACCACAGAAGGCTCCTAGAGCAGGTCATGCTTCATTTCTTGCCACTCTTTCTCTACCACAACTAATATGACATTTTCTTCTTTAGATTTAATTTTTTTAGCCAAGTTGTTTTTTTTTATTTGTTTTATAATAATGCATTAGTAATCAAATACAATTTGAAAAGTAAAGAACTAACTACTCTTATTTTGTAAGTTGCTTTCTATGTCTTATAATATTTTTTTCTAATTTGCTCAATGGTCTAACGTATGGTTCATTGCTTTTCATAGTCGCATATTTTGATTTATCTCACACTTCCCTTTATATATTTTATTGTCATTTCCCTTTATGTATTATACAGTTTTTTTAATTTTTCACAGGATCTCAATAAGTTGCTAAGACTGGCTTTGAACTGAAGGTACTCCTTACTCATCCTCCCCTATGTTGCTAGTATTACAGATTTACACACAATTCCTGCCTCTCTCAGACAATTTTTCTTAAGAATTTCTTCACATACAGAATTTCTCCTTATTTGTATTAACAATTTTTCTCTGAATTTGACTCACCAAACTTTCTTGGAATCATTATTCAGCATTCTTTGGGTAATTTATAACTCACTTATCTAATGTTCAATTCCTAATATTTTGGTTAATTATTTTAATTTAGAACTGATTTCCTTTGTCTTTATGTGCTGTACTATTTTTAATTGATTTGTACATTAAGAAAAAATCAGTCAACAGTAGATTATAGAGTCATTTGGGAAACAGTATGGAAGATTTAAAATAAATTTAAAAAGTCAAGTACAGTTTCAAACTACATATTTGAAATCTCCAAAAATTTTGAGGCCATGCAAAAGGATTTCAAGTTTGAGGCAAGTCACAGAAAATTAGAAACAATGTGTTCCAAACAATTTTAAAATGACTTTTGTTGAAGTTCTGTGGTATAGCAAACTTGGGCTTAATCTCAAACATCACATTTGAAAAAAAAAAAAAGTAGAATGACTTCATGATCCAGAAATATCAGTCTAAATATATATCCATAGAAAATTAAATCAGAATGTTGAAGACATAGTCTCAGATTGTGTTCAGTGCAAAAAGCATGGGTCTCAATATTCAAGTTATAAAATAAACCTATGTGCCCACCAATAATTGTAGAGTTAAAAACGTGGTATTTATATGCTATTACTATATTTTGCTATAAAATAAAATATATTGTCATTTAAAGTGTTATAGGATTAATATGCAGGACTTTGCATTATGTGAAATACAGTAGATACAAAAAGTCAGTTGCAGGAGCATCTGATTCACATGTAAAATAAATTCAGAGTGTAATTTTGGTACTATGTTTTGTGAAGGGTTCTATATTGTTACTCAGAATCTACAAATTGTTATTTCAATGGGAAAAATGTGATCAAGAGTTTTGCTCTACCATATGGTGACTGTTATGTAATATGTTCTTGATAAACACTAGTGGAATAAATATAATATTTGTAAACACAAAACTGATAATTACACAAAATAATACTTGTATTACTAATATTATATGTGTCATTACACTTTTTATAAATACATTATAATACAATGATATAATTAGTAAATATACAAAGTTGAATTTGCTAATAAAAATCAGCAAATAGCACAAATATCAAAAATATAGTTTATTAGTCTTGATTTCCATGTGTTGGCTTCATCCAAGTAATATTGACATAGGTTCTGCAAGGCTTGTATTGCCTTTTCAACTTGTTTTTATCTTTGCATAATCTTCTAGACATGTATTTGTTTTCTCATTAAAATTTTTTCTATGTTTTTCCTTAAGATTCCCAACCCCCTTTAAACTTGTTGAATATACATTGTTTTAGCATCCAAAAGCTACCTGTTACCTCCAGATCTCTGTGTCATGGGAGACAGAAACCAATTATCACACAGTCTTCATAAAAGTCAGAAATGTTTGTGTATGTTTTTAATTTTGTTTATTTTATTGAGAGTGATGGTAGCTTGTAGATTTTTTTCTGTTATTGCCCAATACTATATTAGAGAAGAGGAAATGCTATGGTAGTTAAAAGATAAATTTCTTTCATCTACTATATTGCTATTCCTAGTAATATACTCATCTTGGATACAGTGCTTTCTACAATAATTTGGGAAATTTTAACAGCATAATTGTGTATGTACATTTTTATGTAACATAGGTTTCTGTAGTAATGATAACCTTGAATTTACTATTCTGCTGCACTTCTGATGTTCTGACATTGCTAACATTGTTATAATTTTCTGTTATGTATGCAAAACATATTTGTCCAAGTCTACTGAGTAATTTTTGTAAAATGTTCATTAATTTCAACAATGACCTGTCAGGATACCCAAGAATTTTCACCAGACCACAGCATACAACATATATTTCAAAAAGTGGTTAATGAAAAATATGGAGATTGTGACCTTGACAATTTACTACAGAGGAAATTATGGAAAAATGTAAATGAGAGTGAACATCACAAATCACATTATCAGAAATCAGACCTAATTCACTGGCTGAAAATTTATACTGGAGAGAAGTTCTACAAATGTATAGCATATGACAAAAGTTTTAATGCAAAACCAGACCTTATCAGGCATCAGAGAATTCACACTGCAGAGAAGCCTTACCAATGTAAAGAATGTGGCAAAAGTTTTAATCGAGACCATACCTTACTCAACACCAGAGAATTCATACTGGAGAGAAGCCCCACAAATGTTAAGAATGTGGCAAAAACTTTAATCGGAGATCATACCTTTCTCAACACCAGAGAATTCATACTGGAGAGAAGCCGTACAAATGTGAAGAATGTGGCAAAACTTTTAATCAGAGATCATATCTTACTGAACACCAGAGAATTCATACTGCAGAGAAGCCCTATAAATGTAATGAATGTGACAAAGCTTTTAATCAGAGGTCACACCTTAGTAAACACCAGAGAATTCATACTGGAGAAAAGCCCTACAAATTTACAACATGCAAAAAACCATTTTATCAAAAATCAGACCTTATTAGGCATCAGAGAATTCACACTGGAGAGAAGCCCTACCAATGTAAAGAATGTGGCAAAAGTTTTAATCAGAGATCATATCTTACTGAACACCAGAGAATTCATGCTGGAGAGAAGCCCTACAGATGTAAAGAATGTGGCAAAAATTTTAATCAGAGATCATACCTTACTCAGCACCAGAGAATTCATACTGGAGAGAAGCCCTAGAAATGTACAACATGCAACAAACCATTTTATCAAATATCAGACCTTATCAGCCATCATAAAATTCATACTGGAGAGAAGCCCTATGAATGTACAACATGTAACAAACCATTTTATTAAAAAATCAGACTTTATCTGCCATCAGAGAATTCATACTGGACAGAAGCGCTACAAATGTACAGAATTTGGCAAAACTTTTAATGCAAAATCAAGTCTATTCACCACCAGAGTATTCATAATGGAGAGAAGCCCTATGAATGTAATGAATGTGGTAAAGCTTTTAATCAGAGGTCAAACATTACTCAACAGCAGAGAATTCATACTGGAGAGAATCCCTACAAATGTTCAACATACAAAAAACCATTTTACCAAAAATCAGACCTTATCAGCCATCAGAGAATTCATACTGGACAGAAGTCCTACAAATGTAAAGAATGTGGCAAAGCTTTTAATTGGAGATCACACCTTACTGGACACCAGAGAATTTATACAGGAGAGAAGTCATACAAATGTAAAGAGTGTGGCAAAGCCTTTACTGCACAAACAAGCCTTATTCAACACCATGGAATTCATAGTAGAGAGAAACCCTACAAATGTACAGAATATGTCAAAGCTCTTATTTGAACATCATTTCTTATTCAACACCATTAAATTTATACTGGTGAGAAGTCTTAAGAATGTGCAGACTGTTGCATAAATTTTCATAAAAAAGGGTGCCAAATCTGCCACCAGAAAAATCATACTGGAGAGAAGCCCTACAAATGCAAAAGTGTTACAAAGCTTTTAATGGAAAAGTGTTCATTTCTCACGAGCAGAGAAATCATACTAGAAAGAAGTCCTATAAATAAAAAGAATGTGGCAAAGAACTGTTTGTTAAAAATTAGGTTTTTTTTGTTTCCAATTAGTTACATATGACAGTAGAATGCATTCAGACAAATTGTACAGAAAAGGAGCTTCAGTTCTCCTTGCATGGGCTAAAAAATTTGCACACAATGGGAGTGTAATAGTGCATGCATACAGGGTAAAAATATTCAAATCATTTCACTGTCCATCCCCTCCTTACACTGATTTCTTTTTCCTTATGCACAGAGGACTTGATTGCCCCCACATTATGGATCAACATTTGCATATTAGAAAATACACTTGACCTTTTATGGGGGTTTTTGCTCATTTCACTTATTGTGGTATTTTCTACCTCCATCTATTTAATAGCAAATGCCATAATTTCAATTTTCTTTAAGTCTGAATAACATTCCTTTGCATATAATAAATTTTCATTATCCATGAATCTGTTGAAGGGTATCTAGGTTAGCTATTGTAAACTGAGCTGCTATAAAAATTGATGTCGCTTAGTCAATGTAATATGCTGGTTTTGAGTCCTTTGAGTGTAAACCAAGGAGTGGGATAACTGGTTCAAATGTTGTTTTTATTCAGAATTTTTTAAGAAATTTCATAAAATTTCCAGAATGGTTAAATCAAATTGCAGTCCCACGAGTAATGTATGAGTGTACTTTTTCCCTGCATCCTTGGCAAAACTTATTGTTGCTTTTATTCTTGATAATTCTCATTTTAATAGAAGTGGAATATAATCTTTGAATAGTTTTGAGCTGTAATTTCTCCAATTGCTAAAGATGATGAAACATTTTTTATATGTTAGTTGATCATTTGTATTTTTTCTTCTGTGAAGTGTTGGTTCAGTTAATTACCCATTTATTGATTGGGTTATTTGCTTTTTTGATGTTCAGTTTTTGAGTTCTTTATGTATCTGGTAGATTACTGCTTTATCTAAGGTTTATATGGAAAAGATTTTCTCTCATTCTGTAGGTCCTCTGTTCATGTTATTAATTGTTTCCCTTACTGAGTTTTTTAATTTTTAGTCCATCCAATTTATTGTTTCTTGATTCTTACAAGTATTGTTTATAAGGTCAGTTTCTAAGCTGACATAGTGTAGATTTGGTCCAACATTTTCTTCTATTCAGTGGAGGGTCTCTGTTGTAGTGCCTACATTTTAAATCATCTTTAAGTTGATCTTTTCACAGGGTTAGAGATAGAGTTTTGATTTCATTTTGCTACGTAAAAATTTCCATTTTTCCAGCACCATTTGTTTAATAGGCTATCTTTTTTCAATGTGTGTTTTTAGTGCCTTTGTTTAGTATGAGATAACCCTATTTATTTGTTTTGTCTCTGTGTCTTCTGTACCTATTCTGTGTCTATTTTGGTCACAATATGATGCCATCTTTGTTATCATTACTCTGTAGATCTGCATTGTGAGCCCTCCTGCTTTATTCTTCTTGGTAAGAATTACTTTGGTTATTCTGGATCTCTTGTTTTCCAAATGAATTTTATGATTGCTTTTTCTAATTCTGTGAAAAATGTCATTGGGATTTTAGTAGCAATTGCATTAAATCTGTAACAGTTTTTATAGTATGACCCTTTTGACAATATAAATTCTGCCTATCCAAGTGAATGAGAGGTATTTTCATTTTCTATGGATTACCTCAATTTTATTATTTAGAATTCTATATTTTCCCTTGTAGAGGTCTTTCCTCTCTTTTACTAAGTTGATTCTCAATAGTTAACTTTTTGCCTTGTGAATGTTGATTCATTACTGATGTATAGAAATGTATGTATGTAGATTGATTATATATCCTGCTATTTTTTTCTGAATTTCTTTATTAGGTCTAGAAGTTTTCTGATGGAGTTTTTGTGTCTTTTCATTGTAGAATTATGTCTTTGGCAAATAGTGATATGATAAATTTTTATTTACTGTTTCTGTCTTTTTAATTTCTTTTATCTTTCCAATAACTCTGGCTCAAGTTTCAAATACTATGTCAAAAAGAAATGTTAAAAGAGGGCATTTATATCTTCTTCCTGTTTACATGGGTAAGACTTTATTTTTGTGTATCTAGAATGATGTTATCCTTTGCCTTAGCATAGATGGCTTTCATTATGTTGAGGTATGTTCCTACTATCCCTAGATTTTCTAATGTTTTAAACAGAAATGGATGTTGTATTTTGCCAAATGAATTATCTCCATGTATTGAGATGACCACATGATTCTCTTCTTTACATCTATTGATGTGATGAATTATGTTTATTGATATCCATTTGTTGAACTAGCCTTGCATCTCTGGAATGAACCCCATTGAATTGTGGTGAACCATCTTTTTTGTTATAATTATTTTTTATTTTTACAGACTGTATTTTAATTCATTGTACAGAAATGGGGTACATCTTTTTGTTCCTATGGTTGTGCAAAATGGAGATTCATAACATTCATGTAATCATACATGTACACAGGGTAATGATATCTATCTCATTCCACAATTTTTATACACCTCCCCTCCCTCTCATTTTTCTTTATAATCTAAAGTTCCTCCATTCTTTTCTTACTCCCCCAACCCTGTACCCCATTATATATCATCATCCACTTATCAGGAAATACACTGCAAGTTCTATGGCCATGGTTTAGCACTGTCTCCAGGCCTTGCTTTCTAACAGAACTGAACTTCCACATGAAAATCAACTAGCAGAAGGCTTAGGCTGCCTTTGGGGGAAGAGTAGTAATGTAATAACAAATCACCCAGCCACTTCAACCACAGAAATGAACATTTCATGTGTTTACTAGAGGAGGAGATGAGGGTCCCTTTAGAAAAACCAGTAGATCAATTTTCCAAGCCTGACTAACTAAAATTCTTCAGAGTTGCTGAATGCTTCATCTGATGAAAAAAAAAAAAAAAAAAAAAAAAATGAATGTCAATACTTAATCTTGCCAAGTCTCCATGTTGCAGTCAGTGATAAGGGAAAGCCACATGGTCTGAATTTAGCATATCCACAAAGACCGCTCTAGGACAATATGCAAAAAAACTAGTAAATTACTAGTAAATTACTTCAAAGCCTTTTTCTTTTTTAATTAACTGGAGTAATTTTATAATAATCCCCACAACTTCTGTCTTAAAATGGAAATCAGTTAAGGATTGAAACCATCTTTCAACTGTGTTTCTCTATTCCTGGGGCTCAACCCAGGAGAGGCCAGCCCCATGAGAGCGGTACTCAAAGACTCCAATAAAACACACTGAATTGTCTGACTTCACTTCAAACCCAGTAGATGGTAACAAATGTCAGAAGCATTTAATTAGCCTGGGCAGTAGCTCCTGATTTAGTGGGCCCATTCAGCTGCATATGTGGACCTGCAGAGACATAAACTTCTGAAGGGTTATAAAGAGCTTTTTGAGAATGATGTGTTGCAGTGCTTCAAGTTCCCAGGCTGCCATGAAAGTCAGAGGCCAGGCTCGCTGGCCTTTCTTCACTGTGTGCATGCTCAGCACATTGAGCTTCTGAAGGCAATTCACTGTATGCCCAATTCCATGGGGTATCAGGGGCTCTGCACACAGCTCCTTAGCACCACTGAGCCAGTGGGATGCTGCCCTGAATATAAATGCTGGCATTTATGGGCCTTGGAATTGCTTTTCAAAGCCAATCCACTCACTTGGCCACATTTGAGCCTCACAAGGTGCTGTTAAGCAGAACAGTTACTATCCCAATTGGCAGGTTAGAGAATTGCCATCCAAAGACTAAGGTCAACAGTGAACAAGTGCTAAAACAAACAGAGAATCCCTCTGCCTTCATTCAGAGCCTCAGATGCAGGCTCCAGCCAGCCTGGCACTGGTGGGGGCCTAAGGGCAAGACTACAGACTTTCTCCAAGTGCTGGGCAGCTCTAGGGGCCTGGCACTCAGGGATCACAGCCAACAGTCACAGGAGGACAGCCTGGGAGAGTGTCCTTGGGATCAGAAGAAGTGGGATGTAAACCCTGTGACTCTGCTCCAGCCTGGCTCCTCTGTGGACTTGGAGGTGACAAGGTTTACAGCTGCACAAGCTGGTTACCTCCACACCATGAGCAAGACCTCTCCATGGGCAGACCGACATTCCTTCATCTCTCACAAGGGAAAGGCCGGCTTCCACTCTGAACCACCACCCCCCATGGAGGTATGCTCACAGAGTCGAGACCCTCTGTGCTCCATCTTGGTGAGTCCCCAGATTCCAGGTGGGCTCTCCACCATGGAGGAGCATGAAGCCACCTCTGTGTTTTTGCAAGCACTCAGGGTAAGTACTCTAGCCCAGACCCTCCAACTTAACCCTAGAAGAGTGTCACAGTAAGCTGAGAGGCTGCATCTGTCATGCCCTCAGAACATGTTCACAAGGTCTGCTGCATTGGCAGTGATGATGGCAGAGGAAATGGTTTGGAAAGAAATACAGCAGCAGCTGCAGAGATGAGCAGCCAAGAGGGACTTCAGAGGGGACATCAGCTCCCCCTGGTTCCTCCTTGCAAGTGGGTTAACATCCTAAAGCTCCAGGGGTCCCCACATGCCTATTCTCAGCCTCTCACAGCTAATTCCCAGGGGGAAAACTGGGCTGTTTTTGACCTAGGGTAGGTAAATGCAGCTCTCAGGGTGAAGTCCTGGCACCTGAGGTCTTTAATTTCCTCCTTTAAATGCAGTCAGGGTGAGAACCACACTGAGAGGGATCCTCCAGTGGGGGTGTTCTCCATCTGGCTGCACGCTGGGATCTCTGGGAGCTTTGAAGAGTGCCTGATGCAGGGGCCCAGGGTTGGAGCACAGCTTGGGCAGCAAGAGTTTAAACAGCCTCCAGGTGAGCCTAATGTGTGGTAAGGCTGCTCTAATGCCTTTAGTCTTTGCTGTAAAATGAACCCCTGGAAAGTCTGGGCCCATTTGGCTTGCAGAAAGTCACTCAGTTCTGTGTAGTCTCAGCTCACAGGTAAAACAGACCCTGGAAATCTCAGCAAATTGGCAAATTAACTAACTCCCAGGAATGACTTCACTTCCTTCATGATTAATAATGATTCCCCAACCTCTGTGTGGTGTTTGAACACCATGTGATCCCTTCCATTGCTCTCATTGGAACATCACCAGCACCATGGAACAACAAGTACTTTATTGATCTCTGAACCTCTTTCCTCATGTATGAAGTGGAGCCAGGTGACCCGCCATTGTTCCTGGGTTTGCGGAAGCCAAGAATGTGACCATGCCTCTGACCCTGAGCTCAGGCCCTCTCCCTCTTAATCCTCATGACACCCCTCAGTGCGGAGCTGGGAGGGGAGGCAGGCTGTATGGATGCAGGAGGGATGTCCTTTACTGCAGCACAATAACATCAGAGATTGGAGAAGATCTGTGACTACTGTGAGCATGAGGTCTGCCCATGGATGAGCCTCAGGCCACTATCTGGGACAGGAGCCCTTCCAGATGTCCCCTTGGGGTCACAAACCATGGGATTGGGGCTTTGCACTAGAGCAGGCCAGCAGGGAGGGCAGGGACCAGTCTGCAAGGCAAGACCAGCTAGAATGAACCCTGAGGTACAGAAGGCAGGGTGCCTCTGGAGGCTGATGACCTGCCACCTGTCCACCTCTTGTGACACCTGGAACTCCATGATATCATAATGGAAATCTGCTGGACCATGGCAGTCACTTTGGTCTGGATGTCTCATTCTATTTGAATATGACAGTAATAGAAGGATTTCAGAGTCACCAGAACATCACCTCCCACTCCTTCCATGGAAGCTATTGGAGGATGTGCTCTAGCAAAACAAGAGGAAATAAAAAAAGACAAAATGGGATCTAAGTAACAGGAGATCCAACCACAGGAAAAGAGTGGAAGAAGAAGTACCAGAATGATGAAAAAGGGAAGGATGATGGATACAACTGCTCTAGATTAGAGCAAGAAAATAAAAAGGTCTCCAAGAAAATATTGGATCAGGTATATTACCTAACGTCTATAACTATTTGGAAGATATGATTGATAAACATCAGAAATCTTTTCAAAACCTCTAAGTAAACATTAGCAAAAGTTAAATTAAACTGCCTGAACTCACTGCCAACGTGTCCTTGGAAACTCACCAGTACCTCTGAGCAACTAATCCAGAAGGATCACAATAAGGCTGTTTCCACGAGAACAGGAGCACATGGTCCTCAGGTCTCAAGTCAGACAGTCCAGCCTGCCTAGCGCTGCTGACCCGAGAACACACAGTGCTCTGAAGGGCCCCACAGCAAGGCTGCCATGTGACACACAGGCCCACTGCCAGCCATGACATCACTCTGTGCCTCACCAACACTTCAAGTGAGTGCTGGAGAAATCTCCCTTTGCCTGCAACCCAGGCCAGCCTGGAACTCAGGGAGGGCCCATCTCAACAGAAAGGGCTGTGGGGTGTCCTAGTGGCAGAGCACCACCTAGCATTCCCAGTGTCAATCAGTCAATGAGGGCATCAGAGAGACACTCAGGCATCCAGAACCAAGGCCCCGAGAAGAAATCCATAAAAAGTCAGTGATGTAAATAATTTTTAAAAAATATCTGTTTCAGCTGTAGATGGACACAATACCTTTATCTTATTATTTATTTTCATGTGGTGCTGAGTATCAAACCCAGTGCCTCACACATGTGAGGCAAGTGCTCCATCACTGAGCCACAGCCCAAGTAAATGAATTTAACAAGGTCATGTGATACAAGAATATTTAAAGGCCCACTGTTATTTTTATGTCTCAGCAAAAAATAATTGGAAAATTAAAAAAAAAAAACATTTATAATAGCAGCCAAACCCACAAAATACTCAGATAAAATTTAACAAATGATGTATGATACTAAAACCTCACAGATGGCCATGAAACCTGGCCAGGAGAGACCTAGACCCATCAGTCCAGCCTCACGATGGATTCCTCCTCTCCCTGTGGGGTGACAGTCCCATGTTGCTCGAGACTGCAGCTGCCCCTTCTGCTGCTCAGAGGCATAGGCATCCACATGTCCACAGTGTGAAGAAGCTGAACATGGACTGCACCTGAGTACTCGGTCAACAAGATGGTGACTCCTTACAAATTCACCTAGAAATTCAAGTGATCCCAATAAATCTTTTCTAGAAACTGACAAGCAGGTTCTACATGGGTCCCAGAAGAGCCAGAAGAATTGTGGAAAAATGGAATTGCTAGACAATGAGTATCAGCTAACTTAATACAAAGCACAGCATCCACAAAGTGTGAGGTTGGGAGAAAGGTGGAGCCTGGAGGCCAAGTTCCACCCATGGATTCACAACCCTTAAGTAGAAGGGAGTCTTCGAGAACTGGTGCTGGAGCCAGGGAGTGTGGTGGGGGTACCCGGCCACTACTGCACACTGCAAGGACCAGTTGGCCCCACACCGCAGATCTCAAGCCAAAGGAAATGTTGAGAAACCTCTTGAGGAACATGAGATGGAAGTCTCTGTGGTTTGGCTTAAGTAAAAAAAATTGACGGGACACAGTAAACACTACAAAACAAGGAACTGATAACAGAGCTAAGTGTTCTGTTTTTCAAAAAGCACCACTTAAGAAGGGGAGGGTGGGCCCAGGACTGGAGCACAGACCCAGCAGACCCTGAGGGCAGCAAGCACTCACCCACAGGATAGCAGATGAACCTTGAGCCCAGGAGGGTGGCAAGTCCCACATGTCTCAAAGTGTAGTGTGATGCTTGCAGGTGGAGAGACAGAATGACACCCTCACAGACAGAGAGGGTTGGGGTGGATCTGGGTGGGAGATTGCTAGCAGGGTGCAGTGGCCACACCTGTGATCCCAACAGCTCAGGGGGTTGAGGCAGGAGGATCCCCAATTTGAGGCCAGTAACTTAACAAGATCCTGTTACTAAATAGAAAGTAGAAAGGGCTGGGACTTAGTGTGGCTTTAGTGGTTAAACACCCTTGGATTCAATCCCCAGCACACACACAAGGAAAGAAAACAAAACAAAAATGTGGGCAGCAGCACCAGCCCTCAGAACCTGTCCACTCCCCAGGGCCCAGCCTCCAGAGGTGCCCAGACAGTGCTCAGCAAGCACTGCAGAGGAGAAGCAAACCAAAGGGCCACGTCCCCAGTCCTTGATCCCACCCCCAGGTCCTGCCCTCACAGTCATAGCCACACCCCAGTCCCACCCTCAGACCATGACCATGTCCCTGGCCCTTCCCCCACCTCTTGTGGGTCCCACTGGGGGAAAGGGCAGAGACACACAGGTGGGCGTTGTCTGACTATTTGCCAGCCCTCCAGCTCAGGGACGTGCCCCAGAGGACTATGTGGGCACCTGAGGTGCAGAGACTTTCTGTGAGGGTCTCATTCTGTCTGACTGCCTGCATGTATCACACCACACACTGGGGAGGGGAGTGGGAGGATCATATGCAAACTGACCACAACAGTACGAATTCTCAAACAGCCAAAACTTGTTCCACCAAGAAACTGGGACAGATGAAGGGGCCCAGTGACGAACAGCAGGTGGCAGGTGGTGCCTCTTTGCAGGGGTGGGCAGCGAGATGCCCCTGGGAGGCCAGTCAAGCCCCTCTGTATGGTGGGCAGGGGACTCAGAGAGGTTTCAGATGCAACTGTGAGACTTCAGGAGGCAGAGTGCAAAGGTCAGGAAGACGGATTCGGCAGGGCACCAACACAGAACCACAAGGGCAGGACTGCACCCTGAAGTACGTGGACTGAACATCTGTTTCTCAACCTGCATAGCTGCTTGTGCCACATGTAACTGGCTGAGGGCAGTTTCTGGCTGTAAGAGCTCCTGCCAGACACTAGGAAAGGCAGCTCTGGGTCCTGGGTCCTCTTTGAACCTCAGGGACAGCGGGCAGCCCTGCCTTGTCCAAGTTGCTGCCAGGTGTGGTAGGCTGTAGCACAAGTGGATGGACAGCAGATGGCACAGATAAGATGGGCATGGCCAGACCTGGGGAGCAGTGCCCACAGGCAGCATCCAGCAGCCTGAGCTCTGCACGGTCTGCAGAAGACACACAGAGGCAGCCCACCTAACATGCTGGACCCAGGTGGCAGTGGGGAATACAGCCTAAGAACAGTTTGGCCCAGGGTGTGTTCAGGAGGCTCTTAGGCACTATTCCTGACCACAGGCAGAATGACCCCAGCTTGTCGGTCAGTGCCAGGTGGATAAACAGAAAACCGCCTCCCCTGGGCACACCTTGAGGACATCAGGTTCAGTGGAGAGAATCCAGAAACAATAAAATGGCCCCAACTTGGAAGTGTCCAGAACTGTCCAATTTGAAGACATGGATGAGTGTCTGTTGAGGGCCAGGGAGGTGGGGACATGGAGGGACAGTCAGGGGCAGCAGACTTCCTTTGGGATGTGAATATGCTCTAAAATTGACTCTGTGGTTACACTAAAAGTCACAGAATTGCACACTTTAAGGAACTAATTGCTATAGTACATGAATCATATCTTTAAAAATTGTTAAAAATATATCCACAGGCTCAGTAGCAGATGCATGGAAAATAAAAATTAAAGGGGACATAGAAGAAGTGGATACTCTACAGAGCCTGCCCCATCTTCATGGAGCAGGGCTTTGGTGCCTCAGACCAGCAGCCTGACCCTTGGCTAAGTCCAGAGCACAGGGCCACCAGGTGAGACGCCCAGCCCTGAACCTGGTAGCTGGGCCAGTTTCCAGCAGCAGGACAGTCTCCTTCTTTGGGGTCCATGCAGAAATATCTCTCCCCTGGGGTCTTCATGGCACACACCAGGAAGGTGCCCCCTGGACGTGCAGGCTACAGCAGTGCACACCTGCCTCTCTGGTGGACCCTGGGGTGTCTTCTGCCTGGGGAGTGGGAGCCTGTTTCCTCCAGATCCACCTGCCCCTGTCCCTTTCCTCCCTTCCCTGTGTCCCTTCTGTGGGGGTCTCAGTGGCCAGTGCCACTCTGTGCTCAGTCATCCTTGTGAACCTGGCTGAGGGCAGTGTTTGGACCCCCAGTATATCATGCATCTAAAGAAACCTCAAAGAAGAAATGCAAAATCAAAACAAAAAAAATATTAGAAAGCAACTTGGAAGGAAAAAAGGAATGGAGAAAGAAGAAAACTAAAACCTCCACAAGTACCTCAGTGAGAAGCTGTGTGCAGGCAGCACCTGCAGCTCCAGCTATTCAGCAGGCAGGGGCAGTAGGAGAGCCCCCAGCAAGAGTTCAGGATCAGCTGGGGCAGCAAGTGAGACCCCATCACAAAAAAAAAAAAAAAAAAATGAAAACAAATGCTTTCAGAGAGACAGGAGAAGCTGCTGTACCTGTGGATGAAACCAGAGCAGTATGTTTAAAAGGGCAGGTAAGAGAGGGAGAGGGAGACCATCCATGGAAACAAGCCATCCAGCACAGCTCAGAATCCTACCACAGTGCAAGGCAAAAGAACAAAAACAGGAAAACAACCTGGAGAAGCGGCTATCACACTGAGATGGCAGACATCTCATTTCTAAGGTATGGAAATGGGCTTAGGTAACTGGCAGAGAGTGGGGCTGGATGTAGGAAAAGCACATAACAAAGCAGATGAAAGGGCCCTTTTGAACACCAAGGTGTGTGAGAAAGGAGTCTCCTGTGGCTGCAGCAGAAGCAGCCCAGGAAAGCAGGTGCGCTCAGGACTGGAATTGAGGGAATACAAACTTTTCCTCCACAAGAAGAGGAGTGTGAGTCTGTGTGAGAATCACCAAAGGAACATTCACCAGGAGCAACAGACACACTACCAACACAGACGACCCTTATGCTGAATCAACATGAGCTGCAGGAATGTGGCACCTACCAAGCCTGTGACTCCCACCAAAAGTCAAGACATAGAACAGGACAGCATGGGGACAACATGACCAGGCCAGAGGCTTCAGGATAAAGTATAGCTCATGCTCAGCACGGTCATGCACCCACAGCACCTTCAGTATAAAGAAATTTCAGGCCAGGCACAGTGGCACATGCCTGTAATCCCAGTGGCTCAGGAGGCTGAGGTAGGAGGATCACGAGTTCAAAGCCAACCTCAGCAAAATTGAGGTGCTAAGCAAGTCGATGAGACCCTCCTCTAAATAAAACACAAACTAGGGCTCAGGATGTGGCTCAGTGCCTGTGATCAATACCTGGTATTCCCCCCAAAAAAATTCCTAACACGTGGTCAAGGCAGGGTCATGGCCTTCTGCTCAGCAGCACCTGGAAGGGCAGACAGCTGCTTACCAAGCACCAGTCCCTCACACCCACATCCTGGACCCCAACCCCAGCATGATGTGTTTCCACAGTGATTCAAGGGAAAGACCCAGGCCTCTTCCCACCTGCGGTCAGTCTGGTCAGCAGAGTGCTGAGGTAGGAAATAGATGTGGCAGCAGAGGACACAGGCCTGGGTGCTGGCTTCTTAGGCTACACCCCAGGCCCCTACTCTGGTGCACTGCCTCCTCCCTCTTGCAAAAGAGGAACATTTTGTTTAATTGATAAAACCCAAAGATATTTCTCCAGAAAAAATGAACAAAATCCAAATAAAACCCTGGAAGAACAGATGGCTGCTGGCAAGTGTGAGTAGGAGAAAGAGGCCGACAAAGGCAGAGGGGCAGGTGGCTGAGGAGGCGAGCTGGGCAGAGGGAGTGAGGCAGGCATGCAGGATCCACAGAGGCCACCCAGCACCAGCAGCAGCCAGGGCACATGCCCTGCTCCCACAGCCACAAGGCCTGACCAGCAACAGGGACCTGCCCGGTGAAAGCAGAGCCACAGAGAGCCCTTTACTTGGACTAAAAGGAATGTGGCTAGGCAGGAAGACACCACCTGTGGAGCCAATGCAGGAGGACCTCCCCAGCCCACTGGGCCCACCCTGTCAGACATGCCCAATTCCTGTATGGGCTGCTTCAAGCAGAGAAGAAGAGTCCTCCAAGAGAGGCTGAAAAGAGCCTCTGGAAGCCAACACCCCACAAGGCCTGTGGGTTGGGAGTGTGCCCAGCAGCAGAGTGCTCATCCAGCACCAGGTGCTGAGAGCTCTAAGCACACCAGTCACATAGCTGCCAGCCCTGCCAGCCCTGCCAGCCAGCGCTCTTAGGCTAATTCACATGTTCCATGTGACCTCCATGTTAATGTTTGGAACCTCAAGTCTTATTCAGAAGCTCATCCAGAAAGGGAAATGCTCAATAAAAGGAACATGTGGACAGAGGTGCTTGGGACCCTCCTGCAGACATCAAGGGCACAAGAGCCCCAGAACCTGCACTGGGTGTCAGGGACAGGCTGCATGCCCTGCAGCAGCATCCGTGAGGGACACTGCTCACCCCTTAGAGAGCCAGGACCACAGTGGTCACCAGGTGCACCCATCTGTGAGGTCAGTTGTCTGTCTGTAAAGGAAGCCACAGGAACACAGGAAACATGAAGCAAGAACCCAAGCCATGGAGAGAAAGGAAACCTGGTGAGAAAGGTGGCTACATAGAAGCTTCCACCACAGCCAGACTGGAAAGCAGACCACAGGTGGACAGCCATTGTAGGCCATGTGTCCACCCACACCAGCAGCAGAACCCATGACCCCAGCAAGTGTGAGCCCTCCACCAAAGGCTGGATTCAAATGTGAGCGAGGGACCATCTGCTGCCATCAGACTCAAAGCACCAGAGTGAGGCCAGGGACTGGGACAGTGGCAGCCCATATAGGATTGAGCCAACCTGGAAACTTACACAGAAGCAAAAGGGTGCTCGTGAGAGGGAAGCAGCCTGGCAACCACCTGCCCATCAGCCAGGGAGAAGCCAAGAGGCCCAGGAGATGGGCTCAGGGGAGGAGGCACAGGCACCTGCAGAGGCCCTGCTGGCCATTGTGCACATACCACAGCTATCTTGGGGAGGGCCAGGCTCACCTGCTCCACATGGGGCTCCTTGGTGAAGGAGATCCTGGCAATGGAGTGGGACATGATGACCAGTTTCTGCCCATTTACCTTGCCCTCCTCCACCTCCTTCACTCTCTGTGCAGGGGTGGAGCTCAACTGTAGCCTCCCATTCTAGCTCCAGAGAGCAGCTTCCTCCCCACAGGAGCCTGGCCTCTGAGTCATCCTCCCCCCACAGGAGGCTGGTCTTTGAGACTTCCAGCACAAGGCCCTTCTTGCCTGCACATGGCCTTTTGGGTATCAAGTATGTTGCAGTAGAGGATGGGTACTCTGGGGGGTTGGCCTCTGCAGAGGTTCCCTGGACCCAGCCCTCCTACCATAAGCCCCCACTGGAGCACTGTGGGGTGGACATACCCACTGACTTCCACCCACTGCCATGCCCACCAGGGCCTGAACAGCTCCACTCTAGGCAGGGTACATCCTGAACATCAAGGAAGGGAGCAGTTTTTGGGCAAGTGGGCAAGGTCAAGGTCAGGCAAGCCTTTTGAGAGTAATTTCATTTTCAGTACTGACCACCAGGGCTTAGGGCCTCACTAAGTTGCTGAGGCTGGCCTTGAACTTTGGATCCTTCTGCCTTAGCCTCCAGAGTCCTGGAAATTGCAGGCATGTGCCATGACCTGGTAGTCTGAGTGACTGAAGTAATGAGGGTGATAAGGGTGGCTGATGAACAATTTCAGATGGACCTCAAACTGGGACAAGCCAGACTTCCAGAAAATGCCCTTGCTGCCAGACTGTCCTTCTCAGGAGACAGCCGCAACCCATATGCCGAACACTACACCTCCATAGTCCCCAAGTAAGCACACCTGGGAGGTCGTCTACAAGGCCCTTGACCCTGCTACACTGGGTGTGGGCACTACCTGTGTTCTGGGAACTGACAAAGGCCACCTTGTTGGTGTTGGGCTTGAGGCAGAAGGTGCCACACTCTCTGTGCAGGGGTCTGTGCGAGTCCAAGTGAAAGGAATTGAACCTGCAGGAAGTAGAGACCTGGGGCAGGCACTGCCCATGCCCACACCCATGCTTGGGTGTAGAGGCACCCATCGGCAGCCTGACACACAAGTGGCCTTGAGCCCTGCTTTCTCTGCCCCTCCAGGCCCTGGGGTCCTGGCTGGCTATCACTCTCCCTAGGCCTGTTGTTCCCCACCTTCCTCCCAGTGTTGTCCAATGCCCATGGGCACTGAGCAGCTCTAGGACCTCCTTCAGTTGAGCCCAAGTCCAGCTGGTTTCTGTGGTGGAGACAGAGCAGGCACAGGTCCCTCATCAGCATGCGCCCTGAAGCAGATGTGTGAAGAGGGACACAACTCTGCTGGATGATCACCCAGACCAAAGCCCTTTCCCTGCATGGTTCAGGATGCCACTCTGCCTGCAGCCTGTCTACAGCTCTCACGATGAACTTCAGACAGGTCGGGCATCACCAGCTGCTCCTGGCCTGGGGCATCTGCATGCAGGACACACACTGCAGAGTCCAGGGCACATGCATGCCAACCTGTACTGACACAAGACCCCACTCTGCTGCTCTCCAATGCCAGTTACAAGACTGACTTTCTGATCCTCTGGCACAGGCTGCAGTTCAAAGGGGCTGATGACACTGTTCAGCATCATCTCTACCACCCAGAATCCCATTGCTATGGTTTGGACTGATAGCTGGCCCCTCATCAGTACATCTCGTGGACAACTAGCCCCTCATCACTCCACCAGTGCTATGAGGACAGTGAGCAGATGGGCGTGGTTGCCCGGGGGGTACATCTTCCCTGTGCTCCCTGCCCTTGTCTGCTTCCTGACCCCACCATGAGCTCCCTCCATGGAAACCTTCCCTATGACATGCTGCCACAACTTGGGCCCAGAGCAAAGGGGAAGGCCCTCTGTGGACTGAGACCTCAGGGACTTGAGCCCCACAGACTTTGCCTCCTCTCAGCTGCCCTCAGGTCTTCTGGTCACAGTGAAGCAAAGCTGACTCAAACACTCTTTAGGGTCACATGCCCTCATCTGCTCAATCTAGAATGCCACACTTGGGCACAGCAGTGGTGCCTGTGTCCAGCAGCCTGGGAGGCTGCAGTGGAAATATCCCTGAGACTGGTTGTAAAACAGTGTTTTTAAACAAGAACTTCAAAATCTCTCCAAGACTGGAGGTGTTATAAATACAAGTGGAGCTTCTAAAATCTGAAACTCAATATAGCATCATGTCAGGGCTCGGAAATGCTCAGCCTATGGAGTATTCCAGATTATGTTGTGCAACCGGCAATCTGTGCACATATTCCAATCCAAACTGTGCAGCCTGGAACAGGTCTGGTCCTGAGCCCCAGGCTGATTTGCTGCCTCTATCACACAGCAGAGTCCAGAGGAGCACAGGGCCCTCTCATTCCAGAGGCCCGGGAGCCTCTACCTCCTCCAGAACAGCAGGGCTCTACTAGTGAGAGTGCCATGGGACCCAGCTTAGGACTTCATTGTGGTGAAGACTCTGAGAACCACAATTCTAACAGATTCCTCAATTTTCAGCCAGCTCAGGGCAAATCAGGAAGAAAGTCACACCCCTAGGTCTCAGTGACACTGGGGTGATTAACTTTCACATGGAAATTCAGCTCAAGATCAGCCTGTGTACCCGCTGAAGTCCAGCAGGTCCTCCAGAAGGCACAGGCCCTGGACCAATTGCAGGCACCATAGAGCCCTCCCAGCCTCTGCTTCTCATGGCCTCAATGTGGACACCAACAGCAGGCTGGGCAGGGACCCCTGAGCCTGGGTCCCTGGTTCCCTGACCACCTTGACTCCCTAGGTCCTGGCCACTGACCCTCAGCCTTGCCCTCATGAAAGCAGGCTTGGCCTGCTGGTGTCTGCCATGAGCTGGGATTGGGCTGGGGCCCTGCGTGGTGGTGGATGTAGGCACAGGACGGGGCTGGGGCAGAGCAGGACCAGTCTGAGCTGGAGAGCAGCAGCCAGAGGGTAGTTCTGGGAGGTCCTGGAGCAAAGGTGAGGTGAAGCGGGGGTCCCTAAGCACTGCCTTTCTCCCCAGTGGTCTCCTGCCTCCTAGGGTACAGGGGGAACCTAGGTCAGCTGCTCCCACTCCACCCATTGCCTCAGGCCCTTGTGTTAGTGTCCTTGGTCCAATGTGTCTTTGGTTGTCTCAAATGGATGGTTTGTAGTCAGAGACAGAAAAGTCTCATGTGGCTGACATATCAACCTAAGACAGGAGCCAAGATGATAATATCAAGCTTCTTGGCTATCTGATGATGGGTAAGAATGTCAGTAAGACATGTGTATGCCTAAGACAGGCACAGTTGATCCAGATGTAGTGATAGCCATCAGGCATCCATTAAAATTTTCTTCACATTTTAAAACTAAAAAGGGGTAGATGTAGAGAGCGCTAAGATGGCGACTGGCGTGGGGCCAAGAGGTGGCACATAATTAGTGTTAACATGGCGAGATCTCTCATGACCTTTTGCCTGCTTAGTTGACGTCTCCTCAGTGCTCATGCTCAACACGTCTTCTTCATTCTTTCTTAATTGCTACCGTGGTGCATGCTCCATTCTGCTATTTAATCCTAAACTGATTGGCTGCTTTAGTGTATATAAGACATTCTCTTCAGCTGGGACTAAGAACGCACCTATAGGAAGAACCTCTGATAGGACATAGTACACACCACTAACATGCATATCTAGAACACACCTCTGGACGCACCTCTAAGAAGCAAGAAGTGACACACCTCTAAAAAGCAGCAGACCTCTAAGAAGTAGCCTCTCTGAAAGTGTAACCTCTCTGAAAGCGTAGCCTCTCCTAAGCAAGTCTCTCTTCCTCTCCTCTCTTCCTCTATAAACAAGCAAGCAAGCAAGCAAAAAAGCAGCCCAGAAAAAGATAATACTAGTTCATTCCCAGCCCACCTCCAATAAATTCCTGCAGAACTGTTGCTGCAGGCAGCAACACATGTGGACTATGTGACCTGCAGCTGTTTCTTGACCTCTCTGATCCTAGGAGAGTGAGGGTATTGTCTGTCCCTCCCATAGGGGCTGGCTCTCAGAACACCCTTCAGGCCTATCACACTTCACACCAGCCCCTCCCAGTGGTCATGGGTGCTGGGCTCTTGGCCTGATGGCTTGGACCCTCCTGGCCTCTCTGCCTGTGGTGTGTCCACACTGATCTTGCACACTGGCCCTCCAGCTGGCTTTCCTGCCAGGAGTGCAGCCTGCCAGGCTCCACCCTGCTGAAAGGTTACCACCCATGCTTCCTCTGCTGTAGCCACCCTGAGATGCAGCTCCCAGGCTCCTGGCCCCCATGACAGTACAGCCATGGCCCTGGTAAGCAGAGGCCACTGCAGCTGGTCCTTGTGCTTCCCTGAGGGCTTTGCATTCACCCCTGCTCATTTCCTTTTCTTTTTTTTTTTTTACTTTTTAATAACATTTTTAATTAAAGTTTTTGCAAAGGTAAAATATTAAACTTAAAGTAAGTCTTAGTACATGAAAATACTAAGTTCTCTAATTGTATTCCAAGATGGTCTTTAAAACATAATATCCCATATATCACAGAAGAACAACCTTGATATGCAATTGTACAGAATGAATTTTGCAAACATTTTAAATATATTTACGCCCTTACACATAACAGTATGTACAACAGCCATTGACAACAGTAGCTCAGAACAACCTCCAAGTTGTAGCCCTGTGTATATCAGACTGATTTAAGGAAATCTGACTGAAGGAAAGAGTAGTTAATAACACAATATAATTCTTCCTCTAAAAGAGAAGGAATATAACTTGTTCATCAAAATAAACAAAAATAGTTTGATCTGTTCTTCTTAAACCACAGAAAAATATTGATACACTAAGGCAGGATTAATAAGGGAATCCTGCCTTTCAGAGTAATTTAGCAAAATAGAAGATTAAAATGTAAAACTTATACAAACCCGTGAGGAAACATATAAAACTACTTTTTCACCAACAAATTCAAAATTTGCTCTAGCTCATTTAGACAGGTAGGTGGGGGACAGACATTATGAAATGAAAATGTACAAAGACAGATCAATAAAATATTACATTGCACAAAAACTCAAATACGGGAGGATCTGGAATTCCATCCAGTGCTTGACAAAGATCCTCTGGAGGATAATTGCAAAGGCTCATCCTAAAGGGAATTGCCGGATGTTTTGCTCTGGGGCATGGTATTTTTTCTGCTGTGTTTTTCTGATAATATATTACTCATTTCAGTCTGAACAGATTGCTAAGGGGACGAGGGGAATACAACAAAAATTCCATGAAATATTACCTACAATCTGAAAGATAATGGGTCTTTACCATTAACATAATTAAAAACAATTTTGCAACCATACAATGAGTCCCTGAAAGCCTCTGGAGAAAATAGATATAGATCTGCCTTTGTCTCCAACAGGCTGGTTAAATCCTAATGATGGTTTTGTTTATGTGTGGTGGTAAGGTAAAAAAATAAGGTTTCACAACATTCCTTCCATCCTACAAAGAATAGGTCACCCCTGTAATAAACATTGGTGCACAATGCCCTGTTCTGGGAAAAAAGAGCTACATAAGACAATGTAATCTATTCAGTAAAAAACTTGGCCACGAGAACCACTGCAACCGCTGCCCTCCTAGCACTTAACTCAGCAATTTAGATATTAACCATATCTAGTAGAGATGGTCACATGAGATTATTTGTCTATCGCTTTACCGCAAAAGTAATAAGAATAGTCTTAGGTCATATAGAGTTTAGATATTAAAGAAATGAACATTGTATTAGCTCATTGACTTAGTTAAATATTCTTAAAATAATTGTGATTAGGTAAGGATAATGTGTAAGATTACTGTTTTCTCATAATCTTTCAGTAAAAACAATTTCTGCCTATATTTTGGAATCTTCTTTAATTTCATTAACCACAAGCCTGTCATTATAGCCTGAAGAAAAATCTATATAAACCCAGCCTTCCCCAGAAAAAAGTGGGATTGATTGCACCAGAACACAGAACTAGACACAGTCTGTGAGAACTAGAGTCTGTGTCTTTCATTCTCCATCCATCGCCGACGCTGTCTCCCCACGCCCCGTTTACCAGTGTGGAACCCATGGACTCCTGCTAGGGTTGGACCCCAGCACTCAAAAAAGCACAAGATGAAATAATCTGAAATATATGAACTTTCTCAAGTGAAAGAAAATGCTAAATTTATAAAGGGAACTCCCAAGAAGAAATCATGTGTTTTCCTATACAAGGCATATTTACCCCCTAATAATAATAGTGAATTATTGCTATGATAATAAAAAAAATTACTCATAGAGGGAGACAATTCTTTTTAGTTCTCCATAAGAGCAAGGGAAAAAATCCTTGACTTTCACTATAGTAAAAGAAAACCTTTATACAAAAGCTATTATATTTTCACATTTTCTAAAACCAGGATCTGTTTTGCTTATCAAGAACACATTTTCATCACTAGACACAATGCTCAACTCTTGTTGCAATCATAGACCATGAGTGGCTTTGATTTTTAAAACGTCAACAGTGCAAATTATGATGAATTTAATTAACAGAAATGTGAATATCTCAAAAAATATAAAAACTTATCAAAAGTTCTCCCTCATTTAACAGATATTTTACTCTAGAAGTGAATTGCACATTGAAGAGTTGTTTTAGCCACATGTGGCACTCTACAGAAAATAAATGTGCTATCAGGCTCATTTCCACTTCTGATCAAAAGTCAGCAGTGGTTTTATTTCTCCTGATTATAAAAGCAATATATTTTACCATAGAAAGATGAGAAGACAGAAGTACAGGAGGGACTCTAAGAAAACTTTACTAACAAGATGTCCCACATGAAGGCTGGCAGAGGAGCCAGGTGTGGTGGGCATGCCTCCCACTCCATCCCCGCCACTTGGAGGCAGAAGCAGGAGGACTACAGGTTCCCGGCCAGCCTGGGCGAGGCCGAGTGGCAAGGGCTGTGGAGGTGGCCTGGTCCTTAGTGACTGTGTGCAAATGTGTATGCATATGAAATAAAGGTCAGCACAGGATCTGTTTCTCCAAGGATGATGTCCAAATGGCGACCAGCAGGCTGGGGTGCGACTCAGGTAGAACTTGCTCAGCTCTCCAGATCCTGGGTTCCACCCCATCTGCACACATGCAGGCCAGCAGGACAAACTGCTGTCCAGCACCACCAGGTTTTAGGCAAGGATGAGCTGCACCTCCTCATTCCAGGATGGTTAGTCCCACAACTGCAAGCATGGCAGCTGTGTGAGTACCAGAACCTGGCCAGACATGTGGCCTCTTAGCAGACAACCTGGCAGGTCCCCAGGGTTAAACATGGAGCTTCTATATTACCTGGCAGCTCTAGGCAGAGGCCCAAGAGACCTGGAAATGGGCAGCGGCCTTCTTCATCCTGGCCGAGAGATTCCTCTGTTGGCAGACAGACATGGAGCACTGTTCAGCCATGGACAAGAGTGACCAGTGCCCTGCACCAGGGTGGAAGGACCCTGGGCACCATGCCAGGCACCCTGCTAAGTGAGGCATGTTGGACAGTAATACCCTGCACTCCAGGTGGAAAAGTAGGTTAGCAGTGACCAGTGGGTCAGGGGACACAGGCATGGTCTGGAATTGGACATTGTGGACTGTGTGGATGTACAGGAGGCAATATCCCAATTCATATGGTTACATTCAGCCCTGTGCAGTACTCCTGTAAATGTCTGCATCTCAGTTATGCCAGTGTGGCCATCCACAGAGTGTGCAGTCCTCTGCAGAATGACCTCAGGTCCCCATGTTGGGCCCCATGGGACATCCTCCCCTTCACCCTCCACTGGTGTCTGCTGGAGGCCCAGGTCTCTAGTCTGGGATTGTGATTGGGCATGGTCAGGAGGTCCTCTTGCCCTGCTGTCCTTGAGCAGAGCCCTGGGGTGGGAGCTCAGCTGTGGAGGGCCAGGGCCCAGCGGGCATGCTGGCCCCTTGGCAGCTGGCCTATGGAGCCAGCTAGCCAGGCTTGAAGCTTGGGTGTGGCTGGACAGGGAAGGGTTTTGAACAGTACATAGTCTGAGCTCAGGGCTGTTTCTTCGTGTGGCGGTGAGATGAGTAGAGCAGCTTCATCTACCTGAAGTGGTAGTTTGATGGTGTTTGGTACACTGGTGTGACCCCAGCTTGGTCCACCCTGCCAAGCCACTGACCTACTCTGGATGCAGGCACTCTTCTGGATGCTGCACATGTGATCTTGCTCAGTGCATGTGCTGTGCATCTGGCTCCTTCCACTGGCTCTTCTGAGACATCCACTGTTCATGTGTTTCTCTCAGTGCTGGTGTGGAGACCAGGGCCTGATGGCTGTTGGAGAGCTGCTCTGGTTGGCCCCTGTCCCAGACTGTGCATGAGTCTCGAGAGGGCTCTTCTTCGATTTGTGAATTAACTTGGTGTGCTCAGGAGAGCGGCTGGCCCAGGGCTCAGGAACATTTGTCCAGGGCCATGGTCTGTCTCCCCTGAAGTGGCCCCAACTGTTTTGCCACTCAGTCAATCAGTTGTCTGGGAAAGGTTCTTTCTGTGGGCCTTGGCTCCTTCATGAATGGATGATGGGTTAGAGGGACAGGTGTGCCCAGGGAGCCCTTTCTGTCCCTTCATGCAGCCCCAGGTCTGTTGGGTCCTGTACCGAGGTGACTCCCTGGGGCCTCCTATGTCCTTGTGCTGGGCACCTTGTCTGCCCTACGGTGGGTGGGACTAACCCACAGGAGATATGGCAGGGTTCCACCAGGCCATCAGCTGGCCGAGAGCCACTGGGGTGAGGGCCTGTAGAAGGTACCTGGCTCCTGGGAACCACCTGGGCATCTCCCACTGCCAGTGCCTGACCAGTAACTCTCTCGGCAGGCATCACGTGAGCAAGGTGGTATCCCTGTATGCAATAGCTGCAGGACTGGCCATGAACTGTGTGCGTCAGGCCCAGCCCACCATGGTGCATTGACTTGGTCAACTGCCTGGGGGAGTTCATGCACAGGACCCTGGCAGACTGAGGAGGAGTGGTGGATGGTTGAGCTCCTGGGTGTAGTGCTGTGGGTGTGGCTTGGGGTGCTGGGAGCCAGGGCACTGAGGCAGGACAAGGGAGAGTGGATGGCACTGGGGCAGCACCCAGCTGGCTCCTGCTGTCTGAATCCTACACTGGCTTGTTTTCTGACCCTCCCCATAATGCCCTGCCCCAGCTAAAGACCTGTGAACCCTAGAAGGTGGCCAGCAGAGCAGGCCTCTGGTCTTGGGAGAGGCAGGACTCTGGCTCCTTAAATACTGACCAGAGCACCCTCTCCTCTTGGAGCCCAGCCTCACCCACTGGAGGAAGGCTCATGGCCTTGGGGGTGGTTATCAGAGGCAGACCCTCTGCTGTCTTCATGATCCACTGGCCTCCAGGGCCTGGGCACACTGTGGGTGCTGCTGGGCCTGGGCATGAAGGTGGGCTGCACCTGTAGAGTGGGTGGTGGGGCTCAGTCTCTCAGCTGCTGGGCCTGTGGTCCCATCTGGATACTGGACTGCTTGGGGAGGGTGTATTCCCAGCAGAGTCCTGAGGCTGCTGACCTTCTGCCTCTTTCCTGCAGACCCTGGCAGGCCCTGGTGCCCAGGAGCCCAGCAGAGAGTATGCTGGGCAGCACCGATGCCAGTCCAGGAAGCGGGGTTAAGGAGTAGGCATGAACCCATCTCTCCTGAAAGGCCTCAAGTCCAGGGTTCCTTGACTTCTGGAAAGCCAATCCTCTGCTCCCACTCCGAGTAAGTGTCCAAAGCTGTTCAGTGGCCCTGTGGGATGGCTGTTGAGGCTCCTTTGTGATGGCCAGCAAGCAGGGGGCATTTGGGAGTCCTGGTGAAGGTGACCTCTCTCCTCCACCGTGAGCCCTCCCTTCTACTGTCCCGATGCTTAGGTGCCTGTAATCCAGTTCTGTCCCCTCCTCAGGCAGCCTTGTGCTGACTGTGTGGCTCATGTGCTCTGGGCCTGTGGGGCTGGACTTTGCTCTGACAGTCCTCTCTTCCCTCACAGACTGACGTCCTTAGGTGCGTGGTCAACATGGACCGTGGCCTGCATGCACACTGACTGGTGGCCGCACTCTGTAGTTTTGGCTGCTTCCTGAAGGCTGTCTTCTTCGTGCTGCTGCCAGAGAGATGATTTGCCCAGCTGAACAGAAGCTGTGGCTTGACCCCTGGGGTCCACCCCCGGATGCCAACAGCACCTGGGAAGAGCCTCTCCCCTCTGGGCCCCATTCCTCTGCAGACCCAGACCCCTGGGAGGAGTGAGCAGAGAGGGGCTGACTTCAGTGTGGCTGCAGGCCTGCTCCTGGACCCCTGCCAGGAAGTCAGGGTCAGCTCCCTGCAGCACATGCTGCCTGATGCCTCCAGCCCCAGAAATGCCATCTCAGAACACAAGATGGCTTTGGTCCTTGTGGGCAGTGGGCCCTGCACAGTCAGTCTGAATGAGACTGGCCTGCTGAAACTGGAGAACAAAGAGCTCCTACTGGCCTGATCAACAGCACAAGGCTCCCATGCTGGTGGCCTCACCCATTTCTAGAGGGAGGGAGTGTCCCTGACCATGGTGGGTCCTAGGCCAGTGTCCTGTTCTCTGATCCCATGGGCAAGCAGGACCATTGAAGCTTTACATTGTGGAGAATGATTGTAAGCCCTGCTTTCCCTGTGCCTCCCTCGTCTGACCCCGTGAGGACTCAACACCAGGAAACCCAGCCCCTGGGGTGCAAAATAGGCTGAATCTGGCCCAGGAGGAGTCTGCAACACCAGCAGCCCTGCCCAGCCCTGCTGAGCAGGGCTCTGTGCCAAACATGGCTGCTTGCAGTGCCCCTCCCCTCTGGCTCCTCTGCCCACCCTGTAGCTGCACCTGCCCCCAGACCCCAGTGGGAGACCATGTGCTGGGTTGTCTGCCTGGCAGAGCCCTGCAGGAAGCAGCCTCAGGGTTCTGTGGACTTCAGGTTTCACTGGGGGACACAGACTGGTAATAAAGTTCAAACTGAGGTTTTCATTTTAGTTTCCCTGTGTCCAGTGATGTGCGAGGATGCTGTGTAAGGTGTGGTAGTACTCTAGTCTGATCAGGCAGAAAGGCGTAGGTGCCTGCTCATTGATGTACAAGGATGCTGTGTGAGGTTTGGTGGCCTCTCAGGTGGAGGGTGCAGACACCTACTCAGTGATGTGCAAGGATGCTGGTCAGACAAAATTGTCAAACACCTATCCCAGTTGAAGCTGCCAACAGTCCAGGGTTTGATGTGACAATAGAAATACAAAGGACAGGGCCATTACCATGGGAGGCTCCCAGGCTCCAGGTGACCTAAGAACATCAAGGAGCAGATGGGATTGCCTGGCAGTTCAGAGGAAGAGGAGCACAGGGGTCAGGCCCCCCAGGTAACTGGAGGGCTGTGTCTGCCCTCCTTCATCTGTGGGTTCCCCTGATCTTTGGGACCAGAACCTCATTCCTCTGGAGCTGGATCACAGTACCAGCAAGAGCTTTGCCTTGCAGAGCAAGCCCTGTGAGGGTGTGGGCTGGGAAGCAGTAGCATCCTGAGGAAGCAGGGCACACTAGACCTAGAATCGCACAGAAGTTTCTGGCTAGTGGGTGCTGCTTTCCACCCTGAGAGGCAGCTGTCTACCTGTCCCAGAGCATGGCTTTGAGGCAGCTGCCCTGCAAGAGAATGCAGATTCTCCCACACCTCCTGTTTCTAGACTCCAGCCCTGTAGACTTCTGGAGATGAGGTTGACATAGGACCTTGAGGGACTGTTGTAGTTTTCTCACTCATGCAGACCACTGAAAACACAGAATGCAGACTGAGTGTGGGAGAAGGAGCACAGTCTGCCAGGCAAGCAGAGGTTCTGCACTCAGCATGCAGCCTAGAGGCCTGGAAGGTGTGCTGGCGTGGTGTGTCCTTCCTCCCTGCTCCACAGGCAGCCTGGAACTTGGAAGGCACACCTGCAGAGTAAGTCCCTCACCCAGGGCTGGCAACTCAGGTCCTCAATCCCAAGTCTGTCTCCACAGGTGCAGGTGAGGTGGTACTGCACCATAGGGCCCACACCCACAGACATGCACCTCCACACTTGGGGTTCTGCACAGGGCCCTCTAGGGCAGGGCTGGCTGTCCTTTCCCACGGGCCTGTAGAGGCTTCTGGGGACCCTGGCAGCTGAATTGAATGGACCACAGTGAGGATCTTTGGGCCCTCTCAGGGATGCTGTGCTTTGCTGTGCCACCAGAGGCTCACACATGTGCACACATACCAGGACAAAGGTCAGTTTTCTCTACAGCTGCAATCAGCCCCTTTCACTATATCCTCCTGTGTACATCTGCTTCCAGGGCAGCACAGGACCTAATTTCCAAGGCAGGGACATTCTCCCAAGGCCCACCCAACTCCAGGTTGGGTCATGGGACACAACTGGAAAGTGAACACATCACAGGGTTGAGAACCAAACACCAAGGTTTTCTTGCCCTGCTGTCCCTCAGGACACTACAACCCACCCTACCCTATCCAACCCTGATGCCCCTGCTGCTGTCCTGGCTCCTTCCCCCTCCTGGGAAGCCCCAACTGTTCCTCTCATATCCCTCAGGACCAGGCAATGTGGACAGGGTCCCAGAAGCCTCTTGGCAGCCATGTGAAGTCAGTTTACGGTGGACACTGCTCTGCATGACCACCAGGTGGGTGGTCTTGTCTCTGTCTGCCTGAGGGGCAGCAAGCAGCCTTAGTGAAGGGTGCAGGGATTGTCACTCTGCAGGCTTCCAGGCTCCCTTCTGCACCTCCTGGAGCAAAGGCTGTGATCTAGTCCAGCACAGAAAATTCTCCATGCCAAGGGCCCAGAGAAGTGGCAGGTTGAAGAGGCACAGATCAGCAGCCTGGCTCCAGGAAGAGATTGCCCTTCAGGGCAGGGACAGATGCAGCATCAGTGGAACAAGCAACCTGAGCCCAAGGCAATGAAAACTAGGGATATCTTCAGGACCCCAAAGTGGACATGAATAGGTGCAAAGAGAAATGTGTCTTGGTGGCAAAGTTGGACACCTCCCAAAAAAATCCACAAATCAAATGCAACCCTTATAAAAACAGCAGAATGCCTTCCCCTGAATCTAAACAGGCTAACTAAAGGTCATGAGAGAGTGAGGAGTAAAAATAGCCTGGACCACCCTGAAATGGAGAAGGGTGAGTGTGGATCCTGCTGGAGGGCTGGACACCCTAACAATGGCACCTGAGGGGGAAGGGGAGTCTGGGACAGCCAGGAGGGCATGCTGGCAAGAGGGAAGAGGGCCTGCCCTGTGGAGCACAGGGCCTGCTTGTGCATTGTAAGAAGGCCAAGGAGGCTGCTGAACACTCACCTTCCAGGCTCTGCTCTGTGAGCAGGCAGAAGCCTGGGGTGCCCAGGGGTGGGGCCTGGCAAGCACTCCCAGATGCTGGCAGCAGAGTTGGATACAACTCCAGCCTCCAAGACTGCCAACATGGGCCGTGTGCCAGCTCAGGTCCTTACCACAGGCCACACCCGCCCCAGGGCTGGACACAGACTTGGGCTCTCCCCTGAGCTAAGGTGTCCCCATGCCCTGGGGCTACATCTGCCTGAGCCTGTTGCCCATCACTGTCAGGTCTGCCTCCCAGGGGAGGCCTCTGGAAAAGGGGTGTCCTGGTGTTAGGTGCATGCCAAGGCTCGGCAGTCCTGGGTGCCATTGCCACAACTGAATCCACTCACAGGCACTCAGCAGCAAGTGGGGGAGGCAGAGATGACCTGGGTTGGAGCTGGGTGGCCATAAATGAAAGCAAGCTGTCATGAGGTAATGAATAGAACAAACATGGTGCTGGCAGTTACCACTGCCTGACTCCTGGGGTTCCTGATTTGGGGAATAGGCCTAGGCTCTTGCTCCTAAAGGTGATGGAAATGACCTTCATTCTTTTTCTCTTTTTGGAGACAAGGTCTCACTACTTTGTGGGGGGGGTTGGGAGGGGGTCTCAGGCAGTCCTCCTGCCACAGCCTTGAATGGCTGGGACCCCAGGTGTGGTCACTGGTCCCAGTGCTACGACCATTTGCAGTCCATCTTTTGTCTGCAACACTGTAGCCCACTCTATTGAAGTACTTTAGATCTTGTTAAAAAAAACTGCAGGAAGAAAGAGAGGATCTTGCCCATTATGTGAGTTTTCTCTTCTGGGGTAAGGAGTGGACCTAGTGGGAGCTGCCCTGCTGAGCTCCACTCTAGCCCAAGACTAAGTTCTTAAGGGAAAGACTGTGGGAGGAAATCAGCAGCAGCAGATAGAAACACATCGACCCAAGAGGTAACAGGCAATATTCTCAGTCATAAAAATAAAGGCCTTTATTTGTTATTTCTATATCACTCCAGGAGCATCTGCACAGGGGCACCCACAACTGCAGCATCACAGGGCTTGGGATCTGGAGGCACCTTCTTGTAGGTGACATGAAGACGCCAGGTCAGTGGCTGCATGGTGGTTGCCATGGACACCGTCTGTTCAAGTTTGCCTTCAGAATTCAGCCTGAATTTTTGGGTAATCTGAGGAGGGAACAAGACAGATTGCCTTTTTTGAAGGGCCAAGACTGTAATTTCTTGTTACCATTCAATTCTTTCAACTATAAGCATATTAATATTCTCACTGGATTTTACTTTAGAAATGGGAAAGAGAACAGGTTAAAAAAAAAAAAAAGAAAAGAAAAATGAGAGTAGACCAACAGGTGCTTCGGTTTTTCCCCACCAAGACCTCAAGTCTGGCACTAGACAACCTCTCTAGCAGGATGAAGGAAGGGTCAGGGCATCGCCAACCATGCTGAGGATGCCTCCAGCTGCTCCCCAGTCACACCTGGGCTCTGATGCCAGCCCAACCATCTCTGATACCTACAAATATGTCAGAAATATTGATGACATGTGGAACCTCTCCAACACTGGAAAACATAGCAAAATATGAACTGAAAACTATGAAAACACAAAGCTCCCTCAGTGGTGCCGTGACATCAGCTCTTCTTCAGGCCACGCTTGTCCAACAGCAGCAAGGGAAGCCTAATTCCAGCCTCCATCACCTCCGCATGCCCTGGGAACTGAGCAGTGGTGGCAGTAATACAGGCAGGTTGTGGTCTGTCTGGATAGCCCATCAGCCCTCTTGGTTGAAAATGTCACTTTAACAATTACCATCCCTGAAAAGGAGCCAGCAGGCCTCCAGGGGCACAGGGCCTCAGACCTGATGCCCATCAGAGCACACCAGCTGCTCAGGGAGAGGCTCACTGAGGGCCTCTGATGAGGACTTCTCCCTACAATCTCTCTCCAATCTTGGGAAAAAAGGATGTGGAGTCACCAGCACATCTCAGGAATGGGCTGGCTAAGCTCCTGGACCAGCCCCTGCCCCATAGCACTGTACCCTGACACCTGCTGTGACATGCCCAGGACTCGGCTGTGACACATTTGCAACCAGACAGCTGTGGGTTCAAAACCGACTCCTTCATCTTGTGTCTGTGGGTAGAGAACTGGCCTCTCAGCCTCCACTTCCTAATCTGGAAAATGGGGATAACTCTTGACTCTGAGGGCCAAAGGGAGAGAGGGGCAAGTATTCCTGCAAAAACCCAAAGCGGCCATGCAGCATTTACCACTAACAGGTGTTCTCTTAAGCTCTCTGCAGAACCAGTCAAGGAAAAGTCCCTGGCTCTCCATCAGCCCCACTCCCACAGTCCCCAGTCCCCAAGGCCCCTTCTCCAGGATGCACTGCCCCTCACTCAAGCCAAGATTCCAGAAACAACTGTCCAGCCCTGCCCATCTCAGAGTCATCATCCTGCCTGGGCATCCACCAAGACCCATTCAGGGATCTTCCACAAAACCCAACATGTCTACTTTGAGCACTTCCTCTTCCCTGCTGGCAAGGGAAGGGTCTCATCCTAAGGTCACAGATGGCAGAACACATGACAGCTGACAACAGGCAGAGAAGACCGTGAGCAAGTTGTCAGTCACTCGTGTTCCCACCCTGGGGTGGGGTGACACTGCCAGCCATGCAGGGCCCCATGGGGGGCACTTGGTGACAGCATAAACAGATGCCACAGGAGGCAGGCTTTGTAGCATCCGAAGGGAAAGTATGCTTCAGATTCCCACTGGAGGATGTGATTGGCTTGTTTGAAAAATTCTGCAGACAACCAGGAAGTTGAGGCCCACGACTCAGGGGTTAGCAGGAACTGCCTGCTGTGCTCTTGAAGAGGAGGGTGGTTTGGCTGGAGGACCCTGCCCACAGGAGCAGAGTGGGGTGGGGGACTTGCAACCAGTGCCCACAAGGCCCTCCTGGCTTCACCAGATGGACAGCAGGGTGGCCTGTTCTAAAAAGCAGTTATATGACCAGGAACCAGGTCCCTGTTGCATAAGAACTGGAGGAGTTGCACAGAGCAAGCTCCTAAGACCAAGTCCAGCACAGGGAAGGCACCACGTCCCCTGACAACCACATGGCTGACCTGGCCATTGGGTCAGAGAGCGGGTTGGGACTCAAACTTGGGTTGGAACCGTGACTCTGCTCTTCTTGTTGTGTGGACTTGGCTTTGGGACTTAGCAAAGGTTTGGGCCCTCTGGAGGCAGCCCGAGAGCAAGCATGACATCTGGTACTCAGGCTTCCTCCCCATCACCAAGGGGAGGCAGAGAGGAGGGTTGGGGGGCTGCAGGATGGGTCTAGCCACTCAATGGGCCCACAAGTCCACCATGTGACTGCCCAGAGTGGACACACCAGAAACTGGGCTGTCCCCTAGGGTTGGCGCTCCCCACTCACTCCAGTCTCTGTGATTGTCACAGTGCCCCTGTTGGTACCCTCCTCTCCATCCTAGGACAGAGGACTCCTGGGGAGCCCCTGATCCTGAGGCTCTTCCGGAGGCCACATAAGTGAAGATTTGAACCCAGGCCCAGGTCAAGGGCTCATCTCTTGGTCTGCATTTGGCTTCTCATTCTCCTTGGTGCAGACCCTCAAGGAAGAGTCTGACTGCTGACCACCAGCATTCACCTTAGGGCCTGGAGGACAGTGCCAGCCCCTTCATCTTTCATCAGCAGCTGCCCTCTGTGATCCACATCCTCGGGATCCCTTACTGGGCCTACTTCCCTTTCCCCGTGCAACATGTTTGCTCTTTCTTTGTTCCTCTGCTTCCTTCCCTCCCCTCTCCTCCTTCCTAGGACCCCAGCTCCATGAGTTAGTTCCCAGATCTAAAGCTTCCTGCAGGTTGTCCATGGGAAACTCAACTGTTCAATGCTCTTCCAACTCCTGGGCACAAGACCATACAGAGAAAGACTCTCCTTACTCCCTCTTACCCAAAGGCCCGCCCAGGATGGGCAGCATAAAGAGAAGAAGGGTCACAGGACAGGGAAAAACTGTCTGGATTGATGACAGCTATGTCTTGAGGGGTGTAATGGGAGTGTTATGAGTTTCTGATGGCAAACAGAGAAGGACTTTGGAGGGAGGAAAGGAAGGAGAGAGAGAGAGAGAGAGAGAGAGAGAGAGAGAGAGAGAGAGAGAGAGAGAGACTTAGTCCCTTTGTGCTACTGTAATATAATAGAATGCCTGAGACTGGGTAAATAATTAAAAAAAAAGATTTATTTGTTACAGTTCTGGAGGCTCAGAAGCACAAGGTCAAGAGACCCACTTCCAGCAAATCTTGCTGCCATCATCTCATGACAGAAAGCAGGAGGGCCAGGGAGACATTATGTGAGGAGGGAAGGTAGAGGCCATGCTTGCAGGCAGAGCCCTCCTGGCCTCACCACCACCTCAAGGCCACAGTCTCAATGCTGCTTCATTGAGGATCAAGTTTCTATGGACCCAGGGGACACACTGAGACCACTGCACGCACAAAGCCAGGAGAGGGATACAACCAGGGGCTGGAGAGCAGAGGGGAGTGAAGTCTGAAATTTCCAGGGAGCCAGGTTGGTGAGCACTTCACCAGCAGCAGGGAAAGCTGGTCTCCAAATCCAGAGAAGCCCATTGGCACAGCAGCCTCCCAGGGACCTGGTGGGGCCCCACTACACACAGAAGAAAACAAGATCTGTAGGGGCCTCTCAAGGTTGAAAGGTCACAGAGCAGAGCCAGCAGGAGCGGGTGCACCAGGGACATGGTGACACATAGGATCATCACCTTCCTTCCCTCTCTGCTGCCTCCCTGGGGATTGCCTGGAGGTTCTCCAACTCTGCCAGAATTCCCAGCTCAATCCTGCCAGCCTCAGGAGGCTGCCTCTCTCCCAGGGTCGGCTCCCCTGCCTTTGCTAAGCTGCCAGCAAAGCACAGTCAGCTCCAGTTAGGAGCAGTTGACTCAAGGGGCCCTGACTGTCATGGGGCCAAGTGCTGGGTTTCTGCCACTCACAGCCTGGTGGAGGTGACTGCAGGTAACCTGGAGCCGGTTGCTCGGCTTGAACCACTACGTAGTCGTTCCGTGAATTTCGGAGGGTGCTGTCTCGCCGCTGCTCATCTGTAGAGCAGTGTGTGCACATGTCCTGGTGCTCCAGGATGCGTTGTTACGCATGCATCTGTGTGCGTGCATTCAGGGACGTCTGCATGTCTGTACCTGTGTAAGCATCTCTGTGTACACCCTTGCGTGCGCACCCCTGTCCACAAGCTCAGGCGCGAGCTAGGTGTCTGATAGAGGGAATGAGATCCAGTTTGGCCTTATAAGGCCTTGAGCATCCCCAGGGGTCTTGGAGGCAGTCTGTGTAATCAGGTGTGGCCCAGCACCGAGCCACCTTCGCTCACATCCGTGCCCAGGCACGCTCTGCAGGCTGCATGGCGGGGACAGGAGGCGCACAAAGCCCAGCCGGCAGGCCTCAACTCTGAGCAGACACGGGGGGCCCTCGCCTTCCAGCTCCCATGCCTTGCAGCTCCCACAAGTGGCTGCTCTGCCCTCCCGTCCTCGCTGTCTGCTCTCAGGGAGCCCCCAGGCTGCGGCTGTGAGGCTGACTGGGGACACCCCAAGATCTGCCTCCTGCTTCCCAGCTCTGAGACCCCTCAGGCCTTTTGCTCCAAAGGGCAGGGCAAACACCCTCTGCAGGACCAGCCAGGCCTCTGCACCCTCAGGGCCTGCCTTGGGCCCAGGCAGAGAAACAATTCCAAACCTGCTCTTCGAGCCCCTCCTCAGTCCATGTTAAGAGTGACCCAGGGCCCTCCCACATGAAACCCTGCAACCCCTAGAAAACATTTTTCTTTCTGTTTTCCAGGCTGCACACTGAAGAACCTACTTGTGCCTGGAGCGCACCCTGTGGCAAAGTTGCACAGGTAAGGCATCTGGGACATCAGGGTACCCCCTGCTCAGTACCTGAAAGGGGGTGGGAGGCTGGGGGAAAATCCACCCCTCTGGGTTCCTGCTGATGCTCCTCCTCCTTCCAGGGTCCTGGGTATGGAGGGAAGAAATCTGAATGTGGGTACCTTCACCAGGTAGAGCTCCATGAATGACTGGAAACAGAATACCTATCTGCCTGGACCTCCAGATGCAGCAGTGCCTCTCAGAGCAACGTCCCCTGGGGACATGTCAAGGTCCTCTTTGCAGGATGTTCAGATTGGATGGGGATCTCACTGCCCAGGAAGGGCTACCCAAGAGTCCACGGGACCAGCCCCTGTCCTTCCAGGTCCTGTAGAACACTCCCTGCTCTCTCAGAAACAGTGTGAAGAAAGTCAGAAAGAAAGAAGTATTTTTCTTTAAAATATTTCAGATCATAGGCAGACATCATTATAACAAGAGCACATACCTAAGCAGCATCTACCAGGCAGCAGGGTCTGTTCTAAATCTTCTGACTACATTAGCTCATTTAATCCTCCTAACACTTTGGTATAGAAAATTTGCAAAATAAAAAATCACAAGGAAGGAAAATTCTGTCTGTAATGCCATGGTGCATTTCCTCTGTGTTCTTTGGCTGTGCTTGCAGTTTTAACCAGATGGTGAATGTACTGTAAGGCAGCATATCTGCTCTCTGCCTTTCTGCTTAATATAATCATAAGACCCAGATCATTAGTCTTTGAAAATACTCTTAATGTCTGCTTTGTATTACCTCTTCTCTGACCATTGTCAGGAGGCAAAATTCTGCTTTTACTAAGTGTGCAAGCCTGTGCGATGGGGAAGACAAGGGTCTCCATTTACTCCAGCCCCTTTGCCTGCTCTATGCTGATGAGGGCCTAGAAGTTTCCCCACGGCCCCATCTTTGGAATCTCAGGTGTGTGTTTACATGTGTGTCCTAGCACAGGGGCGAACATGCATGTGTGCACAGACTTGCTGAGCAACTCAGTGAGACCCTGTCTCTACATAAAATACAAATTAGGGTTGGGGGTGTAGCTCAGAAGTCAAGTGCCCCTGGGTTCAATCCTGGGTACCCCCCCAAAAATTAAGCACACTCAAAACAAATATGTGTACATGCTTGTTCACAGCAGCACCAGTCACCAGGCCCATGTTCACCAAGGAGACATGGATGAGCCCAATATAGTAAGCCCATGGTGGAATGTTCCACCATGGGGGTGAGGCTCTGACACATGCCCAGTGAAAGAGGCCAAACACAGAGGCCACACCTGTGATTCCATCTACACCAAAGAAACACCCAGACTGGGCAATGCAGAGAGACAGGAAGTGGAATGCTGGTTGCTGGGGGAGCAGGGAGCGAGGAATTGAGGTTTGTCTTCAGGCAAGGAAAGTGTTTGGAACTGGGTGGAAGTGACAGGGGCACAGGGCTGGTGCATGCTGAATGCCACTGACTATGGGACCATAGATTTTATGTCAGTTTTGGTTCGACCAATTTAAAAAAAAAAAAGATCTCATACCAAGTGCCACTCTAAAGCCAGGCTTTCACAGAAATTATTTCTTTTCACCCAAATTATTTCTTCCCATCTGGCCATCCATCCTTAGAGACGGGCACCCTAAGGTTCCAGCTGGGACTCTGAGTGGGTCACTGGCACCTGCTCCCACCCTACCTGCCTGCCCTCCCTGGCTTTGTTCTGGGACCTATATTTGTCTGAAAAATGATTCCCATCATCGTGTGGAATCTTAATGGCCTTGTATGAGGACTTGGGACCTTATTTTTATTTTTAGACCATGTCCAAAAGGAACAAAAAATCTGAACCACCCAAGGCAAGGTCTGGAGAGCAGCCAAGCTCTTTGAAGATTTGACTGTCCTGCTTGGGTAGCACTGAAAGAAAGAAAAGTGGGCTCCTTCCCTGCCCTGGAGATGTTAATCCAATAACCAGGTTTTATTTGTCTTCTTAAGCCATGTTCAGGAATAGAGATCCCTTCTAAGTCTCCTGGGAGACTGTCGAGTAGTATCTCCACAGGAAAATCCTTGGGAAGCAGCCTGCCACCCCCTCCCTGCCTCCTAACCCTGCCCCAGGGGAGCTTAGGAGAGAAAGAGGGTCCCCTGTCCACCATTCTCTCCTCAAGTCTCCCCGTGGCTCAAGGGCACCCTTGACCAGGAAAGACTTAGCCCTCTGGCGGCCTGTTTGCAGTTCCGCTGCGCCTGGAACTGGGCTTGGTTACTCCCAATATTGGTTGTCAAATGGTCCCTGAGGCTCATTATTCTGACTTTGAAACTCAGAAAAAGATCATCACTTGCTTCTACTCTGCATCCCAACAACTGTACCCCAACATTGCCACTAGCACTGGGTGAGAAGCTCAAGCGGCAGGCACTAGGGCTGTCTTTGGGCTCTAGCTGATTGGCAGATCCATCTGTTTGGGGGCTTTTGACCACAGTAAAGACTGAACCGATTTGACTTTATCAGTCAGGGGCTTTGCTATCTCACAAAGCAGGAAGTGAGGAGGAAAGGTCAGGAGTTGACTGACCTCAGCTGGTCCCCTGCATACCCAGCCCCACTTTCCCTGCCCAGCATTTCTGAAAGGCTGGGGTTGCTCGGGTCACTCAATCCAGACCTAAGGACCTCCAAAGGAAGAGTCTGAAGACCTTTCCTAGAAGCACCTGGGCCACCTCCTCCTCAGCACCCATTGGTCAGAATGGAGTCACTTGAATGTCTGGGACCCAATCACTGGCCATGGAAACAGGATGCCCTTTGTTCATTTACAACAGTTGTTCTCAGAGTGTGGCTCTGAGACCAGCAGCATTGGTGTCACCTGAGACCTTGTTAGAAAAAGAGTTCCTGGTCTCCACCCCAGAGCCACTGAGTCAGAAATTCTACGGGTGGACATCAGCACCCCTAGAATTTTTTTTCCAGTGCTGTTTATGGGACCCTGGACCCTCCACAGGCTAGGCAGGCATTTTGTCATGGAGCTATGCCCCAGCCCACTGTGTCATTTTAACTGTATTTTATCAGCAAGAACAAGACCTAATGTAAATTACTAACATCATGAAAAATGAAGATTCCCTAAATAAAAATTCCTAAGATCTAACTAAAGGAAATGCACATGATTTTATATAAAAGCAGCTCAGTTAAGTTAAGCTTGATAGTTAAGTGTTTTTTTTCCTAGCTGGGAGTGCAGCTCAGTGGTAAAGCACTTGTCTGGAATGTAGGGAACCCTGTGTTCCATCTTCAGCACCTCCAAAGAAAAGTTGATTTTCTTTTTTCTGAACTGCAAATTTAATAGGCCCTTCAGGTGACATGGGGTAAGGTTTGAGAACACTGATTGAGACTAATGATCTATCCATTGTTTATTGTCATAGAACAAGCCACCCCAACACTTCATCATCTAAAATAGCAGTGGTTTTATTTGCTTGTGATTCTGAGTTGGACAGGTAGGATCAAGCTTGCGGGGCTATGCTCACCTGAGGGAATTGTCAGATCAGCAAATGAAAACACTCGATGCCAGGTACATTTTCATTTCAAATAAATAAGAAGTAGTTTTATTGGGTTTTTTAAATTTATTTTTATTGTAAACAAATGGGATACATGTTGTTTTTCTGTACATGAAGTAGAGGCATACCATTTGTGTAACCATACATTTACATAGGGTAATAGTGTTTGATTTATTCTGTTACTTTTTCCTTCCCCCTACCCCTCCCACCCTTCTTTCCACTCTATACAGTCCCTCCTTTCTCCATTCTTGCCCCCTCCCACCCCTCATGTGTCATCATCGACTTATCAGGGAGATCATTTGTCCTTTGGTTTTTTGAGACTGACTTATCTCACTTAGCATAATATTTTCCAATTTCATCCATTTGCCTGCAAATGCCATAATTTTATTATTCTTTATGGCTGAGTAATATTTCATTGTATATATATACTACAGTAAGAAGTAGGTTTTAGTATAAATATATCCCATGCAATAATTTATACTAAAATTTATTTGTTCATCTGAAATTCAGTTTCATCTGGACAACCTGTATTTCTCTGGCAACCCAGCCTCACATGATGGACTATGCAGGTGTTGTTCCCTGGGGACTCAGGGGTGCCAGGCAGTCTGTTCACTATGTTGGCAGTTGGAGCTGTCACCAGACAGCTCCCTCCATGTCGTGTCTCCTGCTCAAGGAGACTTGGGGTCCTGATGAGCTTCTGAGAGGGCAAGAGTGGACATGGCAAGGGCCCTTGAAGTCAGGACCAGAGGTCACAGGACATCTGTGGGTGAACAAGTACCATTGCTGAAGATATAACTGGCCTCTGCTCTTGGCCACTAGGAGGTGATCCCTCGGTCCCTGCAGTGTACTGCCTCATGGAAAATTTGGGCCCTGTACAGCCCAATGATGTTATTTATAATGATGTTATTTATGTGGACACACCGCATCAGTTCTGATGGCTGGAGGAACTGGACAACCCAGGTCAGCCCCCTGCAGCTTGTGATGGAGCCCAACAGAAACTCTGGACTTCCCTGGGTGGCAGTGGTCTTGAGTGCTGGACAGTGTGACTAGACAGTCACACTTTGTAACAGGGAGGAAGTAATGGCACCCAGAATTTCATGGGAAGAATGACCAGAAACCCCATATTTGGGTCAAACTCAACCCTCACCCTCTGTGTCCTGTCCCCTGGCTGGTTCTACTTTGTGTCCTTGATGTAATCCTATGATAAGCACAGATGGTCCTTGGTAACTTTTGGGGATTGGTCCCAGGACAACACCCCCCCCCCAAGGATACAAGAATACCAAAACCTGTGGATCCTCAGGTCCTTTATATGAAAAGGCTTAGGGTTTGCATATAACTTGCGCACATTTTCCCGCTTACTGTAAGTCTTCTCTAGGTTACTTAAAATACCTGATTTGATGTAAATGCAATGTGCCAAGTCTCTGTATTGTATTGTTTAGGGAATTAGAATGCAGGGACGGGGGAAGTGCCAGCACATAATCAGACCAGACACATCTTTTCTGAATACTTTTGACCTAAGTTTGGTTGACCCTGCAGATCTGAAAACCCTGAGAATGAAGACTTACTGTGTCCTGCTGTTCTGAGTTTTGTGAGCTGTTCTAGACAATGATTAAGCCCAAGTTGATCATGGAAGCCCCTGAATTGTGGCCAGCTGGTCTCAACTGAGAGTCACTTAGGGGACTCCTGAACTTACAGCTAGTGTGGCAAGTGAGGACAGTCCAAGGGGACTGTGTCCTCACACTGTGCAGCTGGCTAAGCTCCTTCCACGTCACTTATGCCAGGTTCTATTGGCCAAAGCAGGTCAGGAAGCCAGACCAGGTCTAGAGGCTGACCCAACTTCTTGATGGGGGGCTCTGGAGAGTCACATGCAAAGGGACACACATCCAGGGAGAAGGATGGGGGCCACTTTTACAATTGGTGTGGGGGAGTCATCCACCAAGATTGCTGTGTCCAGAGACCCATGTCTTCATGAGGAGCCCCTCAAGAATCGAGCAAAACTTCTTCACTCTGCTTCTCTAACACCTGGGGTGAACCAGGGACCTAGCACGTGGGTGGAGCCTGGTCATTGCATGATGGTTGGGTAAACTTCAGTTAATGAATGTCTGAGAGTCAAGTTTCTTGCTTGGCTGCATGTCAGTGTCACCAGTGAGCCTGTAGACTGCCTGGTGTCCACTGCACATAAAAGCTTGAATTCCAATTCTGGGATCTGAGGTGAGGCCCAGGCCTCAGCATTTTTAGAAACCTCCTGATGATCTCAGTTTTAAGTCAAGGCCAAGAACTGCTGAAAGACAAATGTGGAGGATGTGGAGGAGCTGCAAATTCCAGACCAGTTTAGACTGGATTCTAGGGGGCGGGTGTGGGAACCAAAGGAAGCTGTCAATCAAGACCTGAGACACAGGTGTGAGAAGCACACAGGAGGATCTTGTGGGGTTGGAACCAAGGCAAGGGCAGCACCTCTTCCCACCAGACAGCAAGCAATGCTGCTATAACCATGCCCGAGCATGGTGTGGCCTCTGTGGAGAGCAAGGCTTTGAAAAACCTCACTATTCACCTAGCCTGCTCAGTTCCTTGGCTCTGCTCAAACCCCCAGCTCAGGGTCCCTTGGCCAGATTTGCTCTAAACAGACATTGTGGAGCCAGCTCAATCCCTCCTGGTAAAACAGTTAAATTCCCAGGACTCTGGCAAACCAACTTCTCTGTGGGGCCATTATCTCATGAAAGCCTGAGGTTGAATACAGCATAATAAAGATCATGAATCCTTCTGTCCCACCTCTGCAGTCTGAGCTCCCGACCATGGTATCTCTGAAGTCCGCACAGAGCAGACTCTAAATGGTTTGAACCAGCTCAGTGATTGGTGATGTTGCCTTGGCTGCTTGAAATCAGCCCTGGTAGGAATATCTATACCATAGGAATTGGTAAAAAGGTCTCCCCCTGCCCAGAGAGTCAGTTGTTAAAATTTGCCAACACAGCCATAGGAGTGATGGTTAAAAAATAAAATAATGATGATGATGATGCTTATGATGATGATGAAGATGGTATCAAAGCCAGACTTGGTCTCCTTAGAAACACAGAACCCACAACCAATCCTTCTTTGTAGAAAACGCATACATGGCCAGGTTCCAATGCCCACAGACAGTTCAGCCTCAGCCTCCCTGTCCCCCACCCTCCATCTTAATGCCTGTCTTCAGCCCTTAGGTTGACCAGGGTGCCAGCCTGCAGCCCTGATCTGCCCAGAGTTCTTGGGTCCCACCAGGTCCCACATCACGTAGTCTTGTGCCAGACACCTCAGGATCCACACACACGCATTTTGACCCTACCCCACAGTGGAAGATGGCTTGCCCAGCAGGTGCAGGGCTCTGCGTCCCACCCCCAGTACTGCAAAAGAAAAAAAATTCCCCACACCAGCACTGACAAGAACCCCAGCCCCTGCTTGTCTGGCAAGGGAGGTCAGAAGTGTCTCTCCCTCTTTATGGAAATGGAACCAGGTTCAAAGAAGCTTTAAGCTCTTGTACCCTGATGGTTGGAGGCAAGCTAGCAGAGCCTACCTGGACCCCATTGAAAACCTCATCAGAGAGAACCCAGGACTCAACACTCCAGGAAAAGTCCATCAGCTAGGGGTGGTTTCTCCATGCTCAGTGGACACTCTGAGCACCCAGCACCCTGGGTTACTGGCTACAGCCTCTCCTGTATACAGATGGCAACGCAGCCCTGAGCACCAACAATCCTACCTGTCAACCCCTGGGAGGGCTTCCCCATTAGTCAGGCTCCATGCTGGGTGGAGCTACCTCCCAGGTTTTGTAAAGTCAGAAGCAAAGTGCCAGCTCTTATCAGGAAGGTCCAGGAAGCATCTACCTCAATGCTCTCAGGTTATCACCACATTTGGCTCCTCAGAGTCAGAGGATGGAGGTTCCTCCTGCTGCACTGACCATGAACCTGCCCCAAATTCCTTGTAGAACCTTCCTGGTGGCCCCCACCCATAGTGGCAGGGGAAGTCACTGTCACACTACAAACCTCTTGGCCCTCTGATTCTGATTTCACTAAAGAAAAAGTTCTCCACTTTGTGTGTGATAAGATTAATCTCCTTTCCCAATAATCCAAATTAATATCCCTATTTTAAGGTATATAACCTGAATTTTAGCACCAAAGTCCCTTTTGCCTTATGTATAATTCAAGTGTCTCGGTTTTGATGATTTTCCAAAAAAGACCAACTGAACCCAGAAACAAAAAAGAAAACTGTTATAGTCACAGTTACAGTTTCTCACAGTGAAAGGGCACAGGGAAAACCTGCTAGGGAAGAGGTCCAGGCAGGCCCAGGAAGCCACTGGAGCTTCCCTTGTCCTTCCCCAGGGGAGTCATGTGGACAGTGCTGATTGCTCTGGTACACACATGTGACATCACAATGACTAATACCAGCAGGGAACTTCACCCAGGAGTTCCACTGGATCTTGGTCACATAAACAAGACTGTCCACACACAGGTCTTAAGAGCTCAGGCTGATACCCTGTGACCCCAGGCCCCTGACAAAGGACACACTGAAGTGTAGAATACAGGTGGCTCAAGCTCCTAGGTAAACAAAGACACTCAGCAGGTAGGAACTTCCAAGGGCTGAGAGATCCCTCCAGGAGCCAAAGGCAAGGACCAGACCTCTTTGGGGCTGAGATGAATCACCTATGCACACCAGGTGACTGACAGACTCATGGTTCCCAGGGCTGGGACAGATTGTGGCAGGGCACTGTTTGCTAGCTGCAGGAAGGCTGTTCTTCCAGGTGCTAGTGAAGCTGCAATTTCTAAAATGTGTCCATGGAACCCGAGTTGCTTCAGCCAGTGAGTAAGACATGGGGTCTACACTCAGACCCATGAGTTGTTTTTTTCTTTTTTTTTTTTTTTTTTTTTTTTTTTTTTTGGTACTGGGATTAAACCCAGGGACACTTAGAAACTGATCCAGATCCCCAGCCCTTTTTTATATTTCATTTAGAGATAGGGTCTCACCAAGTTGCTCAGGGCCTTGATAAGTTGCTGAGGCTGACTTTGAACTCACAATCCTCCTGCCTCAGCCCTCTGAGCTGCTGAGATAATAGGCATGCACCATTGTGCCCAGCCAACTCCATGACTTTTTGATTGTGGTAACATGTAAGTCTCGGAGTCTCTCTGAACCTCAATTTCTTTTTCAATTTGTTTTCTAACTCAGAAGGTTATAGAACTAAATTAATTAATGCACACAAAAGTCTTGGCCCTTCACATGTACTTGATAAGTGGTGACTGTTATTATAGTATTTAATTGTTAAGGAACTAAAAGTCTCACTAACCTTCCTCTTTGGCTAACCCTCTCCCCTGGGTACTAAATACTGAAGCTAGGCTCTAGCAGAGTCATATTCCCAGCCTGCTTTTAAATTTTATTTTGAGACTAAGGTGCCAGGCTGGCTGTGAACTTGCAATTCTTCTGCCTCAACCACCCAGCTCTCTTTGGCTTCTTGTTGTGGTTAACACAGATACCAGGAGCCCCTGCAGCATCCTATAGGATAACTGTGATCTGGGCTCAGGGAACCTGCACGTGGCCAGGCTTGCAAATAAATGACAGTGAATGTTTCTCCCAATGTTTCAAAGGCCCTAGATCAACTCAGAAACCCAGAAGGAATCTGTTTGAACCAAGGACACCATGCTCAAAGTGACCTGACACCATGCTTGCTGGTTCTCTTTCTCCCTCCCTTCGTCCTCTCTCTTTCTGCCTTTGAGGGAGCACCCTGTGCAGAAAAGAAAGCTGCCCCCCTGGGAGGATATGACCTGCAGCCCCACCAGTGGGGACCCTCTGTCAAGTGCTATTGTGCCCCACGCCTTTGGCCCCCCTGACCTGGTGGGCATCTCTGACTAGCAGCTGTTGGCTGAGTGACCAGGAGGAAGTTCTGGAGTCTGGAAAGCACCCTGCTTTAGGAGCCTGGATGGATGCCTCTTTCAATATTTTTTCCCTCCCATGCTGGGAATGGACCCCTGGCCTGGCATGAGGTAACCACCTCTGCACTCCATCTTTCTCTTCCTAAATTTGGAGCCGGCTAAGACACTTCTGCACTTCCAAAGCTCAACTGGGGTCCCAGCCACCTTGACTGCACCAGACTTAGGGCTCCCCTGCCAGGGACCCACTCCAGCACAGCTGGCCTTGGAGGCCTCCCTTTCCCTCCAAGGTCCACACCACCACCATTGCCCGACTTGCTGGGCCCTCGGGGTCTTTCTCCCACCAGCACTGTTCCCACCGCCCTGGGTCAGGCTTCACCAGCCACTGTCTCTGCTGCCATCTAGTGGCCACGAGGCTCCCATAGGAAGAGCCACAGCAATGGGGAGGTCTGGGGCTCTGGGTGGCCTCTGTCCTGGGGACCCACCCCGGGCACTTCCCTGGTCTGGAAAGGGTCTTCTGTATGGAAGGGAACAATTTCCCAGAGATTTCAAGACATCACTGTGGAGGTAGGAGGTGTTTTTCTGGAGAAGGTTCAGACCTCCATAGAGAAAAGCCCAAGGCGTGGTCTGCAGGAGCCGGAGGACCCAGCTCAGGGCCCAGGTCAGAGGTTGCCTCCTTGGTGAAGATTTATGGGAGACACCTCATGGGCACCCAAACCTGGAGTCTGGGCCTGGGTGGGTGCTGAGGAGCAGCGGGTTCTCCTGTAGGGCTGTGTTTTCCAGTCCACATGTTAGTCTCGGATTTTCAATCAACACACTCAGGAAAGGAGATGGCCTTGGTCCCATTCCCACAGAAAAGAAAGGCCCTGTGAGCTCACAAACTAATGGTGCACAGGCTCATTCAAAATGCACTGAGCCAACACTCTTGGCCAAGGGCAGCCTGGATGCCAGGGCTGCCAGGATCAGTAAAATACAGCCCCTGTCCTTTGACAAACTGTCAGCCAGGCAGAGAAGACTTCCAGAGTGGGAGGGGGCATGGTGCTGGGGCAGCTTAGGATGGTCTGTAATAAAAGGAGGCCCCCGAGGCCCAGCAGACCAAAGGGAACCAGTCCCAGTTCCTGGCTGGTGGAGAGGGGTCTGGCAGGTAAGCAGCTGCCCAGTCCTGGGCAGACCCATCGGGTAGCTGGGTCACCAGGGCTTGGATCCTGACCCTTCACACATCCAGAGAATGGTGACAACCTCGGGCTGTCTTCCAGGCATAAAGAAAATAAATGTGAAGGCTGGTATCGCAAGCCCCTTGTGTTCATCTCCTGGGCTGTCACAACAAGTGACCATGCATGGTGACTCACAGCAACAGATTGCGCTCATCCTTCCACATTTCTGGAGACCAGAAGCCTGAATCAAGGTGTGGGCAGGACCGTCTCCTTGCAGAGGCTGCAAGAAGAAAGAACCCTGCCTTCCCCAGTCCAGGTTTAGTGTCCAGGCCTCACATGTGCCTTCCCCATCTCTGCCTGTCTTCTCATGCACGCTGTCTGACCTGGCTGCACCTTCCTGCTGCTGCCTAAGGTCTGCTTCAAGGTCAGGACAAAGGAGTTGGAACACTTCAGCTGAGGGGAACATCCCCATGAGTAACAGATGCCATGGATGATGCCCTCATGGCCAGTCTCTGAGTTGCCAGTGTCCACATCATTGCTTCCAGTGGAAAGGAATCTTCTAGAAAGCCAGACTTTCTTGGGTCCAGCAACCTTTTAAAAGTAGGCTAAGAAAAATTTACCCCAGGTGGTCAGGGATGCACTGGCCAGGGAAGACCCTGGATGGCAGAGCAGGACCAAAGTCCAGAGGGTTGGGTACATGTTAGTACCAAGAGAGGTAGGTCTCACCCCTACTAGGTGCCAGTCAGGGGGTGAGGCTTCTGGGGGAAGTGAGGTCTCACTCATGCCAGGGAAACTGAGGCACCCTCCGGAACACACAGGATTTTTTAACAACTGTCTTAGTTTTCTGTGGTAGCCATGACAAAGTGCTAAAAACTTGGGGGCTTACACAGTGGAAGCATATTTGTTGACCATACTGGAGGCCTGAAGTCCAAGATCCAGGTGTGGCAAGGTCAGAAAGGAGGACTCACTCCAGGCCTGGCTCCTTGGCTAGAGAAGGCCATCTTCTCTTTGACTCTTCATGCCCCTGGGGGTGTGTCTCTGGGTCCATGCTTCCCTTTATATGACCCTAACTTGATTTCCTCTGAAGAGATCCCATTTCCAAATAAGGCCTCAATCCACTGGTGCTGGGGGTCTGGACATCAAGCCCTGCTCGCTGCAGGAGTTGCATGACTCATGGTTCCCAAGAAGCAGTGGCAGCCAGGAAGGTGCAGAGTCACCCAGCAGGCTGAGACCCTCACTGTCAGATGGGCGGACAGGACATGCATCCTCCCTATGCAGCCCAAGGAGACTTGGGAAGTGCTGATCTGTGAGGACGTTCTGGTCACATTCAATACACAGCACCAAGAGGCCAGGAGGCCAGGGGGCCATGAGGCTCACAGGCTGCAGGTCAGGCTTTACCAGGGATGGAGCCTGCAGAGCAGCAGGGTAGAGGTAGTGCTCCTCCCTCTCACCACCCGGTGAAATCACCAAGCTCTGGTGTGGAAGCCTATGGGAAATCAGGGGAAGGATGATTCCCTCACTGCCCTCAGCTTGAGTGGCGGGGAAAGACGGATCTCTTTCACCCCACCATTGGCTCCAGTACAAGTTGCTGTGACCACTGTGCATGCAAGTCCCGTGTGGAGCCAAATCTGTTGGCTGGGCAGGATGTAGGTGGGAGAGGCAGATGCAGGGAAGAGGCAAGGTGCTGAGCCCCATGGGAGCACACCTTGCTCCTGTCTCAGGCATCGCTGGCTGTCATGATGCTGTGTTTATCTTTTCTCTTCTTTTCTTTTCTTTTCTTTTCTTTTCTTTTCTTTTCTTTTCTTTTCTTTTCTTTTCTTTTCTTTTCTTTCTTTCTTTCTTTCTTTCTTTCTTTCTTTCTTTCTCTCTTTCTTTCTTTCTTTCTTTCTTTCTCTCACTACTGGGGATTGAACCCAGAGGCATCTTACCACTAACCTACAATCCCCCATTTTTAATTTTTTAATTTTGAGACAGAGTCTTGGCAAGTTGCTGAGGCTGGCCTCAAACTTTCAATCCTCCTGCCCCAGATTCTGCAGTTGCTGGGGTAACAGGAGTGCCCACCACACCCGGTTGGCATTTATGTTTTCATTCACCCACAGCCAATGTTCTCTGCCAAGCCAGCCTTATGGCTCTGACTTTGCCAGCTCCTTTTCCTCTGGAGCCTTTTTTACATGGAATTGGGGGCCTGGAGGCCAAACCCTCTCTGTCCTTTTGCATACCTACCCCCAAAACAGAATAAAGCAGAATTCTGGAGCAGTGTGAAGGGTGGCCAGGGGAAGCCATAGCAGGCAACCCTAGGGAGGTCTGACCTGCATGGCATGGGCAGTGGAAAGACACATCGGGACTGGTCCAGGTGGTGATGTGAGCACACAGGTAAGGGTGACCATGCCTTACAAGCCTTTGCCATTTTCATTGCCCAATCCCTTCTTCATTCACATATTTGGTGCCATGCCATGCCAGGCCCTGTGGAGTTACTGGGAAAACAGTAGCTTTTAAGAAACTCTTTCCTAAGACCCCAAAAGTGCAAGAAACAAAATCAAGAATCAATACATGGGATGGAATCAGTCTGAAAAGCTTCTTCACAGCTAAAGAAACAATTGAGAACTTGAAGAGAGAGCCTACAGAATGGGAGAAAATCTTTGCCACATGCACCTCAGATAGAGCATTAATCTCCAGGATATACAAGACCCAAAAAAATCAACACCAAAAAACCCCAAATAACCCAATCAGTAAATGGGCTAAGGAACTGAGCAGACACTTCACAGAAGAAGATACACAATCAATCGACAAATATATGAAAAAGTGTTCAACATCTCTAGCAATTAGGGAAATGAAAATCAAAACTACTCTAACATTCCTTCTCACCCCAGTCAGAATGGCAATTATCCAAGCAACAATAAGTGTTGGCGAGGACGTGGGGGAAAAGGTTCATTCATACATTACTGGTGGGAATACAAATTGGTGCAGCCCCTCTGGAAAGCAGTGTGAAAATTCCTCAGAAAACATGGAATGGAACCACAATTTGACCCAATGATCTCACTCCATAACATATACACAAAGGACTTAAAATCAGCATACTATACTGTCACATCCACATCAATGTTTCTAGCAGCTCAATTCACAATAGCTAAGCTATGAAACAAAACCTGGAGTCCTTCAAAAGATGAATGGATAAAGAAAATGTGGTATATATACACAATGGACTATTACTCAGCCATAAAGAAGAATGAAATTATGACATTTGCTGATAAATGGAAGGATCTGGATAATATCCTGCTAAGTGAAATAAGACAATCCCAAAAATCCAAAGCCTGAATGTTCTCTCTGATATGCAGATGCTAGCACACAATAAGGGGAGGGGAATAGAAGTTCATTGGATTAGACAAAGGGAAATGAAGGGGAGGGAGGGGGATGGGAATAGGAAAGACAGTGGAATGAATCAGACATAACCTTTCTATGTTCATATATGAATACACGACCAGTGTAACTCCACATTATGTACGACCACAAGAATGGGAAGCTATACTCAATGTAAGTATGATATGTCAAAATTAATTCTACTGTCATGTATAAATAAAAAGAACAAATAAAAAATTTAAAGAAAGAAAAGAGGCTCTTTTCTAACCTCATGGAAACAAAACACCCCTTCATTTGCAAGCAGGTGGTAAACAAAGTTTGCCCTGATTCCAATGGGCTACTATGCTCTTGAGTTTTTCACCCCCAGGTTTCTGAGTTGAAAGACCTAAAGATGGAACTTTCAGAGGTAGAGGCCAGTGGGAGGTCCTTAGGTCATTGGGTCGTGCCCTCAGAAGATACTGTAGGACCCCACCCTCTTACACACCCTCCTGCCATCCACCATGAGTTCCTCACCAGAGCCAAGCTGTTGCTGGCACCACCCACTAGAATCTCCAGAACTGAGAGCTATACAAACCTCATTTTCTTTATAAAATTAGCCTTCCCTTTGTATTTTATCACAGTAATGAAAAATGGACTAATACTGTGACCCATCAGTAAGGTGTCACCAGTGGAGAGAAATGTGACCTGCCTGGCCACTGAGAACACCAAGGAAACCCAGACTCTCTCTGGCACTGGTGTCCTGTGACCCTTCACCTCCACCCTCTGCTCTTTCAGGTTGTAGGGTGCTCCACCCCATGTCACACAGCCACCCCCCCATCATTCTAGGCACCCATGGTGAGAGCCAGAATATGGCTCTAGCAACTTGAGGGTGGTTGAAATGTGAGTCTGCGAGAGGACTTGCAGCAGCCCTGCTGAAAGGGACCCTGGTGACCTCCGCATAAGACTCCTCCCTCTCTGGGTACACCTGCAGATGGAGCTGTTCTCCAGGTGGGACAGAGTCTGATGAACCATGTCTGGAACCCATTTCTTTGTCCCAATGTTGCTGTGTTCTGACTGTAAAGACTTTCCAGCAGGTGGGAAAGGTGGCCTTGTCCAGGAAGCATGGGCTGAACACTGCTCCCTGCATCCATGACCCATGGCAGGGACCTGATCACCATGCACCAGCTGTGGTCAGGCTCAGGCACTGCAGGGTTGTGGACACTGACTTTGTGCACAAGTGCTGACGCCCCTGTGGTAGCCTGAAAATGACACTCTCTAGAAACAAAAACTTAGATGTCAAATTATTTCATTACCTAGAGAGCCTTTCCTCCAGGGTCCTCTCTTTCCTCTCTTCCTCCCACCTTCCCACCTTACCCCTGTCTCTGGGTGCTCACCTTATCCCCAATACAGGGCCAGTTGTCCACATTCCCTGTTTGTTGCCAAATGCGGGGCCACGCTGGGAAGGGCTCTCCTACGTGATGCAGGGGCTGCAGGTCTACCCCTCCCCCACTCCCAAATTACTAGGTCATAGATATCAATGTAAAACAGAAGGCATCCCAGCACTAAGAGGATACCTGATCAATATTTTTAGATTCTAGAAGTAGAGAAAGCTTTCTAAGTGTGATGGAATAAATCCCTTAGGAATATAAGAATATGTCTTTATTTTTTGCCACTTCACTTGCATGTCAGGCAGGCTGGTAGGGCCTGGACTCCATTAGTTAGTGCTTGTATCTCAACTCCTGAACCTTAAGTGAGTGGAGGGGGTCTGATCTGGACTGCTATGTCCAGAAGGTTGCTCTGTCAGCATCACCTTCATCCTCCTGCTGTGGGGGTCCATGTCTATCCATCAGCCCCTCAGCACTGGCCTCTCACTCCACCTGGACTTCATGAGCAGAGCTGCCAGTTTTGGCGAAAGTGAATAAGTGAAGGGCACGTGGTTGATTTGAATCTTAGATAAACCACGAAAAGTAGGTGGTAGGTTACCAGATTCCAGGTCTTGGGGTCCAGTCAGTGGAAACAAAAATGAGGCCAGAAAGAATTCAGACACAGACAAGGGCTTTCCTTGGGGGAAGGGGTTCTGCTGAAGAAAGAATGGAGAGAGCACCCACAAAGGGTGTCCATCTGGTTCTGGCTTCTGCTGTATCAAGTGCTGGTTGTTTTGGACTCTTTATGCCAATGAACCTGTAGGCAAAGAAATGGTAGGAGTCAGGGTCCCACATCCCCTTCAAGGTCATGCCCCCAGTTACCTGACTCCCCCCATCAGGCTTCACCTCCAGAAGTTTCCACTAACTTCCAACAGTGTTGTGGGCAGTTGGGCAAGCCTTTGGCACAGCAGTCTTTGGGGGACCTTTAAGATCCAAAACAAAGCCAAAACCAATTTAAAAAAAGAAAAGGTGTAACCAACTAAAACAAGGAAAAAAACTTAAAAGATCAGGAATAGAAAAGGAAACTTGAATGCAGACATAGTGGAGATTTTGAAATTACATATAAATATTATGAACAACTTTATGTTAATGTATTTGAAAATTTAGATAAAAATGAATAATTTGCTAAATGAAGATAAATCATCATACTTTTACTTAAAGATTTTTAAAAATCTGAATAAAACAATTAGTGCCAAAGAAATTGATCTAATTCATAAGTTTCCCTACCTCCCCATATACCCAGGAACAATCCATAACTTTAAAAAAATTAGTTTTAGAAAAAAAGGAGGTGAGGGCGGAGGACAAGACCCCCCAATCTAATCTAAATCCAAAAGCAGATAAAAGCAGTAGTAAGAAAAGGAAAACAAAGACCAGCTCACTTCTGAAGGGAGGTACACGATACCTCAATGACATAACAGCAAGTTTAACTTAGCAGAGAGAAAACTAAATTTATCACACTTCATCCAGGAATGCCAAAAAAATTCATCACATCATGTCTTGATATTAGTTAGATCACAGAACAGCTCTATGACTGTTAGGGTGCCGGTCTTGAAAGTTTCCAAAAGCCTGTGGGCTGAAGGCTTAGTCCCCAATGCAGCAGTGTCCAGGGGTGTGGTTCAGGGGAAGTGATCAGCTCCTGAGTGCTCTGACATCATCGATCAGTGGGTGGATCCATCAATGGGCATTATGTGATGGCCTTATTGGGGGGTGGAAACTGTCAGAGGGGATAGTCCTGGGCATGCCCTTGAGGACTGTGTCTTGTCCCCCTTCCTTCTCCCTCTCTCCCTACTTCCCAGCCTCCATAAGCAGACAGCCTTCCTTCTCCATCCCTTCCACCCTGATGCTCTGCCTCAACACAGGCCCAAGAGCCATGGAGTCAGCCCACCATGGACTGTAACCTCTGAAACCAGGAGCAAAGATAAAACTTCCCTCTTTCAAGTTGTTCTTTATGGATATTTTGTCATGGTGACAAAATATCAAAATGACTATCTCAAGAGTCAAAGGGAAAAGCATTCAAGGAAACTTACAGTCATCCTTGACTTAAAATACTCTTGGGCTGGGGACATACTTCAGTGACAGAGCACAGGGGTCAAGGTTCAATACCAGCACCATGAAAAATAAATAAAGATACAAACAACAAATTGGAGTTAGAAAGAAACTTTCTTACACAATAAACAGGATTCATTAAAAACATACAATAAATATACTCAGTGGTGAAATTTTAAAAATGGTGGCATTAAAATCCTAAAGAACAGAGGCTGTATCTCTGTGGCAGAGTACTTGCCTAGCACACCTGAAGCACTGGGTTAAATCCCTAGCATCACATAAGAAAAAAAAAATTAAAATAGTCATGCTGTCCATCTACAACTACAAAAATTTTTTTAAAAAAATCCGAAGTAAGACAAGAATACCCCATTTCTTTTCAACATGTTACTGAACACATCAACCAATACAGTAAGACCAGAAAAAGACATGAGATGTACAAATATGAAGAGACAAAGCAGTCATCTGCAGAGAATATGGTCACCTGAATAGGAAATTTAGGAGACTCGACAAACTGTTAGAATTAATATGAGTTCAGACACGGTAGTGCACACATGTTATCAAACCACTCCGGAGACTGAGACAGGAACATCACAAGTTCAAGGTCAATCTGGGCAACTTAGTGAGATCCTGTCTCAAAATAAAAATAAAAAGTCCTGTGGCCAGACAGGGTGGCACAGGCCTGACATCCCAGCTATTTGGAAAGCAAAGACAGAATTACAAGTTTGAGGCCAGCCTCCACAATTTAGAGATCCTGTCTCAAAATTAAAAAAATTAAAAGGCTAGGGATGTAGTTAGAGAGAGAAACAGAGTGATTGAGCACCCCTGGGTTCAATACACAGTACTGCAAATAAGAATGATACCTCCATAGCAACAGTAATTAATGGAGCAAACACAAACATAGATGTCCACAAGAAACTGGAAAGGCAGTGGAGCTACTTCCCTGTGGAAAGAGTTCCAGAAGTTGCAGTTAACATTCTCAGGAGTAAAGAGAAGACTAGCGGGAAGGGAAGAAGGAGAACAGCCATGCAGGAGGAGACAGGACCTCAGCACACAGGTGTGCAGGGTCACCACCCCTGTGGTCAAATCCTCGAGATGAAAGAGGGAAGTCAAAAAATTAGGCCTGGGGTCTTTAATGCAGAGGTGGCTCCAGAGCCTTAAGTCACTAAGAAAGCCACTGCATGGCAATGACAAAAGGAAACTTCAGTTTTACCAACCAGAAACCACCAACTAGGCTCTAACAGGACTTCACCCACCAGAAGCCAACAGCGAGCCAACTGGGCACTCCAAGGCCCACTCTAACCATTCAAATGGCTTCCTTTTCTCACTTCCACAAATGTCCCCCATGCACTCCTGGGAGCCCTGGGCCATGTGCAGCTTGGTCCTGCTTGAATCCCTGTTTGTTCCAATAAATTCTCAAATGTTGACATGCCTCAGTGTGTCTTTTAGCAGCGAGTCTGGTGCTGACGGCACTGAGCTGGTGATTCCGCAGGCCCTCTGGGGAATATTTACCGAACACCTCCTCCTTATGGGGCCCTCCACAGAGTACAGGAGATGAGAACATTGTAAGACCTAAACAGTAGGGTCAAAGGCAGTCCCCGCAGCCCTGGGGAGGGTCAGCAGGGGAAGCATTGTGGGGGGTGGGCCCACAATGGGGGTAGGGTACTGAGGTATCTGGGAGGAAGAAGCACTCTGCTCTCCCTCAGCAGTGGCTAAAAGACCATTCTCAAAAATTGAAAGCATAACTCTCACATACAAAACAAATACATGTAAATAGCTTTATTCATCTTGTGAATTAATGAGGAAGCCAATGAGATGTTAAGACCAGTGGAAAGGAGATGTGGAAAATCAGTCATCTGCACAGGCAATCAGGAAGGTTGGAACCTTTCATCCCTGTGATGTTCTTTCTGTGTGTATGTTGGGGACCAAACCCAGCATCAGATTTTATTGAGAAAACAAGCCCCTGGGCTGGGGCTCAGTGGTGGAGTGCTTGCCTCGTGTGTATGAGGCACTGGGTTCCGCCCTCAGCACCACATTAAAAAAATAAGTTAAAGGTATTGTGTTCATCTACAACTAAAAATATTTTTAAAAAAGAAAACAAGAAAAGGTATATGAAAATGTATTTTAAAATCTTCTAAATTCTAACCTTAGGCATGCCACTTATGCTATTTTGGTATATTTCCTTGCAGTTTTTTTAAAATATAAACTTTGCTTTTTTATGTTTGATTATGCTATGTATACAGATATGTGGTTTTATATTGTTCTTTTCCTTGAGCAATATAAATATATGCATGAATAACAACATCAAAAAAAAAGAATAATTGAACAAATTTGTTAATAAAGCAAACCTGGTCAATGTCCATCAGGGCAATCAAGTGTCACATTTAAAGTCACCTTTTCTAGAGGACAGAAACCATTGTAAGCTGAAGGCAGAGGTCCATACCTTTAATATTAGCTCCTCAGGAAGCTTAGGCAAGTTTGAGGCCAGCCCAGTACCTTCCAATTGAAAAAAGATAAAGGAAGCCTATTGTGTCTCTGTGGGGAGAGACACTTTTGCATAGTCATGAACCAGAACTCTTCCATTACAGCTTAGCTCCTTCCATAGCTGAGCTGCAAAGAGCCTCATAATAGACTATCAAAGGCACAGAACCCCAAGAACAGGCAACTTCTGAAACACAGCCCCCCCCAAGCCTGCCCAGAGTCTACTTTGCCCATTCACAAGTTTTGGACAACTTCTTTTGATGGGGACTATCTTGGCTTGTTCATAGCTGCACATCTTCTAGTGTTCCTCTTATCCTGCATACTGGATCACCCAGGGTGTTTCCAAACATCCTGATTCCCAAGCCATATTCCAAACCCATAAAAATCACAATTTCCATGGGTGGTGTCTGCTTTCAGTATCTTGAAAAATTCCCAGGTGATTCTGATGTGCCGTCAAAGATGAGAGATGCTGCTCTGAGAACATCTGTATTAGTCTACTTTCTGTTGCTGTAACAAAATACCTGAGACTGGATACTTTAAAAAGAAAAGAGTTTCATTAGGCTCACAGCTCTAGATGTTCAAGAGCATGGCACCAGCATCTGCTTGGCTCTGGTGAGGGCCTCATGGCCAATAGTGTCACAACAGCAGGAGCAGGCATGAGAGTGGCAAGCAGGCATGCATGGAAGAGGGAGTCATGGGAGATGCCAGGCTCCCTTCAGAGGGCAGTGCCCCCAGTGATCAATCACCTTCCACTAGGCTCCACCTGTAACAGTGCACTGCCTCTCAGCACTGCCACAGGAGGACCAAGTTGTTGGAGACAAGCCCTGAGCTGCAGGCTGCCTGCCCCAATCTCCCTGCTTCTCCCTCTCTCATGCCTTGGTTCATGGTACTCCAGCTTCCTGGAGCTCCTCAAATTTGCCTCCTAATTTGTAAAAGTGGGTAAATGGGGGTGACCTGGGGCAACTCCCCTCCCAAAGCCCCTTCCTCCCAGGAGATGGCATCATTTGAATGGATTTTGCTACAGGATAGGGAAGGAGCCCACAGCTTGAAAGAAGTAAATGAGAGAAAATCTACATTCTCAGAAAATTGTATCTGGGTTGTCCTGCGAAGTGATAGGAATCACAGAGGCCCCTTAAAAACTCCTGGCAAAATAAATAGTAAGGAACCAGCTGCCACCTGAAGCTCCTGGGAACCAGGATGTGGAAAGGCTGCCCATAAATGCAAGCACTGGGGGTTCAGGCCAAAGCTGCATTCTTCTTCAGGAAGTGGAATGGACAGTGTCTGCTTTCAGGGGCCAGGTCAGGTCAGTCCCTGGAGAGCAGCAGTCACAATACCCTCCCAGCCCCCCAGCCCTACCTCAGAGGAGCAGCCTCAGGGAACCAGGCTGGGTAACTGGGATGAGTCATCACGGGAACTGGCCAGCATTTCAGGCAGCCAAAACCCTGAGCAAGCTGATGGTCCCGAAGGTGAAGGGAACTGAAGGGAAGGAGGCCAATCTGGTAGGATCAGAATAGGAAGCTACAACTGAATTGGAGTGTGGCCTCTGAGGGGACATAAAGGACATCAATGAGTCCAGCATATGGTGGGGCAGTTGGGGAGCTGGAAGCTTAAAACCCTCACCTATTCCTTGTTTTCAGGGTGACCTCGAGCAGGTTGCTTAGACTTTTGGCCTGTAATGAATGATAAGAAAGCGCAAGATCAGCTAACTCGCAGGGTACTCTGAGGGTAAAAAAAGGCGACCTTGCAAGCTGTGACCTCCAGGCAGGTCCTCCCTTGCTTTGCATCAGAATTTATGGCTTGCTGCCCCACTGAACCCTCAGCCTCTGAGGGAGGGAGGAAACTCAGCCACTTGGGGACACAGGGCTTTGCCAGAGCCCTCCTGGGCCCCCTTGTGATGGGCTAACAGATCTGACTCCATGAGAATGTTATAGGCCAGACTCTAAGGAAAATGACTAAACATACTTCATTTTGCTCTGAGATTCCATGTTATGTAGGAAATAAACTTCTCCTATTGGAACACCATGCCTCTGTGCCCATCATCAGTTACTTAGTGTGACATGTTTAAGAATATAGAATGAAAATTCCTATGTAAAGAAAAATTGCTCTCTTTTGATTCCTATTGCTCCTAAACAATGTACCACGTGAACAGTAATTGTGTGAATGTTAGTAACCATTCTTTAGTTTGTACCTAGGTAAGGGTCATTCTGACCCAATTCCCCCTCTGTCAATGGTCTCATGATGTTAATGTGTAATTTTGAATCATAGCAACAGACACTTATGATTGATGTGATTTTTGGTATAAGATCCCCTACAACCCTGTTCTCCCAATAGCCACTTTTTGGGGCATTGTGTGAGATAGTCAGCTGGTCAGCTTAATAAATACTCTCAAATTTGGACTTCTCAGTGGTGATCGGTCTGTTCTTAAGTTGTGCCCCATAACACCCTGAGCCACTCCACTTACAGGGATGAAGAGCTCTCATGAAGAGGAGGAGAAACCCCCAGCTGAGCTTGTCTGCACACTCCCACTGCCCTGGGGGCTTTCTCCTCCTTGTCATCATCATCATGATTTGCTAGTGGACACACATGCGGCGACTGGTTGGCAGGGACCTGCTCTAGCCTCCTGATGGCTTTGGTCCCATCTGCCATCTGCCACCCTCTTTGCGGGGCTTCTGCCACCCACAGCTCCCTGTGAGACCAGAATCGAGGGGCTGTACCTGCTCCCAGCCACTGGGATCTGGACGGCACCCCAGAAGCAGATGCAGGGTGGAGTGGGCTGCTGGAGAGTGTGAGTGTCCAAGTGACCATCCTTCTAAACCTTTGCTTTGCTCTTCCCCAGGGTTTCTGCAGAAAGTGAGAAACATCCAGCCCAGGGCGGTGCGGCAAAGGTATGCAGTGAGTCCTCCCTCCTCTGCTGAGCATTTTCAAAAAGTGACCTCCGCTTGGGTAAAGTAGGTGTGTGCAGCATGGGGACAGTGTGTCCAAAGGGGGATGGTCTGGGGAAAGGTGCCTGTGTGGTTGCACCTACCCCGTGGACTGTGCAGACAGTACCAGGCAGCCCCACCCTGACCTAGAGTGAATTGCCAGGGGGACTCTTCCCTGGGGTTTGAATTTGCAGTAACAGGTGTGACCATTCTAGTAGAAGCTTGATGATCATGTATGACACTGCAAAGAGGTCCTAGCCCAGGGGAGGAAGCTATAGTTTGTTTGGGAGAGCAAGTAGTTTTCAAAACCGTGGGCCATCATGTCATTTGTTTCTTGGAACCATTTACAGATATGTTGAACCATGGGGAAGTGTTGAGGATACAAAGATAAAACACTCAAGACTATTCTCAGGGAGCTACAGGCCATTTGGAAAATGAAGTTAAATTATTGCACTTAGAAGGGTGGAGTTCCTGGGGCACCATGGCACACACCTGTAATCCCAGTTACTGGGAGGTTGAGGCTGGAGGATTGGAAGTTCAAGGCCAATCTGGGCAATTAAGGAAGATCTTCTCTCAAAGGATAAAAAAGGCTACAGGTGTAGCTCAGTGGTAGAGCATCCCTGGGTTTATTCCCCAGTACCAGGTGGAAAAAAAAGAGGTGGTTAATTTAAGCCAAGGTGAATGTACTGAAAGAAAGCACATTATATCCCAAGGAGCCTGATGGAGGTTGGAATGCCTTTCTGAGGATGAGACTTGAGCTGGACTCTGCATAAGTAGGACTTTGCTCAGAAAGCAAGTGTGTGCAAAGGCCTGGTGGCCTAGCCAGTGTGACTGGAGGAGGAAATGGAAGAAGACAATCTTAGCCCAGAAAGCAAGCAAAACCAAAAGCACAGAAGAGCCAGACCACACAAGGCCTTGTGGCTCAGTGAGGATTTTAGTCTTTGTCCTTAGAATAGTGGGATACTATTATGGGTTTTAAACAAAAGGAAGGTGTGTGTAAATCTTTAATTCCGAAAGATCACTGGGTCCAGAGCAGTGCTGTTCGACAGGACTTTCTGCAATGATGGACAATGTCTAGACTGTCTAGAGCAGCCACTGAACACATGTGGCCAGTAAACATTTGCTGTGTGGCTGATGTGACTGAGGAAACAGATTTCTTAACTTTGGTGTGAAGTATGCCTGATGGCTGCTGCAGCCTAGCCCACCTGGGTGGGGAATGGTGATCCTCACTAGGGCTTCGGGCACACAGGTGTTCTTGCATCTCCTGCAACTAGTCTCTTCATAGACAGAGACTCTTCCAGTTACAGGGGCTTCCTCTTGCTTTCCCTTTAGCATATCAAATATAGGCAGTAACTGTTGGTGGAACTGTTAGTATTTTCTTTCTTGGCTGGAGTTTTGCCTGCTCCTTCATGAAGCAGCTTTTTTCTTCCCTTGGCTGTTGGTTTGGTTGTCAGCCCAGGTTTCGAGGTGAAATTTTCAGCATGGCATTGTGTCACATGCCTTGGAGGGGATATAAAGAGTGGTCCTGGTGATGGAGCACATGCTCAGTGTGCAGGCAGTTCTGGGTTGGGGGGCTCACAATCTGGTGAGGTGGACAACAGTAAGTATGTGGGACAGTAGGCAGGAGCATTTTTAATGGGAACTGGGAGTAGGTCAAGGCCATTCTTAACTGAGGAAACAAAGGCAGGAAGAGAGAGCATGTGTGGAGGTAGGGGAACTAGTGTTTGTGCTGGGCTAGGGATATGCATGGCCTTGTAGGGGTAGGAGAACAAGGTGGAGTGCAGGCCATATAGCCCATCTTGTAGAGTGCCTGCCTCTCAGGCTGGAGGCCTGGATTCGAGTCCCCAGCACACTGGGTTTGGGGAAATAACAAACAAGGTGGAAATGTGTGGTAGGGGCTTTGCCAGGCAGACTCATGCTGGTTGTGGCTTTGTAACCAGCAGGCCTCTGAGGAAAGATCCACAATTAAAGCCTGGAGGGTGATGGTCACGACACCACTATTATCATCTTGGTGTGATAGGTGACCAGTCTTGGGTCAGCCAGATCCTGTAGACCTGGAAGGAGAGTGACAGGTGGAAGCAGGGTCCTCACAAGGTACAACCCAAGGGGACCATCTGAATTAAGTGTTCAGATTGGCAAAGTAGAATGAGAACTGATGAGATGTCCTTTTTTGCAGCTCAGATTGCTGGATGAACACCTGATTGTGGTCCTGCAGGTTCTGTGCTAGTGTGAGCTGTTGTGGTTTAGGGCCTCCAGGTTGGTTTGGTCTGGTTCTCACCTACATGTGTTGTGAATGGTGACCTGCTGAAGACTGTTGCATGTGGACTTAAATAAACATTGCCACCCCAGGGTGTCTCTTCATCCTCTGTGGTTTCCATGTGGCTGGCCGCATGGGACAGAGTCCTCTGGCTGAGGTGCACACTGGGCACTGTTTCCAGCTGTTCCAGGGAGTGACTTGCACTCACCACCTGTATAAGTCATTGGGACCTGTGGGTGGGTGCTGGAACACTTCATTCCCCAAGAACATGAGCTGTTGAGAGGTGATAATGTGCGTGGGGAAAAAACCAAGGTCCCTGGCCTCAGCCCCTGTGCTCCTGGGTGGTTTCAGCACCTCACTTTGGGTGGGAGTTGCTGGAAGGTGACTGGTCATGCTGTGCCACATCATGGTTGCTGCCCCTGTTCCTCAGGTTCCTTCAACCCACGTAGGCCTCTTGCTTTAGCTCGTTGACCAGGACCTGGATGTCACTTGGGGCACTTCCAGGCTTCTGTAGGGATGAGTAGCTCCCTTGTCCCCACCACTTTGTCCCTCTCCACCCCTGTCCCAGGAGTCCCCAGAAAGACCGGAACCATGATCTTCACCTCCCTTCCTGTCCCCAGTCACACACACATCTGAGGAGCATCGTAGGGATGGGGGACACTTGGCATCAGAATGCTTGGTCATCTGTTATGTGAACCACTTGCCTCCACCAGCTCATGTTCTGGCTGTGTGTTTCTGGTTTTGCATGTAGTGCAGGCATCTGGCCACATGATGTCTCCACATGGGGGCCATCATAGCAGTGCAGGTTTGTCCTGGACCTCTGGGTTGTGACATCTGCTTGTGTTCCTTTTGATGGACCTGATATTTGAACTGTTACTTCATGGTCCCCTGCCACCCCCATCTTGTCCACCTCAACTCCTAGAGGCTCTGTCCACCCAAGGCCAGGAATAAAATTTCAGTCCCATGAGGTAAATCTTCAGTGGATTCATGGCAGTTGGCCAGTAACCTGAAGAACCTGTGCTGCACAGCAAGGCAGCCCCCGTGGACACAACCACACATTAGTTTAGGTGACCCACTAAGGACCTCAGCACTGAGGTAGAATGTGGGCTTCAATTCCCAGCTCCACACCAGCTGCTGTGTGACCTCAGCAGGTCACTTGCCTGTGCCTTGATTACTTAAGTAAGATGGGGACAATGATGGTGACAACTCTCCCAGGGGGTGAGGTAAGAAGGTTGCGTGACTCATTGTGGTGGGACACGGGCCTGCTCACTGGGGTGTGTCTTCTGTGCTCAGAGCATGTCAGTTCTCCAGCTTTGAGTTCCTTGGCTGTAGTTAGGAAAGTTCTGGGGCCTTCATAGTTGCTGTCATCAACAGGAAGGTGCCCGCATGCTGTCAAGGCAGGGAGCCGAAGTCTGAGCACCTAAGCTGTGCCTTGAGATGTGATACCTACTGATACAGCAGTCCCGTGCTGATGTGTGTGAATAGATCATCTTGGTGACCTGTTAGTGACTTATTCTGGTGGGGCGATCTTTTTCCTCCATGCAGAATATTGATCTCGGTGGCTCCAAGTGTGCCTTGTCTGTCTCAGAGTGTGAAGACATGGTTGTGGCCACACACAGGCACATTCCTGGAGTTGGTGAAGACTTGTTGGGCAGTTTGCCTGGAGGTGCTGGTCCTCTGGGCATGTCAGCTCACTCACCAGCTTCAAGAAGCCAGCAGCTGGTGCTGGGAAGCCATCCAGGACTTCCAGCACTTCTTCCAGGTATCATAAGTGTCCTGTGAGTCCTCTGTTAGGGCTTGGAAATCTTAGGGTGCAAGAGTGCCAAAAGCAGGGAAGAAGGTCAAGGAGAGAATGACTGACCCGAGGTGGATGGCTGAACTGAGCCATGGGTCTCCCCACAAGCCTCCATGCCTGCAGGTGCTTCTGGCCTTTGTCTCCTGTCCTGTTCTCCTCAGCCCAGGTGCCGCCCCAAGGTGACTTAGTATTGAACATCCTCTGCCTTTCTCTGTGACTGTCCTGTGACCCTGACTATTGTCTTCATTAGCTCTCTTGAATAATCATGGGCTCCTGTGACCTGGTGTGCTGTGCCCCCTGGCGGGTGGTGGGGGGAAGTCCAGACTCCAATGTGGGAGGCCTGAGACACCCAGAGAAGTGGCCTGGAAGGTTCCCACCCATCTCCCACTCCTTGATCAGTTTCTGTTCTTTCGTGGATTCTGCCCCTGCTGGCCTAGCCATGACTGAGGATTGGTTTATGTATTTAAAATGGGTGGCAGTGTGTCTTGGATACACATGCCTGCAATTCTACTAACTCAGGAGCCTGAGGAGGAGGATGGAAAGTTTGAGGCCAGCCTCAGCAACTTGGTGAGACCCTGTCTCAAAATAAAATTTAAAAAGGATTGGGGGTGTAACTTAATGCACCTGGTTTTATTACCCAGTGTTACAAAGAAATAAAAAGAAAAATGTTTTCAAATAATAAAGGTCACTGTGGAACATAACAGTGTTTACAATCCAAAAAAGTATAAAACCTGAACCAAAGCAGTTGTAATCAGGACTGTGAGCTTCTCTCTGTCCACTAGGGGATGTGAATCCTATACCAGACTGCTCTCTGGAAACAAAGTACACAAGTTTTTTTTTTTTTTTTTTTTTTTTTTAAAGCCAAGACATTTTTTTCACCAGAAAGTTATACCAAAGATTCATCTGCAGGGTGGGGCTCTTGCTTAGGAATCCATCCATTGGCCCCAGTTATGCACAGTTCTCAGGAGCATGCTGTAATGTTTCTGTCCCTGCAGAACACTCCCAGTAACAAATGGTGGATTACTCACAGGGAAAGTATCTCTGGTGAGGAATCCAGCACAGCAACACCAGCATATTAAGGACTTGCCAGTATCTCAGGCCAACATTGCTCATACTCCAAAGGTACATATCAAGACAGCAGATTTTGCACAGAGTCACTGTGGTTTAGATTGCTGATGGTTGTGCACCAAGAGAGGACTGTTCTACATGGGAGAGACTGGCAGTTCTGAGAGTGTCACTTAAGTAGAGTGCTGTATGCCCTCTGGGCCTAGTTTACAGCTTTCTGATGGATTAAACAAATGTGTAATTGAGCACTTACTGCTGGCTGCATTAGGCTACAGTGGAGCCACCAAAACCAATGCTCCACCATCAGGGAACATCTATCCCAGCATAGGAAGATAGGAAGTAATTAATAATTTGTGGAGAAAAGAAAACCACTAGACTGGTTTGCAGGAGTCAGGTTTGCAATTGTAGGCGAGGTGACCAAGAAGCATTTCAGGAGATGACATTTAGCAAGATCCTAAGTCAGAGAGTAATTTATGAGGCAGCAGGAAGAGCCCCCCATGCAGAGGGGGCTGCAAGTACAGCAGAGCTGGAAGAGGAGAACCAGAGGGTTCTGTGGGGTGTCTTGGTGGGGTCTTCAGGGCATTATGTGCAGGAAGGGGAAGCCTGGGCTCTTCCTCAGGGTGCATCAGGAGCTCAGACTCCTCTGTGCCCACCTTGGCAAGGCCTTTCGTCCCCTAATACAGTAGTGAATTGGAAGTAGTTCCTGTGCTAACAGGCATGCCCATAGAGAGGGTCCCCATGGCCCAGCATGGGGAGCACCATCTCTCTTGGGCCAGCTGTAGGAGTTCACTGGGCCCAGAAGATAAGTTATATGGGAATGGTCCTATGAATATGATAGGCAACAACCCCCTACACAGCCTGCCTCCTCATGAAGACCTGTCCCTTCCCTATGTCCATGAAGACAAGAAACATCCTGTCCCCAGGGCACGGGCCTCACCTGGTACCCTGCTTGGTCCAATTGCCCTGTCCTGGGCTGCTTCCTCCTCTGTACCATCTCCTTGAGGGTGGCAACCCTGTGTGTGCTTAGTTTTTCAACAAAGAGTAGATTTGTTTCTTCCCTTTAAATTGTTATTTAAGTTGCTAACAGGACTACAAAAAGTGCCTTCTATAATCCTCAAAAGTGGAAGCCTGTATGGACTTTTCATGGTTTACATAAAACAATTATTTGTTCTGGATTTTTTTCTGAATCAATTATGCAGCAACAGCAGAAAACAGATTCTGCTGCTTCAAATGTAATTACAGTAGACCCATGTAAGTTGTTGGAAGGTCATGCATCCATGGACCCTCAGATGTGGGCAGTTATGTAATGGTTATGCAAGGCCATGAGGCTGCCAGCAGTGAAACATTTAGGTTGTTTTGTTGAATTAAAGACTCCAAATTCCTTCTGAGAGCAGTCCTCCTTTACCTGAACCAAGGCCCAGTTTCCAGGGCTGGCTCCCCTGAGGGCTCGCCGCCCTTCCTGCCTTCTGTGCAGAGCCATCCCCACCTGGGATATTTTTCTAGTCATAGTTCCAACATGAGGCTGCTGAAAAACTTGGTTGCCATCCCTTATCAAGACAGTCATGGTGTCTGGGGTTGTGGCTCAGTGGTAGAGAGCTTGCCTAGCATGTGTGAGGCACCAGGTTCAATTCTCAGTACCACATAAATAAAGACATTGTGTCCATCTACAACTAAAACTATTAAAAAAAAGTCACAGTCAAAGCTCCACAAATCCAGAGGCCACTCCCAGGTACGTTTGCTGATGCTCACACCATCTTTGTTCCAAAAACCTTTGCCTTTTTGAAAGTTGATGTGGAAGATAAAAAGAAGAGTTTAAAAGGAGATAAGGCTTCATGTCCACCAGCTTGGCACTGCTTTTACTGTATTTTTCCATGCAGCTCAGCCTCTGGTACAGGGCCCTTCTTCACTCATCTTTGTTCATGCCTGCCAGCTTCCTTTCTGATGGGTTTGGACAGAACTGTCCCAGAGCACCCTTCTCCCCTCCACAGGCCCCAGTGCCACCATCCTGTGACTTGACTTCCTGTTGAAATCTGTCATAGTCTGCATTTGGAGCTTGTGTTATACATTGCAGACCACCCCCGCCCCTGCAGCAAGGCCTCCACGCTTAGCTTCCTCTTGTTTTCCCTCCATGTTTTCCCCTTATGCTTTGTTTTTTTCTTCAGCTAGGCTGTCTTTGAAACTCTTGCTAATTTTTCCCAGGCCTTAACATTACTCTGTACCAAGTCAATCACATTAAGTAATCTGTCCATTTCAGTTTTTTCTTAGAGGCATGAAAAGAGACTTCCCAGCCAACTTAATTATGAGTTTGTGTTAAAAGTCTTGTTACAGAGACTGACTGAGCCCCGTCTCCAGGACCCATCAGCCTGACCAATCACTCCCTGCCTCTGGGACACTCACATTGACTGAGTGCTCCCTGCTGCCAGGACCCCCAGACCAACTGACTGTGTCCTATCACCAGGGCCTCAGACTGACTGATTGCACCTGGACTCCAGAATCCCACAACCACACCAAACACACACAAACTCTAGGATCCTGGCCTGACCAACCGCACCCTGCCTCCAGGAACTCCAGGTGACCATGTCCACACCCTGAGCTGTAGCTCCCCATTTGCCAACACATTTTGAAGCCAGAGAGGCCATCTTGGATAATCCTGGAAGCCGGAGCTCTGATCTTTAGGTGTAGCAAATCCCATCTTGAGACGCCTGCTGGAAACTTGAAGCTCAATGTCAGGTACCTCTCATTCATCAGACCACTGAACACTGGGAGGTTTCATTACTATATGACTGTTATACTGTAGATTTTCTTTTCTCTCCGTATTGAAAAATTTTAAGTTTTTATTTCTTTACTTTTCTTGCTCTCTTTTCCTTTTGTTTATGTGTTCCCTCAGAGTCTCTTTCTCCCTTTTTTGCATGCTAACATCCAATTTCTTTTGATTACACTCTCACCCTTTCTATTATCTAGAATTTCTGTATATTCTTTTCTTATCCCATTAACAGCCACATTTTCTACATCCCTCTGCATCCTCATTGTCCTTCATTAGAAACTGCAGACCTTACTGGAAATCTGTATGTTTTACTGAAGATAATATTTGAATGCATTCTGTTTATTATGACAATTTTGTTATTCTCATCATAGGGGCTATTTGGTCTAGGACTGCATAGTGCCCAAATTGGGCACTGCTAATATTGATCTCCCCTTAAAGAAAGGGTTTGGGGAACTTATAGGGCCACTATAAGCCTATACGGGGAAATCTGCAATACCCCAGAACTGCACTGCTAGAGGGGAAGATATGTGAACAACATGAAAAACAAGGGAAGAAGATGATCCAAACAAATCTAGATTCTATATTAATAGAATCCAATGACAGTATGTTAGAAGAAATATCAGAAAAGGACTTCAGATTATACATGATTAAGATGATTCACGAAACAAAGGATGACATAAGAGAGCAAATGCAGGCAATGAATGATAATACCAATAAGCTGACAGAGGAAGTACAGGAAACAAAACATTATTTCAACAGAGAGAGATTCTCAAAAAAAAAAAAAAACAAAAAAAAAAACAAATGGAAATCCTTGAAATGAAGGAAACAATAAACCAAATAAAAAACTCAGTGGAAAGCATCACCAAAAGACTAGACCACTTGGAAGACAGAACCTCAGACAATGAAGACAAAATATTTAATCTTGAAATTAAAGTTGCCCAAACAGAGAAGATGGTAAGAAATCATGAACAGAATCTCCAAGAACTATGGGACATCATGAAAAGACCAAATTTAAGAATTATTGGGATTGAGGAAGGCTCAGAGATACAAACCAAAGGAACGAACAACCTATTCAATGAAATAATATCAGAAATTTCCCAAACATGAAGAATGAAATGGAAAATCAAATACGAGAGGCTTATAGAACACCAAATGCACAAAATCACAACAGATCCACACCAAGGCACACTATAATAAAAATGTCTAACATTCAAAATAAAGATAGGATTTTGAAGGCCACGAGAGAAAAGCATCCAATTACATATAGGGGGAGACCAATACAGATAGCAGCCAACTTCTCAACACAGACTCTAAAAGCTAGAGGGGCCTGGAACAACATATTTCAAGCTCTGGAAGAACATGGTTACCAATGAGGAGTCCTATACCCAACAAAAATAACCTTCAGATTTGAAGATGAACTAAAATTCTTCCATGATAAACCAAAGTTAAAAGAATTGACAAATAGAAAGCCTCTGCTACAGAATGTTCTCAACAAAATATTCCATGAGAAGGAAATGAAAAACAACAATGGAGGTCAACAAAGGGAGGAACTACCTTAGAGAAAAAGTACTCAAAGGAGAAACCAAGCCAAGTTAAAAACCAAAAATAAGCCCAAATGACTGGGAATATGAATCATATCTCAATAATAACCCTGAACATTAATGGCTTAAACTCATCTATCAAAAGACAGAGACTGGCAGAATGGATTAAGAAGAAAGACCCAACAATATGCTGCCTTCAAGAGACTCATCTCATAGAAAAAGACATCCACAGACTAAAGGTGAAAGACTGGGAAGAAACCTACCAATCACATGGACTCAGTAAAAAAGCAGGGTTTCCATCCTTATATCAGATAAAGTGGAATTCAAGCCAAAGTTCGTCAGAAGGGATAAAGAAGGTCATTTCATACTGCTTAAGGGAACCATAAATCAAGAAAACATAACAATAGTAAATATTTATGTCCCAAACAATGGTGCATCCCTGTACATCAAACAAATCCTTCTCAATTTCAGGAATCACATAGACCACAACACAATAATTCTGTGTGACTCTAATACACCACTGTCACCACTAGATAAATCTTCCAAACAAAAACCGAACAAAGAAATCATAGAACTCAATAACACAATGAATAACCTAGATTTAATAGACATATATAGAATATTCCATCCATCGACCAGTGAATTTGCTTTCTTCTCAGCAGCATATGGAACCTTCTTGAAAATAGACCATATGTTATGCCACAAAGCAGCCCTTAGGAAATGCAAAAAAGTAGAGATACTGCCTTGTGTTCTATCAGATCATAATGGACTGAGAGTAGAAATCAATGACAAAATAAAAAAGGGAAATTACTCCAACACCTGGAGATTAAATAATATTCTAATGAATGAAACATGGATAACAGAAAACCTCAGGGAGGAGATAAAAATTTCTTAGAGGTCAATGAGAATGATGATATGCCATATCAAAATCTCTGGGACATGATGAAAGCAGTATTAAGAGGCAAATTCAATACCATAACTGCATTCCAGAAAAGAAAGAAAAGTCAACAACTAAATGACCTGACATTACAGTTAGAAGTTCTAGAGAAAGAAGAACAGAATAACAGCAAAAGTAGTAGAAGACAGGAAGTAATTATAATCAGAGCTGAAATCAATGAAATTGAAACAAAAGAAACAATTCAAAAAATTGAGAAAAGAAAAAATTGATTCTTTGAGAAAGTAAACAAAATAGACAAACCCTTAGCCACACTACCAAGAGAAGGAGAGAGAAGACTCAAATTACTAAAATACATGATGCCAAAGGAAATATCATGACAGACACCACTGAGATACAGTACATAATGAGAAGTTACTTTGAAAATCTTTATTCCAACAAAATAGAAACTACCAAAGACATCGACAAATTTCTAGAGACATAGGCTCCTCCCAAACTGAACTAGGAGGACATACACAATTTAAACAGATCAATATCAAGCAATGAAATAGAAGAAGCCATTAAAAACCTACCATCCAAGAAAAGCCCAGGACCCAGATGGATTCTCAGCCAAGTTCTACAAGACCTTCAAAGAAGAATTCATTCCAATACTTCTCAACATATTCCAGGAAATAGAAAAGGAGGGTACCCTACCCATTCATTCTATGAAGCTAATATCACCCTCATACCCAAACCAGGCAAAGACACATCAAGGAAAAGAAATTTTAGACCAATGTCCTTGATGAATATAGATGCAAAGATTCTTAACAAAATATTGGCAAACCGTATCGAAAACATATTAAGAAAAATCGTGCACCATGATCAAGTGGGGCTCATCCCTGCAATGCCATGATGGTTTAACATCCAGAAATCAATAAACATAATCCATCATGTCAATAGACTGAAGGATAAGAATCATATGGTTATATCAATTGACACAGAAAAAGCATTCGACAAAATACAACACCCCTTCATGCTCAAAACACTAGAAAAAATAGGGATAGTAGGAACATACCTGAACATTGTAAAGGCTATTAATGCTAAGCCCATGGACATCATTCTAAATGGGGAAAAATTGAAACCATTGACTATAAAATGAGAACAAGACAGGGATGTGCTCTTTCACCCCTTCTATTCAACATTGTCCTCAAAACTCTAGGCAGAGCAATTAGGCAGACTAAAGAAATTAAAGGGTTACCGATAGGAAAAGAGGAACTTAAGCTGTCACCATTTGCTGCTGACATGATTCTCTATTTAGAGGATCCAAAAACTCCTCCAGAAAATGTCTAGACTTCATTAATGAATTCAGAAAAATAGCAGGCTATAAAATCAACATGAATAAATCTAAAGCATTTTTATGCACAAGCAATGAAACATCTGAAAGGGAAATTAAGAAAACAATTTCATCTGCAATAGCCCCCCCAAAAAATTGGAAATCAATCTAACTGAAGAGGTAAAAGACCTCTATAATGAAAACTACAAAACATTGAAGAAAGAAATTGAGGAAGACTTTAGAAGATGGAACGATCTCCCATGTTCTTCAAAAGGCAGAATTAATATTGTCAAAATGGCCATAGTACCAAAAGTGCTATACAGATCCAATGCAATTCCTATTAAAATCCCAATGATGTACATAACAGAAATAGAGCAAGCAATCATGGAATTCATCTGAAAGAATAAGAAACTCAGAATAGCTAAGGCAATCCTTAGCAGGAATAATGCAACAGGGTGGATCACAATACCAGAACTTCAACTATACTACAAAGAAATAGTAACAAAAACGGCATGGTATTGGCACCAAAATAGAAAGGTAGATCAATGGTACAGAATAGAGGACACGGACACAAACCCAAATAAATACAATTTTCTCATACTAGACCAAGGTGCCAAAAATATGCAAAGGAGAAAAGATAGCCTCTTCAACCAATGGTGCTGGGAAAACTGGAAATCCATATGAAACAGAATGAAACTAAACCCCTGTCTCTCACCCTGCACAAAAATCAACTCACAATGGATCAAGAACCTTGAAAACAGACCAGAGACCCTGCATCTTATAGAAGAAAAATAGGTCCAAATCTTCAACTTGTTGGCTTATGATCAGACTTCCTTAATAGTACTCCCATAGCACAAGAAATAAAAGCAAGAATCAACAACTGGGATAGATTCAAACTAAATAGCTTTCTCTCAGCAAAGGAAACTATCAGCAATGCAAAGAAAGAGCCTACAGAGTGGGAGAATATCTTTGCCACTCATACTTCAGATAGAGCACTAATTCCCAGAAATATAAAAAAACTCAAAATGCTCTACATTAAGAACACATAACCCAAGCAACAATTGGGCTAAGGATATGATCAGATGCGTCACAGAAGATCTACAAGCAATCAACAAACATATGATAAATGTTCACCATTTTTAGTAATAAGAGAAATGCAAATCAAAACTATACTAAGATTCCATCTCACCCCAATTAGAATGGCAATTATCAAGAATACAGGCAACAATAGGTGTTGAAGGCGATGTGGGAGAAAAGGTACACTCATACATTACTGGTGGGACTGCAAATTAGTGCAGCCACTGTGGAAAGCAGTGTGGAGATTCCTTAGAAAACTTGGAATGGAATCACCATTTGACCCAGCTATCCCACTTCTTGGCCTATACCCAAAGGACTTAAAATCAGCATACTACATAGATACAGCCATATCAATGTTCATAGCTGCTCAATTCACAATAGCCAGTTGTGGAACCAATCTAGATGTCCTTCAATTGATGAATGGATAAAGAAACTGTGATATATATATATATATATATATATATATATATATATATATATATATATATATATATACAATGGAATATTACTCAGCTATAAAGAATAATAAAATTATGGCATTTGCAGGCAAATGGATGAAATTGGAGAATATCATGCTAAGTGAGATAAGCCAATCTCAAAATACCAAAGGACGAATGATCTTGCTGATAAGCGATTGATGACACATCATTGGGGGTGAGGGGGCAAGAATAGAGGTAGTAAGGATTGTATAGAGGGAAAAGAGGTGTGGGAGGGGTGAGGGAAAGGAAAATATAACAGAATGAATCAAACATCATTACCCTATGTAAAAGTATGATTACACAAATGGTATGCTGTTTCTCCATGTACAAACAGAAACAACATGTATTCCATTTGTTTACAATAAAAATAAATTAAAAAAAATATAAAAGTCTTTTTACAGGCAAGCACCCTGTCATTCCAGCTACTTGGGAGGCTGAGGCAGGAGGATTGCAGGTTCAAGGCCAGCCTGGACAACTGAACAAGACCTTGTCTCAGAATTAAAAATAGAAAGGCCTGGGAGTGTAGCTCAGTGGTAGAGGCTGGCCTGGCATGTGCAAGGCCCGGGTTTTATCCACAGAACCATAAAAAATTTTGTCACAGTCTTGAATAGACCAATTTAGAAGCTTATGTTTCAGTGGGGATTTTTTATAGGAAAATTAAAATTTTGACTAATCAAGCTAAATACAAAAAGAATGACCAGCTAAAAGCTCTAACAGCCAGCTGGCTAGGTGGGTAACTGGTCCCTGAAAACTTAGGGATCTTGCCAGTCTCTTCTCAGAAGGAGTTATAAATTAGACCAGGTGGGAAAGACCTTGTTACAGCCTGGCTTAGACCAATCTTTATTGTCCCTCATTATGACCAGACAACATAACTGCCTTGGTTACCTCTCTATTCAGAAGGCCTGTCTAGTTTCATTCTTTGTCTGATGTGTGAGGGTCTCCTAGGCATCTAACCAAGGAGCAGTTCTTTAGGCCTCAGGACTGAGAGTCCCATTTGTCTCTGCTCCAGGCCAACTCAGTGAGGGCAGCCCTGTTATTTCGCAGGTGTAGGCCACACAACACCCTGGCCACTGGCCTTGTTGATGGACTCACTGGTGCCTCCTGAATAAGGAATGTTTCCCAGCAAGGGCATCAGAGGTCATGATCCCCTGTAGTCTGGTCACCTGGGCTTTGTAATGTGCATGGTTGGATCTCTGAGGCCTCTCGTTGATGTAGGTGCAGCCAGACATGACAAGGAGCCTCCATAGACCTTGCTGATTGCTGAATAAAACCAGTCTCCTGTTGGGGAAGTGTACTTAAAACCTCCTCCCAGCCCAGATAGCCCCTCTAGGAAGGTAAGAAGAAAGGAAAACCATCTACACATTATACCAGCATGCAGCAGCATCACAGCAACCTGCTAATGGGCTGGCGGAGGTGGAGGGAAATTGCCTGCTGGGTGGTCTCAGAGGAAGTGGTCAGGGGATGGCCGAGGTTGGGCCCATATTCCAGGAAAAGTCTGGCTTCCTGGGTAATAAGGGTTCCAAGAGGTGGCTCTGGGATCCTGGAGGAATGATAGTAAGCCATTAGCTATGGGCCTGGGAGAGACTTGTTCAGTCACTAAAAAAATGTGTTCACCTTTTTTTCTTCTTTTTTCCAGAAAGGGAAGTTCTGGAAGAAGAGGGGTGGGGGCCATGTGGGGAAATCTCTTCCCTTTTGTTCAAGGGGAAGAGTCTGACCTTTAAGTGTTAGTCTGTGTTTGCCCTCATGTGATGTGATTATCAAGACTGGAGTTGACTACTGTCTGCATAGTATTGAGAGACTCAGAACAACAGAAAGCCAGATTGTTTCCTAACCACCTTTCATCACTGGTGATCTCAGAGACAGTGAACTGAGGACAATCTAAATCACCCAGACCACTGCTCTGCCTGGCCTTCCAGAAAGAGCATGGCTACTGGAAGGCCGGATGTGGCTTCTCATGGGAAGTACAGCCCTGTCACTGGCATGACACTTCTGG